>NW_006436888.1:6749746-6834189 GCF_000325575.1 Pteropus alecto | reverse complement strand
GAATATACGGGAGGAAACTGTCTGATCTGCGAGGTCTGCCATCTTAACGATCCTCATGCTAAAAACACTGCAGATGGACGATGTTCCACCCACACTGGTAGGGAGAATCCACGCATTTGCAGATTATGCTGATAAAGCAGGAATCAAGTGACATCACAGTGTATTCGTTTAAATTCTTAGAAAGCTTTTGAATGATTTTAATACTTGTCTTTCTGAGTGTAATTAAAACTAAGAATTTTCAGATCTTAACATGTATTTATATAACAATCAATAAGTTAATTTTTTTCCATGATGAGTGGCAGGTATAAAAAATCTGAGGCGTACACATGGTTAACTGGCACTTGTGTATAATGGTTTCCCTCTCACTAGACTTTGGGCCTCAATAAACTCCTAAGTAATCTTATTTGTTTCCACTGGTTTATAGATAAGGAAAAATTAAAAATGACTACCTACTGGAATGAAAAGAAAAATGCAAGCCTCTTCATTCGGTACGGTAGATCTATGGAATACAAATTTCAAATACCAAGGCCCACCTTTTGCATGAGCAATTTGAAAGCCTAAATATCATGGCAAGAGAGAAAGAGCAGCTAGCAGTGGTGACAGACAGGAAAGGCACTGTCTTCAGTGCTACCTTGGCGGGAGTACTCATGGACTTTGGAGGCCACTGGTTATGCTTAATTTAATATGACGCTAAATACACTCAAAACATCTGGTGCACTACTGATGGTTATCATGATAAATTAAATCTGACATCACACACAAACCCATTCAAATATTTTATTTATATCCTTTTTACCTAAAAACACAAAGCTAACAATCTACATTTACTTGTGTTGCTCATCTTCTCCAATGCTCTGCTATTTTAGAAAAGGTAGGTTTTATCTAATGTTTATATAATTTGGGAGACCTCTTTCAGAAAAAGACTACAAAATTTTGAATATAAAATGCCGACGGGCTCATGAGGTGAGGGTCTCTTTGGTTTAAGCTCCATTAGCTCCATGGACAATTGGCCTCTGGGGAGGGTTTAAAGGCAGTGTAAGGTACAGGAAGGTACAGGAATTGGCACAAAGAATTTTAAAACTCTTTTTAAAAAGCAGATGATTTAACTGACAACCTGCAGAAAAGCAAAAAAGACTTCCTATACAGGCACATCAGCAAAAGTAAACTACATTCCTAAAATGGATTTATAGCATGTGTTCATAAAATGCAGAACCCCAAATCTGTGACAGACCACTGAAACAAAAGTACTCTTATAAAGGGGGAAATTAATGAAAAAAACAAACTATCAATTTTATAACAGCTATTTTTTTATGAGCAGTATAATTTTCATGAGCTCTATCATTTCATAAAACAATTAGATAATCCCTAACAATTTGCTATTTTAAAAATACAGAAGACCACTTATAACTGAAATTACTAGACTGCTACATTCAAATGATTGCATTATTTCTTACTATATTGCTTTGAGTGATATTTGGTGAAAAAAATTTTTTAATTCCTCTGCTACAGAAAATTAGCCTCACTCATACTCTTTTAAACAAAAAAGACCTAAGCCCTAATTCTGCATCTGAAGGGAGGATAGCATTTCATATAATAAATTCAGTAGAATCAAAATGACAACCATATTTCTGTTTAACTTTTCTCATCTTGACTCAAGAGCTGTGGGGAAAAAGTTATTAAAATTAATGCATCAAACTTATAATTCTGCCCTTTTTATTACTGGTTATAGTCTTTCTAAAATATTAGTCTGCTTTGCTGAACTAGTGTATCTTCTTGAAAGTTCTCTTTGAAGATTAGGATCACTTTAACATTAGGAGAAAAATGTGTACTGAAAATAATCTCTTTAGTATTAGTGTGTTTAAAATTTTGAAAATGATTCCCTCATTAGAAAGCCACTTATTTTTCTTCACTGCTTTTAATGGTGAAAAATAATGAAGCTACTTGCCATTAAACATAACACACACACACACACACACATAGCATCAATGACTGGCCAATGTCACAAAGTAAACATTTTCCTATTCCTGTTAAATAAAATTTATTTCTAATAACCACCGTCTTGTATAATCTTGCCCTAGGTTAGCAAGTTATTGCTCCATTTCTTTTTCACTAAATAATCATTTTTTTTCTAAATTAACACTGAAGAAATACCACTAGGAATTGTCATCCTCTACCCACCAGACTAAGTGAATGAACTACATGGGCTGCCAAAATCCAATTCTCTTTTACATAAGGTTAATTTAGTATTAACCTAATACTAAATGTGATACTCCACCAAAAGGCACCAAGATTTTACAGAATTCCCCGTAATCTTAACAGAGGAACAAAATAAAACAACGAGAAGAAAAACAGGATAAGATCGCTGTTGCTGGTTTGTTTTCCAGTTCTGCTCAACTCTTCCCACAGCTGATCAAACTTTGTAGCTGGATTAAGAGAGCTAGAACAAAGTACTGATACTTTTTATTTAGTTGGACTTCAGCTTTACCCTTTTCCTTCTAAGGTATTAGCTCAAGCAAAATACCAATCATTCTATACTAAAGACACTTACCTTCCCCATCATAAAGACGCTGAATATTTAATACCCATAAGGACAAAAAATGAGGTTATTCTCTCACCTTAAAATCCAGGTACTATCTAAGAAGATATTTAAATTGTCAAAGAAAACAAACAGAAGTATTAAATCACGGAAAGGTTATCATTTTCCTTCACAAAAATTAAAAACTAATATTTAACTGTCAATTACTGACTCTTTCTAACATGTTAATTTAAATGTTAAAATCTTTTTATGTGAGAAAATAATTAGAGCAGGCACCACACCTCAAAGTTTACTAGCTGTAACATGGAAAGGAGCATTATCCTTTCAGAAAGCAAGAATGAAGAACATCTTCAATTAGGAAAAAGAAAACAAAAACAAAAGCACACAACTGAAACAAACCAGGGCACCTCAGACCATTTTTGATACAGGCTCAAACACAGCAGCCCTCAACCTTTTTCGCACCAGGACAAGTGATCCTATGAGATTCAAATGCCCAATGATCTGAGGTGGAGCTGAGGCGGTGATGCTAGCGCTGGGGAGCGGCTGCAGACACAGATGAAGCTGCAGATACAGATGAAGCTTTGCTCGCCCACCACTCACCTTCTGCTGTTCAGCCTGGCTCCTAACAGGCCATGGACCAGTACCAGTCCACGACCCAGGGGATGGGGACCCATGAACTACAGTATTATTTCCAAAAAGAGAAATGAAAGACTTCTGTGGTTACTTTATAAGAGTTAAAATTTTTCAGGTAAGATTCTTCCTAAGGTAAGTAAAGTAATAACAGAATGGAGACTACAAAATTCTTTTCTTCTCCGGAGAACATGTTCAGTAGATTTGTGGAGGTTTTTTTTTTTTAATCAACATCAAGAGATTTGGGTTCCAATTCTATCCCAATAACTAAGGTACTCTGCTATTTTGATTGCAGCTTGTGTGCAATTATACACCCACCAGACTCAACTGTGGAGCCACAAAGAACTTAGAACATTACCAAATTCAATATATGCAAAAAAGAAACACTACAAAATTCGAATGTGAGGGACAAGGTTTCTACTAACACCTAGATGATAATTTTTAATTCTTATTATATATCTAAGATATTTATTGGTGATCAATGAATGCACTGTTACGTTGTGCAACTCTAATCAAGGTCAATTTCCCCTTTGGGAAAAGGGTGATTTATCTAAAAAATATTTCCAAATAAATTCCAAATAAATAATTTCCCACAAGTAAATAAACTTAGGTCTATCATTTCTATTTCATTGGACAAACATTCATATATCATTTACAACAATTTATATCAATCACCACAGTCCAGAAAAGTCATCCTTGGATTAAGATGCCAAACAAAATCCGAACTGAATGAAAATAAAAGGTCCTGGATCTGTAGAACAGTTTTGTTAGCATGCATCTGGAGAGTAAAGTGAGACCGACAACTCCTTGGTGGAAGGCAGGGGCCGCCACGTGGAGAGCTGGAGGCCATGGGGGAGGGTAACAAGAAACCCAGTAACACGTAACAAGCTATACAGGCTTTTGATGTTCTAAGGCTGTTTCTATGTTTTTTGGTATTTCACAATAATTATTCACTATTAATACTAAGGTAAATTCTCTCTGAAAATCCAGCTGGTGTCAGTTTGCTGAGTGAAAAAAAATTATTTTTGTACAAATTCAGATTTAAAAAGAGAAACAGTGGAGCCAGTAAAAAAAAAAAAACTAATGTTAACATTAGCTACAATTTATAGAGCACTTATTATGTTCCAAGCACCAGGCTAAATTATTGAATAACTCATAAACAACCTTATAAGGTAGGTATTATCATCTCCACTTTATAGATGAGGAAAGTGAAGCACAAAAAAAAAATACGTAACTCTAACATGGCAGGTAAGGTGGCAAAACAAGGATTCAAACTCAATCTTTGGGCTCTTATGCTCAAAACCGTTATGCTTTATTATCTCCCCTAAAGGAGAATCAAACTGAAAGACCCCCGAAAAGAAAGAAAAGTCTAAGTTTTTAAACAACACCCTCTCTTCTGGAGCACTCCTATCCTAAAACTGGAAGATTTCCAGGCTTTGCAATGTGACATCTTTAATAAAGACAAATCGTTTGGTACTCAATCCTTTGTCAATTTCATTCCATCTCAAGGATTCAACTATCCTCATTCTTAATATCTCCATCTTCAACCTTGACTTCTCTCTCCAGGTCTATCTAAATATTTCCATCTGCCTAATGACCAAAATCACCCAGATTTCTCAATGAAAGGCCATACTATCCTCTGCCTTCTCAAATCAGTTTCTCTTCCTGTGTTCCCAAATTTTTAATGGCACTGCTACATTTCGAATTACCTATGCACAAAAAAACCCCATTTAACACTGCGCCTTGCTCCACCAATTGCCAAATGCACCTGACTCTACCTCTACAGATTTCTCATTCCTATCGCACCCCTCCATCTCCACTGCCACTTGGAAAGGTTAGTTCACATTACTTTTCACCTAACCTCCTAGAAATAGCTTTTTTAAAGCACAGCCCTATTCATGTCACTCCTGTGCTAGAAAAGAAGCTCATTTCAACTTCACTTCGACATTCAGATAAAACGTCCCCTTGTCTCTCCATGCAACTTAATTCTTTTCCCCTCAAGAGGTCATTGCTTCCTCTACTGAACTTTGTAAACTTTAGAGCAGGTGACCTCATATCACAAGTACCTATGTATACATTTGTTATCTACCTACTAAGCACCAGAGTAGCAAGGTCAACATCTGACTCATCTGTGAGTCTTCCACAGATTTTGGTGAACATACAGTGCACATGGTAGGTACTCAAATATTTGATAAATAAATGAAAAATTCTAAATCAGCTTCCTGGATATAACACAAATGTTTTTAGCAAAAGGACTTATGTCCATTTACTTAATTTTTTAAAAACATACAAACAAACCTGAGAGATAATCATAATTTCTATCCAATCAGCTCATTTTTTAAAAGTTTTATTTGGTTTTTAGAATAGTCAGGGAAAGGTGCTTATTTTATTTGAAGACAGAAAACACGCAACATCTAACACTACTATTTGCTGAGCCAGGAACCATCACTTCATGAGGCCTCAGCTTGGTGCTTCTGGATGAAGCCCCGAGACAGCCCAATGCACTGAATGATTTGCGATGACTACTCTGTCATCCTCCTCCCTCATTTCTCCAAAGCTGCTCTTTCAAACATTTAGATGTTTCTACCATAAGTCCGGCCCCTCTTTTTCCTTCCACACCAAGGTCCTAGTGGTGTGGCTTATGGAGAAACTAAGCCACATAAATGAAGACTAGGAGTTTAAAATGCCTAAATATGTTGGACTATGGAAAATTAGTATTTCCCCACCACAGTAAAGTTATACTCTTGGGAAAGGAAGAAAATTTCAAATATTCCCATGGTCCTGCATTCAGCAAAAATGTAGGTATGTAAGAGCCAAGGAAGTTAGGGCTCAGTAAAATGAGGAAAGGAAACATGAATTCTGTGAAATTTCCTATCTGCAAACCATAGCAGTTTGGGAGTACGAAAATGAAAATACCCAGACTATTTCTAGATATTCTGATGAAGAATGATAATATTTATGTCAGTAAAGTCACAATCATTGAAACAAATCCAGATTGTTTTTATTGTTCTATACAACCCTGTAAAAGTATAGGATGTAATCCACTTTTTCAGTTCAGAAATAAAAGGTCTTTAAAAAATAAAAAATAAGAGGTCCTTCCTAAAAGGAAAAAATCTATCCCCATGATCAGAATTTCAATTCAGTATTAAAAATGAATGTCTGGCCTATAATTCAAGAACTAAAGGCAGAAGTAGGGCACCAGTTGACCAAATATATTTACTCCCATGCAAAAAGCTAACTCAAGGTCAGCCACCTGCTGCAATATACCAGTCCTAGGAGGCTGTTACTCAGATCACCAGGCTGCTAATCAACTCTGTGGTTCTCATTCTCCCACTTCCTTTCCCTTACCTCTACCTCCTCCAGGTCAAAGAGCACCCCCAAGGCAGGCAGGAAGCAGCTACAGTGGATCAGAGTGCACGGGTGTCACCTGGCCTCTGTCTATGCAGACCAACAGCCATGCAGCCCTCTATTCTATGTGATCCTCCCCTTGTGTCATCTCACACACAAAAAATCACGGAATACTGTCTTGGGTCCAATTAAAATTCCAAGACAGACTTTAAAAAAAAAAAACAAAACTGTAAATGTTTAAAAAAAACAAAACAAAAAAAACTCCTACATTCATTCATATATTCAGTGCTTAAGCCAATGATGTGCCAGGCAGAATCTCTGCAGACTGAGAGGACTGTGGTTGGGAACCACAACGTGGCGGGCTGAGTGCTAATAATGGGGGTCAGGAAAGTCCTGAAGGAAATTACATCCAAACTAAAGCCGGGAAAATTAAATGAGTAAGAGTTGAGCTGGCCAAAAACAAAAAAAACAAAAAACAAAAAAAAAGAAGGAAGAAGAAAAGAATTTCACAGGAGGGCTTTTCCTAAGTAACTAATATAATCAGATTTATATTTTTAAAAGATCAAAGGCTCCAAAGAAGATAGCAAAAAAGAATGCTTGACATCATTAGACATTAAGGAACTACAATCAAATCACTTCACATATCCTCCAGAACGGCTATGATCAAAAACACAGACATCAAGTGTTATCAAGGATGTGGAGAAATCGGAGCCTTCGTACACTGCTGGTGAGACTATAACATGGTATAGACACTTTGGAAAATTGTTTGACAATTCCTCAATGTTAAACATAGAGGGGCTGTAATGACTCAACAATTTCACTCCTAATTATATACACAAGAAAAACAAAAAGGTATGTCCACACAAAAACAAAAAAGCATGTTCATACACACACAAAAATAAATGTTCAGAGCAGCATTTTATTAATTGCCAAAAAGTGGAACCAATCCAAATATCCTTATATCGACTAATGAACAGATAAATAAAATGTGGTACACCCGTACAATGGATAATTATTTGGCAATAAAAAGGAAAGAAGTACTGACGTATGCGACAACATGGACGAACCTTAAAAACATTATGCTAAGTCAAAGCAGCCAGTCGCAAAAGACTGTATAATTCCATTTATATGAAATGTCCAGAAAAGACAAATCCATAGAGACAGAAAGTAGATCAGTGGTTGTTTACGCTAGGGGATGGGTGGGGAGGAAATGGGAAGTGACTGCTAACGAGCGAGTACAGGGATTCTTCTGGGAGGATTAAACGTTCTAAAGCTGACTATGGTGATGGCTGCGCAACGCTGTGAACATACTAAAAATAACTGAATGGTATACTTTAAATGTTGGTATATGAACTGCATCTCAATAAGGCTGTCCTAAAGCAAAACAAAAAATCAAAAGGAATACAGGAAGAGCAAAGGATTTGAACAGGCAGACTGGCTTCGAAGCTAAAAAGTAACTCAGGAAAAGTCAGTGGCCTGAACTAGGGAAATGGGACTAGGAAGAGACAGGGGAAAAAGAAACAGTACTTAGTTATGGACAGTGGGAGAAAGGGAGTCCACACTATGCAGGGTTTCTGGCTTAGACAACTGAGCAGCATTTACTGAAACAGGAAAACAAGAAAAGACATGTTTGGGTAAGGGGAAATTTACTGTATTTTTAAGTTTAATTGTATTTACAGAAGTTGTATGAGGAGTTGGAGACGGTTTTGTTTCAAGAAGTTGTAAGCTTTCCCAAACATTTGTTCAATTTTTAATGCAATTTAATGTTAGTCTTATTTATAAATGGAACTGATGTTTAAAGGGAATTAAGTCTGTTCAACCTGAATTAATCAATACACATCAAAAGCTATCTTGAAAGTTATTCTTCTTATATTTTTATATAAAATGTACTAAATACATGAATAGACTAATAAGATTCATAAATTAAATTTAGGGCTTCAAAAAACTGGGTTTTACATTTTCTAACTTTAATAAATTGACTATTAATTTTGAACACCAGTTAACTATACGTAGTTGGGGATCACTGACAAGTAGCAGCATTAGTGGCTAGAAATTGAGAAGTTCCAATTAGAAGGCTTCTGTTCTCTCTATGAAATAGGAAGTCAGGTCATCTGTTCACGAAGTGGAAAGGAAGAGTGGGTGGTGAGAGAAAGGGGAACAGGAATCCCAGATCTAATGAATAGTTGAAAAAAAAGCAATGGCAAAAGGATGGGGTAGGGGGGAATACAGAAGGACCACCTGGCACTGTCATAGGCCTAGTTTGGAGTGTGGAGACCACGACTTCACAGAGGCACCCATCAGCTGAATGATACCCTTTTCTTTACAATTACTCAGCATAACTTTCTTCCAAATAATGTTATGTGCATTGGGTTACTCTGCGATATTAACAGAATAAGTTTCTAGAATTTTGATTTTCAGCCATAATTTAAAGATAGAAACAAGTGAAAGGAAAATCCATTTATAGAACGTACTTAAAGAGTACATCTGCATTCTAATCCTGATCATGGCAAAATTCTTTCCAGTAAAGAGTTGTAAAACACAATAGCTCTTCTAGAATATAACAAAAATATCATTTACTTATTATACTTTCAATATCATGTCCATTTCTTTTGTTCCTAACTCCTCAGTCAGGATTCTAGATCAAGGTTGTCCGATAGAACTTTCAGCAATGATGGAAATATTCTGTTATCTGCACTGTCCAACACAGCAGCTACTGGTCACATGTGGCTATTGAGCTAGTGTGAATAAATAAGTTTATTTGTTTAATTTAATTTAAACTTAAGTAGCTACATAAGGATAGTGGCTACCATGTAGGACACTGCAATAGACTTTTCTATTAAAGAAAATGAAGAAATTTATGGGCCCACTAGGTGCCCAAGAGTCCTAAGTTTCTAACACTTAGATACTTGACAATAAAACAAATATGTGAATTCACTAATCCACTCATTTGTGAAAACACATACATTAATCTTCGCCCATTAAACGTCTTCGGTTCACTTTTTTTTTTTTTTTAGACAAGGCAACCATTGGTTGACCTCACAGATTGCAAGGACCTTGTCAGCTTACAATCTCTTATTTTTTTTTTTTATTTTTTACACCTACAGCACCTGGTCTTCCTAGGTGGTCTCCCACCCAAGCACTAAGCAGGCCCGATCCTACTTAGCTTCCGAGATCAGATGGGATCCGGCTTGCTCAGGGTGGCATGGCTGTAGACTTTGGTTCAATTCTTAAATACAAGATTTCCAAAGCCTCAAAAATGTGGATGTGAAAACAAAGTGTGGGTGTCGACTCAGGGAACAAAGGAAACCCATTTCACACCCCAAGTTTAGAGAATCCACTGTGCTTAAGAGAAGAAGCTATCATCTTCAGAGTGTTTAACAGGCATCTTCTAAAGGCTAGGGGTGGCCAAATCTAGCCTGCAACCTGTTTTTGTAAATATAGTATTATTGGAATACAGCCATGCCCAGTTGTTTATATATTACCCATGGCTGCTTTGGAGCTACAAGGACAGAGTTTGGTAGCTGTGACAAAAACCATCCAGCTCACAAAACCTAAAATATTTAATATCTGGCCCTTTCCAGAAAAAGTCAGCCGACTCCTGTTCTAGGCTAGGGGCTGAAACGGCTGTTTGCACCAGGTAAGGAACAAGACTTCATAAGCCACAATCACCAACAAAAGAAAGACTATCTGATATCTAAACCATTTAAGTTATAAGAAAAGGTTAACAAACAAAAAACTGTTTTAAAAACCTTAAAAATCAGGGCATTTTCTGTTAATTTGTGGCAATGATTTGGTAGAGTAAAAGACTACTGATCTGGAGAAAACAGTTGCTGCATTTCATTTTTAGGAAAGAAGCAATTACAAGGGGGTGGGGAATCACATATGGATGATTTATTTATAATACGGTACTTCTGATCCCAATTCATAGTACTCTGTAAAAATCACCAACCCATTTAATCGGCGGTCCCCAACCTTTTTGGCATAGGGACCGGTGCGCCTATGAGAATCTCAGGCTCGATGATCTGAGGCGGAGCTGAGGCAGGGAAGCTAGTGCTTGGGAGCAACTGCAGATACAGATGAAGCCTTGCTCGCTCACCTGCTGCTTATCTCTTCCTGCGTGGTCTGGTTCCTAACATGCCACAGACTGGTACTGGTCTGCGAGGTCTGGGGCCTAGGGAATTTTCTGTTTTCTATAGTACAAACAGTTGGTACCACTGAGAACAGTGTCTTCAACTGTAACCTCAGAAGATGATTGTGAAGATAAAGGTTTTGTTGCAAGGTACAGTACCTGACACAGAGTGGCACTTAATTTTTTTAAAATACAGTTGACTAAAAGGGGTCATTCCCCATGAATTGTAGATAATCAGGGTTTTATTTTCTCAATAATGCAAAAATACATTTTCATTAATATAGCACTGAATGTTTTGGTCAAACCTAGATCTAAAAGGAAAGGCCACCTGATAATTAAGAGTACAGGCTCGAGAAGGAGACTGCCTGTTTACTTGCAGCCCTACTACTTATTTAGTAGCTGTATCCTCAAGTTTCCTCATCCACAAAAAATAACAGCACATATTTCATGAAGTATGTGGGGAGGATTAGAGTTCCACAGAACAGTACTATGGCACACTGTAAGCACTCAATAAATGCTGTTTTAAAAACCTATGGTTAATGTATTGCCCATAGGCATGTAAATTGATACAACCTTTTTGGAGGCTAATTGAGCAATTTCTATTAAAATTCAAAATTTTTAACTCACTAATTCCACTTTTAGGAATTTATCCTACATAAATATTCACAGGCTTATATAAAAATATTGGCAAGGATGTTAACTGCAACATTGCTCATAACAGCAAAACACTAGACAAAGCCTAAACATTCATCAACAGGGAACTGGATAAATTGCAACATTAATGTCCCATACTATGAAATATAATTATTAAAAAGTAGACTATGTGTGTATAGTGATACAGAAAAATGTTCAGGATTTATAGTTAAGTGAAAGAAGTTACAGTTCAGCATATAGGGTACGATACCATTTTTGTTCATTAAAAAAGACAGAAAAGGCATACAGTATTTATGTTTTTATAGAAAAGGTTAGGACCAGGAAACACATTAAGTGAGCCCTACAGTTGCCTCAGCTGTTCGCCTGGAGACAGTTTCTAAAGGACAGCACAGGGAGGGGGAACCCAAGCACAGCCCGGAAGTACTGCTGAACTGAGGAAACAGATTGAAGTTTGGGGAGATTGAGATGGCTAGAATTTACAGGGGAAAAAAAAAGAAAAAGTTAGGAATAATATACACCAACTTACTGTTTTCATTTTGGAGGTCAGAACTATTAGAGACTTTTATTTGCTAAATTATACATTTCTATATGTGCAAAGTTTATAAGTAACATATATTACTTTTATTGTAAGAAAAAATAGTAGGAAGCCCTTTAAAAAAAGGTTTTCAAAGATTTTAATATTGTAAGAAATTGTTTATGCTGTAAATGCTGTTTTAGGAAAAGACATAAATGTCCACCCCAATTTTCTAATACATATGACTAGAAAAAGAGATGGGAGGAAAAGACACCAAAATGCAAACAGCTGTCATCTCTATAAATTTCATGAAGGTAGGCATTTCTACTATTATATAGTGAAATATAAACTCGGTAAGAAATAAATATTCATTGAATGAAAAAAAATATTTCTAGAAATGTATAAGTTAATAATACTTTATTGTATACTTGAAATTTGCTAAGAGAGTTAGATCCTGTGTTCTCACCACAAAACAAAAAAAATGGTAACTTTCTGAGGTGATGAAGATGTTAGAGTCAATGTAGTGATTATTTCACAACGTACATCAAATCATCAAACTGTACATCCTAAATATATATAATTCTTAATTGTCAAATCTACCCCTCCCTCCCGCTCTCCTTCCCTCCCCGCCCCGTGTGTGTCTGTGTGTATGTGTCTGTGTGCGTGTATCTGTGTGTGTACCCCCCAATATAAACCATTTCTACATTGGACTGAAACTTACTACTACTTCAAATATTTTGTTCCTGACATATAATACTCTTATTTTACCTTATCCTCTCAAAGTATCATACAAATAAAATTTACAAAGTCAATTTGAGATTCCATCAAAGAATCACATACTTATTCAGGCCTATTTCCACTGAGTAAGTAAATATCTGGTCTGTGCCTTTAATACAATATCAAATAAATAAAAAAGAATTTTGCTGACTGAATTATAAAAAAAAGTTTAAAATTTTTTTAAACTCCAAAAATGTCACTACTACTTATTTTTCCGCTTTTTACAGACCTACAAGTCAAACATCTGTCTAAATAGAGATGTCTAAGAAATATTACATTCTTTGAAATGTTATAGCTATAACATGAAATTATATTAAATCACATCCAGATGGTATGTCTTTCATAACAAGTCTCAACAAAAGAAAGCGGTTGCTGAAAATAAGTTACCATTTTTCTGCAACTCACTATTAATTGAAGGTGAAGAAAGAATATGGTCACTATGTAAAGTACAAGCACAGCATCACTTCCAGAATTTATAATACATCAAATAATGTTCTCGTTTACATTTTACTTTCATGAATCAAGGTTTTTATACTTTTAAATTTTTTTTCATTAAATATTTACAACTAATAGACAAGTATTAGAGACTATAAGGGACACCACGTACTTACCACCCAGAATAACAAATGTTTACATTTTACTATATATGCTGCAGATGTCTATTCTCGTAAAACAATTAATAAAACATTAGATATAGTTAGATCCTCTCCTCCCACTTTTTTTTTAATACTTATAAAGGATGACAAGCTTCAGAGTTCCTGGATTTTAGAAAAATCTATTAACGCATTTTTTTTTTTATTATCCAGGTTAAACTTTTCACCAATTCAATACATAAATTCCAACCTGCAGCAAAAACTTACTGCTGTTACAAACTTATCTGTACCAAATAACATTTAAAAAAAAAAAAAACTATTAAAGTTGTCCTCACAAAGACTATATTAAGTAGATATCTTGGCCATCACCTATATTATTAGCCTTCTGGTTCACAGTTTTGCTTTTAAATGATTCCCTAAATCTTCACTGTCTAATATGGTTAACACCCGAGCACTTGCAATGTACTAACCCAAGTGTATAAGTGTAAAATGCACACTGGATTTCAAAAGCTAAGTATGAAAAAAATGTAAAGAATAAGAATTTTTAGATTATTCACATGCTGAAATAATATTTTGGATATATTTGGTTAAATAAAATATAGTTAAAATTAATTTTCCCCTCTCTTTTGTCTTTTTTTTAATGTGGCTACTAGAAAATGTTAAATTACGCATGTGTCTTACAGTTAAAGCTCAGATTATAATTTCTATTGCACAATGCTGTCCCAGATACATCACAGCAGCACCAGGTAAGAACTATTTCAGAATCAAGACTTAGAAAAACATGCAATGGTTGAATTGATCAAAATCACAGAGCTGTGGTTGTTAGGCAGGCAATTTAGAGGGAAGAAAACTATTTAGGGAGAAGAAGGACTCCCAGATTACCCTCCTGCACCACCAGAACACCCCGGATAAACACTGTTTCATTTCATTTTACTCGTGTGTATCTGGAAAATTACTCTCCTAAAGAAGTCAATTCTTTAGTAACTTCAATGGATTGAAAACAGATCTAATACAATTGATTCATTCATTCAATGGGACTAGGGATACAGTGGTAAATACAACTGTGGCTTTCTGGTGTATGTAGGGAAGTCACATGCAAACAATAAGCAAATTAACAAATAAGTAAAAACTCACTTCAGAAAAGTGCTTTGAAGAAGTCATGTGAAAAAAGTCAGTAGTCAGTTTCCCCAGTCCAATCCTATCTTTAGAATCAGCTTTTAGGAGTCCTTTAATGCTGTAGACTCTGAGATTTTTAGGGGTAACAAATTAGTTATTTCGATGTGTTCATACTGCAAGTTCATTTTCTGTGTAAATATTTTCAATCCGAGCATTCTGCAAAACACATGTACTGTCTCCAAGGACATCGGCCAAGAAAACGCAAGGCAACTTATGTTACTGCCATGACTCTCGTAACACTAGTCTCCATTTTAGCTTTTAATACTTAATTTTTTTAAAATCAGTGGTTATTTACCCTTTGTCATTAAAGAAAAGCAAGTGAGAATATCTTGCTGTAAACATGGCAAAGTAAATTCCAAATTTTTAAGCATTTGATATAAATCTTCAGGTCCAGGAAATAGCACAAAGACCCAAGTTGACATGGTTAACTTGCTCTCCCCCCAAAAAAATCAACTCCAAGAACTCTGGACATTCATACTGCAGATAAAACGTTACTGTGTGTGGCCATAACTACACAGTTGAATTGTCCTCCATAAGTTCTGTGTCAATCAGGTCAAGAGTTAAAAACAACCCTTCATTACACTGTGGACTTGCAGTGAATTCACGCACCAAAACACTATCCAACCACCATAAACCATGTTAACATAAAGACACAATACACAACTGGCTTAGGAAAACAGCAGATGTTAGAAATGCTCAATAATGGATTCAATCAGTAAGTTATAGCAAATTTATATAACAGAAAATTACAGTTATAAAAATAATCCTGAAAGTATATTTGTTGATATCAAATGACATGAAAATGTTCATATCTTACTGAAGATGCAGTAATTGCAAAAATATATCTAACATGATATCTTTTTAAAATGTATTTATACAGGCTGCATAGGAAAAAAGTCTGGAAGGGTATATCACAAATAACAGCTAACATTAATTATCTATGGATGCTTTTAAGGTTCTTCTTTTTAACCCTATTTTCTAACTTTTATACAATAAACATCTACTACCACTTTATATAGTAAGAAAACATAAAAGTTGCTTAAAGCCAGTTACAAAAGAGTATATACATCGAAGACAATGAGATATAAAGGAAAATTACACAAAAGAAATACCACAGAGTGTTAACAGAATAATCTCTGAATGGTCCTTTCTCCTCATTTACGGAAGTCTTTAATATCTGCTAACAGCTTTCCTTCTCACCTGAGTACTACCATAATCAAGGTGAGGGCGACAAGAAGATACATCCACTTGACAGCCAGGTACCTGCTTCTTAGGTATCCTCATCTCCAGTGACCTCTACCTTCACTCCATGAAGCCATCCACTTACACAGCCACACACTCTTCATATCTGAAACCATCAATTCAAGGCCCCAGCAATCCTGAATATTCAGATACATTTGTCCTCTAGCCTCAACAGAACCCTTTTTCCTTTGATCCTGTTTTCTTCCTTGTCAGCATCTTTCAGATTTCACTTCTACTCACTACTTCTAGGAATTTCCTATTTCCCCCTTTATTTTGGTAAACTACTTAAAAATTATACCCAACCTAACTTAAATCTTTAAAAAAGAATCAAGCCAGAATTATTATTCTGCTATACAGAGAGGCAAATAATGCTTTACCTCATCCACTCAAGGAGATAATCAACGAATTGCTCAAATACTGGCATGTACTTTAACTTTTTTTTTTTTTTTAAATTTATGCCTATGGCACCTGGTCTTCCTAGGTGGTCTCCCATCCAAGTACTAACCAGGCCCGACCCTGCTTAGCTTCCGAGATCAGACGTCGGGCTTGTTCAGGGTGGCATGGCTGTAGACCATGGACCGTGGCTCCACTGGGGTGCAAACCCAGGACTTTCTGCGTATAAAGCAGATGTGCTAACCGTGACACTATGGAACCACGTCTGCATTTTAACTCTTGAATGGTCCAGCCCTCAACTCCTGCTTTTCCTCAAAATAATTTCATTATTCTAGCAGAGCACATTTCAATCATGTGAATTCTCTAATTCTCATACCTCCTCTCTTAACAGTCATCTCTCTTCTCAATTCTTTTTAAATCTCTCCCACATCTGTATTTTCCAACAACTAACATCAAATATACATGGTAGGTGTTCAATAAACACTGAAATATTTGACCTCGCTCATCACTTATGCTTTGTATATATTAACTCATCTAATTCTCACAGTAACCCCACCACATAGGTACTATTATTATCCCTGTTTTACAGATGAGGAAACTTGAGGCCCAGTAAAGTTCTATACCTTCCTCATTAACATAAAGTTACTACTGCCAGAGCTGGGATTTAAACACAGGTGTCTGGCTTCCAAATGAGTGCTCGTCACCATCATATCACATCACTTCCCAAACCAAAGCTAACTTCTGCTTAACTAAAAAATGTTTCAGTTAAAAACATGATAAATAATTTCAATATATGATTTAAGTAAACATCCAACTGGTATATAATTTCATACCAACTATAATAATCACAAAATTCTTAGTCTGCTTATTCTTCAAAATACAGTAACACAGTCTATCTTCACAAAATATTTCTTATATAAATTTCCTAAAGTGATTTCACTTGAAATGGCTAGTGACTTTCTAAATTTTTTTCATTCACCTTAAGTCATCAGGTACTTTCTTCCCCTAAGACTATCTCATGCTATTTTAAGTATGTAATGCACAACATGTAAAATTTTTAAAATAAGTTCCCCTTTCTTTCCTCTAAAAACCATCAATATTTAACGTTCCCCTTAAATATGTTCTCTTTTACTAAATGTTAAAATAACATCAAAGTCAAAAATTAGAACTACTTATTCTGAGTGACTCCAATAAGCACTTCAACCTTTGAAGGAATTCTAAGTGAAGAAAGTTATCAATATTTTATCTGTTAACATTTACACTGCAACCTACTTAAAACAGTAAGTTATATGGCTGTTTCAATTTCTGGAAGGTATTGGTTTATCTAAGAAATTAGATTTTCTCTTTGCCCTCCTAGAAAAAAACATACTCTCAAGGCTCAGCCTGGCCTTTGACGCCTTGGAAGCTGGGTGTTGACTTCTCCTCTCAGCTATGAAAAGTCCTAGGTGGCATCTTCCTCCATCATAAGGCTGCTGTGTCTACACTGAAATCTGTCGTTAAGTGCAGCCACCTTCATTAACGATTGTAGCTCAATCTTCTGTTCTGGGTAACTTGCTGTAGCTTCTATACTAGCACTTACTGCTTCACCTTGCACTTTATGTTATGGAGACGGCTTTCTCCCTTAGACCTCATGAACCGAGACCTCTGCTCGCTTCCAACTCTCCTTCTGCAGCTTCCTCACCTCTCTCAGCCTTCACGGGACCGTAGAGTCAGGGCCTTGCTCTGGGCTTTGGCTTAAGGGAATGTGTGGCTGGTTTGGTCTTCTGTCCAGACCACTAAAACTTTCTCCTGGTACATCAGCAGCGAGGATGTTTCACCTTCTTATCACTCGTGTGTTCACTGGAGTAGCACTTGTAATTTCCTTCAGGAACGTTCCCTTTGCACTCACGACTTGGCTAACCGGCACAAGAGGCCTAGCTTTCGGCCTATCTCATCTTTCAAAATGCCTTCCTAACCAAGCTTAATCATTTCTAGCTTTTGATTTAAAGTAGGAGACATATGACTTTTCCTTGCACTTGAACTCTTAGAGGCCACTGTAGGGTTAGTAATTGGACTAATTTCAATATGGTCGTACCTCAGGGAATAGGGAGGTTCGAGAAGAGGGAAAGCGACAAGGGACCGGCTGGTCGGTGGAACTGTCGATGGAACACACATTTATCAATTACATTCGCCGTCTCATATGGGAGTGGTTCGTGGAGCCCCAAAACAATTACAATGGTAACGTCAAAGATCGCTGATCACAGATCACCGTAACAAACAATGGAAAAGTTTGAAAGACCGTGAGAATCACCAAAATGTGACACAGAGACAGGAAGTGAGTAAATGCTGTTGGAAAAATGGTGCCCACGGACTTGCTCGATGAGGGTCGCCACAAACTCTCAATTTGCAAAAACAAAAACAACTGCAATATCTATGAAGTACAATAAAGTGAAGCACAATAAAGTGAATGTCTAATAACATAGGTATATTATTGAAGTATCAAAATAACTATTGTGATCACCCTGCACAGACTGTTGTCTTGAAGTCTCTGCTGTATTCAGCTATAGAAAGCTATTTCTTGATGTTTAATTTGAACAGGTCATCCTTTGTTTCAAGCTGAGATTTGGTTATAACTTTTTACAGGGTTATTTCTTTGTTACTAAACATAGGCACACTTTGAGTAAAAGTCCAAACTGGGCATTTCAGAACAGACTGGATCACATCGAATGCCATCTACCAAAGTCATCCAGTTTTATTAAAGATTTTGCCAAGTCCCCAGAAAATTTTTAGAAATGAAAGTAGAATGGCAGGAGGATCACCAAAGTAAGGCATCAGAAATTACAAGTCAACTTTACAATGTGAAATTTGACTTTACTATAGATCTTATCAATTAAGTTTACAATAAACTGGCTGAAAAATTCCTCAGCCATGCCAAAAATTACAAGAGCTATTTATACATTTTAGCTGATTAGTGAAAAAAGCAATTATCCAAGTTCTTTAATTATCAAGAATTGATGATACTTAAAACACTTCTTTGTAGAGGTCCCTATTTATTTCGATTTTTGATAACATTTGTGTGTAATGAGACAAACAGTATACATTTAATAGAAAAAAATAAATACTGTAGAAGACTTCATTTTTTACAAAGTTTAAAAGAAAACTTGTTGTAATGTTTAGAAATGTTACTGAACAATTTTATTTGTAATATTGGAACTCATACTTTATCCTAAGGAAACAACTGTAACTACAAGAAGATACTTATCTATTAGAAGCTCCAGGAGAACAAAAATTTTTTTTCTATTTATTCATAACCATATCCTCAGTGCCTAGAACAGTGACACTGATATTTACTGAACGGAAAAAAACAAGAAATAGAAAACTTATGAAACATTATACATTTGTTATGACGAAAATTACACAATTGCACAAAAGTGCATATACATTTTAAAATAACTCATTCCTTTTTTTTAAGCATTAACCTAGACATTAAGAAAACTGGGTCCCAATGTCAGCTAAGTCACTAATTGACTTGTGCCTTGGAATCTGGTACCCTCATATGTACTACTGCCCCTACTTCTTGGCCCTGCCTAGTCCATTGTTGGATAAACATTACAGGGAGAACATAGCTGAGTTACCTCAGGAAGCAAAGACTGGCTGCATAATAGAGAAAAGGGGTACACAACCTGTACCAAAGCAAATGGAGTCTGCACTATCCAACTGAACTACGAGACCCTTAGTAACATGCTCCTTAAGCCACACTGACTCAGGACCATCCATTTTAACTCCAGGGTCCCAAAGGCATACCTGAACCACTATGCAATAAAAAGAGCCAGTAATTTAGGTCATCTGATCCAAGAGAACAATGCCATCCAAGGTACACCAAAATATCAAACCCTATTGTCAAAGGAACCAGAAAATAAAGTAGAGGCAGAGAGGGAGCAATTTCACCTGCTGGAAATAGGAAACGTAGATCTGTGTGCCAGCCGACAACTCTCATCCGATGAGAAAGGATGCTCACCAATCTGCTCGAAGAAAAGCAACTATTCTTAAGTGCTTGGAATAAAAACTATTACAGTCTTGCTATATTCATTGTATATCACCTCAGACAAATTCATAAAGACATTTTCTCTTTTACAGAATCTTTGAGATGAAAATCTCAAAGACTTCCCAAAAGCATCACTTGCCCTTCGACTCCTACCTTCATCCTACGTCCCTAACGCCATACTCACACACTTCATTAGCACCCCACACTTCATTAGAACCACAGAGGAAGCATAACGCAGCAGTTATGGAACAGACTCTGGAGTCAAACTGCCTGAGTTCAAAACTTCATTCTGCCGCTTCCTAACTAGGTAACTTTGGGCAAGTTACTGAACCTTTCTGTGCCTCTATTTCCCCACCACTGTAAAATGAGGATAATAATACCTATATCGTAGGATTGTGGTCTAACTATCAGAGCACGCAAACTTTTCACATAAAAGAAAAATCTCAAGGAAGGGCATGAGGTTGCTGCCCTGTAGTTTTACGGACAAGCTACAGACCAAGAGCTTTTAAATTGCAGGTTCACAGAAGGCTTCACGGGGCCTATTAATCCCCTGAAATTACACAAAAATTTGAGGTGGTAAAATACTTCTATACTGTTACTCCTCTCATCTTAAAAAAAAAAAAAAAAAAAAAGTCTTCACTAAATTTCCACTACCCTAAAGCCCATTTCTCTATTTTCCTTTACAACAAAAACTCCCCCAAAAGATGCTACATTCTCTCTCAAATTATCCTTTGATTTCTCTTAAACTCATCAAAACAAAACACTCCGCTGGAACTAATCTTGTCCAGATCACCTCTGACCTCCACATTGCTAAATCCAATGATCAATTCCCAGTCCTGTTATGACCTGGTTTAGGAGATTTTTGACACATTCATCTCTCCCTCCTGCTTGACACATTTTCTCCCCTGGCTTCCAGGATGCCCTCCACAATCATCTGCAGTCTCTTGGTTTTCTTTTTTCACTGATCTCTTCTCAGCAAATTGTGTTGCTGACAGTTCTCTCAGACCGCAGTCTCGTGGTTTAGTTCCTCGACCTTTCCTCTTCTCTATACCCCAGTGGTGATCTCTTCCATTCTTCCAGCTTTAATTGCCACACATTTGCCAAGAAGGACAACTACGTATCTCCAACCCAGGTTTCTCACCTGAATTTCAGACTCTTCTATCGTCTTCGAACTGTCAACTCAGCATTTCCACTTGTCAATTACTACTACCTTAAACTGTGTCCAAATCTAAGCTCTTCCGCAAAGCCTGCTCTAACTCCAGACCTCTCATTAGTTCCTAACGACTCTATCTTTCCAGCTGCTCAGTCCTAAAATCTTGGAATCATTCTCGACTCCTCTCTTTCGCCCCCACCCTACATCAAAATTCATCAGAAAATACTGTTGCTCTTCACCCCAATAAATTTAATAAAAAATAAAAAATAAAAATACTGTTGCTCTACCTTGAACATGCATTCAGAAGCCAAACACTTCTCACCTCCTTCACCCTACTACCCTGGTCTGAGCCATTATCATTTCTCACATGGGTTATTACTGCAATAGATTCCTGTCTCATTTCTACCCTCTTGCCCCAGTCTATGGCCTACACAAGCAGTCAGAGTGATCCTTTTAAAATGCAAATCACATGTCACTTCTCTGCTCTAAACCTTCCGATGCCTTTCCATTTCAATTGAAGCCAAAGTTCTTAATAGGACCCCAGGGACTCCAGAAGTCTAGCTGCCTCGACCCCCTTACCAGTATATACTACATTTTGCATCTGTCTTAGCAGTCAATACAGATGAACAGTGAGCCCAAAAAGATAAATCCAAGTCTTAACCCCCCGTTTCTGTGAATGCAACTTATTTAGAAGAAGTCTTTGCCCATGTAATTAAGGGTCTAGAGATGAGATCATCCTTGATTTTGGGTGGGTCTTAAATAAATCCAATGACAGGCAGAGGGAGATGAGAAGGAGATGTGAAGAAAGGAGTAGAGATTAGAGTGATGTGTCCACAAGCCAAAGAATGCCAAAGATTGCTGGCAGCCACCAGAAGCCAGGAGAGAATAGAATGGATACTCCCTCAGAGCTTCCAGAAGGAAACAACCCTGCCAACACCTTGATTTCAGACTTCTGGTCTCCTGACCTGTGAGAAAATAATGTCTGTTGTTTTATACCCCCCCGTCTGTAGTTCTTTGTTACAGCAGCCCCATGAAATTAACACACCACTCTTCCCTTTGCTAGTCCTGCTCCAATCTCATCATCCTTAACCCAGCCTTTGTGTTGGCTGGCTATTCCCCTCAGCCTGGAGCACTCAAACTCCAGAACTCCACATGGCTAATTTTATCACCCCTCTATGAGGCCTATCCTGACTCCTCTATTTAAATCACAATAGACCATCCTTCCCTTCCATATGATATTTTCCCCAAAGCACTTATCAAATTCTAATACACTGCTCACTGTCTCCACTAGACTAAGCTCCACGGGGCAGGGTATTTGGGTGGTTGTTGTTTGTTTGTTTCAACTGTGTTCACTGATGTATCCTAAACATCAATCTACAGCGCTGCCTGGCAGAGAACAGCCATTCAATAAACATAAGCAGAATAAACTTGTTGAATGAGTATGTGCACATATTTTTCTGGAAAGAGTCCACACTTCTCCCCAGATTAATAAAGTGATCTGCTACCCAAAAAGTTTCTAAATCTTTGTTCTAAATCTTTAAGTAGCTAAGGAAAGCGGATTCTAAAATTCTATCTTTAAAGACCCCAACCCTAAAAAAACAAAAACCAATAAACACTCAACACCATGACAATATCTTTCATCTTGCAAACAGTATAAGTTTAAATTTTGTACTCCCAAAACCAAATTTTATCAAAAAAAGACACTCCACTTCAATTTAGTGGCTGCAGAAGTTCCTTTGCCCCCTTTTCACTGACCTCCTACACTAAAGGGTGTCCTTGAGCTAAGCTAATGCCTCTCTATAAAAGCAATAAAGAAAAGCATCCGTCTGTGTGAAGCATTCACATAAGCCAATGTAGTTTCACAAAGCTCAAGAACATTGGCAAATACTTTTCTCTACCTGGCTAAAATCCTACACAAAGCAGAAAAAAGCAAACCATAACCTGTCTAGCATCTCTATCATTACTATGAAGTAAACAGATGTTTACTCAAAATACAACATCATTGTTTGTAAAGCCTTGAGAAACCACTGTAGAATGGATATCTTTTACATCTACAGCTTCAGTACGAACCATAAAGCGTAACAATGAAAAGCAGTTAAGCACAGCAAAACTTGTTAATGGATTTTGATAATAGCAGAAAAGCACCCACTGCATTTCTTATTATTGCTGCAACATATTTCACAGTTAATACTAAACAGATCTAGTTGAACACAATCACACTAAGCACCAGAATTCAGTATATAATCTATCCAAGCACATGTTCTTCAAACATACCTTTTATATTAAACATATGACCATTACAGATGAAAATTTGCGCATGTGCTGTTACGAAATCTTTCTTGTTCCATCAGCAAATGGATTAATACAATCAAGTCCCAGCCCTTACCTTTCCTTGTTCCTTTCCCCACTTTACCAATCTGGTAATTTCAAGGATACGAAATCTACCAGATACTCTGAAGAGAAAGGCATTTTGAACACTAACCCATATTCAACCACAGGTTTGCCTTAAACTGTTTTTTAACTGGTGGTAAAATTTTCCTCTCTCAGGACACAGCATTTCACCAAATCCCAAACCTGACCACTCTCAACACCTCCAGTGCCCCCAACCTATCCAAGCCCCCATCATGTCTCATCTGGGTTTCTGCAATAAATAGCCTCCTCGCCAGTCTCCGATTCCACTCTGACTGGCAGCTGTCTAACTTTTACACAAACCCACAGGGATCCTTTTAAAAGAGAAATCAGGTCCTGTCATACCCCAGGGGCATGCTATTACACTTAGAATAACAGCCAGAGGCCTGACTGTGGTCTATAGGGACCTGTAAGACCCAGCCCCTGCTTCTCCCTTCCACCCTCTCCAGGGCTGTTCCACTGTTCCTGGACCATACCAGCAGAATTGCACCTCAAGACTTGTGCATTTGGTGCTCCCTCTGTCTGAAATGCTCTATCCCCAGATCTGTGCATGGTGCCTTACTCTAGTGTCACCTCTTCAGAAGCTGTCCCTGAATGCCCTACTTAAAACAGTATTCCCCATATATCCCACCCGTGTCCCTCCCCTATCTAAGCAACACAGTGGCTTCACTTTATAATTTGTTTAATTTGAATCAGAATAAACGCATACTTTTCTTGAAAAAAATAAAATCTGGGCAAAAACAAATACTATTTTATAGGCCACTCACTATGAAGTTAGACACAATATGTAAACAAACACACATCTTTTTAAGAATATATCCTTTATGTATGCTTTTCCTTTATTATTTTTAATTTAAAAGTATTAAAAAAGAAGTGCTGTATGTACAAGAAAGTTTATGGTAGTAGTACTACGTAAATAGGAAAAAGAATAATGGAAATAATCTAAATGCCCAATAACAGGGAAATACTTAAGGAATGTACACATTAAAAAACATAATATAACCATAATAAATGAGTACATAAAAGCAGAAAACTGTTTAGATATTAAGTTTTAAAAAAAAATAAGAATTACAATTGACAAGTAAGTCCAACTAAGTCCTTTACATTGCTCAAATATTTACTAACCATGTGACAGACATGTGCCTGACCCACCCTGGCAGATGAGGGCTCAACAGCAAACAGGACAAGTCCCTGAGCTCTTTGAGCTCCCAGAGCCGAGCCTGCAATCACAGTACAGTGTAATAAGAGATGTCCCAGGACAGTACAGGTGACATAAAAGAGCACAGCTGGGTAATACCCTGACTGAAGAAAGGCTTTCCAGATGAAATGATGCCTAAACCAAGAGCTGAAGAATAAACATGAGATAAAAAGCGGGGGGTGGGAAGGGAGGTAAACTGGTTTGAAACAGTGGGTGTTTGGGGTGAGAGGCAAAAGATATGAAATTGAATTATAAATAAACTATGAATTATGATTTTTTTAAAAAAACTAAAATAACTTCTAGATTTGTTAGTAGAGTTTTTGGTAAATTTTTATTTTTTATGAAATCTGATACTAAATAAAAGCTAACAGTGATATATCACCAACAGCTTAGATTTTGAAAAGCCTATTTTGTCCTGTGGCTATTTCTCTTTCTTTTAGTCTGTCCTACCGTCTGACCAAATATAAGAGGGACAGAAAACAATTTTAACACCGCACACAAGTGCACATACATGTCCTTCCCAGGACTGGCCAGCACACTTCCTAACCTATATCACAAATTTGAGACCAAAAGTACTCAGACCTGTATAGTCTCTGGCTGCCTTGCTACTGTATTCTCTCTCCCCCAGTTCCTTTCGGGTGCCAACAAGAATTCTGTGCTTAGCATTTCAAGTCTCTATCATTTGGTACTCCTAACCTTTCTCACCCCATCCCACTTCACGGATTCTTTAACCTGTTCATACTTGGTCATTCCTGCCTCACGTAGACCCCGGCTTAGACTGTCCTAACTCACTCTCCCAGTTCTTAGTCAAACAGAACCTATTCTTCAAGACCCTAATCTTAGCTTCTCAATGAATCCTTAGTTAATTTCTTTAGTTAACCTGAATTTGAACTATACTTGTTACCCTAAACAATGAGTAGTTATATTGTTTGGTTATAGTCCACTTTTGTTCTAGAAATCTCTAAATGTATTCTTGCAAGGCTTGCTTCCCAGTTGTAAAGCCAAATGTAATAATTTTTATTTCTTTTATATCTAACTTACATCAGTATTAAACTTGGAAAACACATATCCAATACCTGTTGGCCGGCTGACAGATCCTAGGTGGAAGGTTAAGCCAGGTAGCTTCAGTGCCAGTTGCTTCTCTCTGGAACTACAGGTTTAAGCACCATGATTAGGACTGAATTTACATACTCCTTTGGGGCAGGCAACATAGCATATACACTGATAATGCAAGATATGTAAAAGATCAACAATATTTAAAACTCTATATAAAAGATTTATGTATTTACTCCTACTGCAGGCAAACACCACCATATTACAAGTCTCCCCATCGCTTGTACATTATCTAGCAAATAATAAATAGTAACACAAATAAGTAATAAATCTATTTGGCAAATGAATGCACAGATTTAATGCCAATAAGAGAAATATGGAGACAATATGCATGCCTAATAGCTTTGATTTTAATTAATAAAGCCCCAAGGTGCTCCTTGTGTTGTTTTTTAATTGCTAATGAATTTATTTTTAAACAATACCTAAATTCTCTATACAGAGATAACTTAATTTTTCTGAAAACTAAGTAAGCCATTTTCCAAGAAACAAGGTCAGGCTTTACTTCTTACTTAGGGAGGGAAAAAGGTTGGCAGGAGAGAATGAACTGAAAAACCAAATATTGTGTCCCCACCCCCCGGCACCCAACGAAGAAAATATGCAAATCAGATCAGCACCTAATTTACTTGGACCATGTGTCCATGAAAAAATGTCTACAGGTTCCCAAGGCAGAGGAGAAGGTCAAGGACAATGCTAAGTCCTTCTGGTATAAGACTCCTTTATTTGAAAAGAGTTATTTTTCCAAAGAAATGGCTCAGTAGAAATGAACTTTTTTTTTTTACAAAGCTCTGAGAGAATGTTCTTAAAAAGTAAACAAAACATAAAGAGAAGTATTTCAGGTTCAGGAGAATACAGGGTTAGGGTGTCCAACCTCTTCCAAAAAGAGATTTTACCCTTTACTCTCTAGAAACCACTCATGACATGAAAAACTTTGCCTCGGTTACATGAGGCCACACATTCACAATAAATGTAGCTGCCTGAAGATGGACTAAAAAACAGATCTGTTGACAAAGAAGTAAAGACAATTTGTGTTTTAACTCCGTTAAGTGCTACGTAGATGTGCCGGATCTAATCATGCCTCTTACTCTGGGCTGCTGGAGCGTGATGTTTTTACTTCTATTACAGTTCTTTTCAGACTGTATTTTATTGAGTTTAATTCATATCTGTTTCTTTCTTTTGGTCATGAACTCTGCAATGGCAGGACAAATCTTATTCATGTGCCTAGTACAGTGCCCTGCGAGAGACACTAAAAAATTACTGCCAAATGAATGGACAAGCCCAATGTAAGACTTGGATGTTCCCTTACTAACAGCCAACTGCCGAGAGAAAAGAAGACTTAAGATGAGAGCAGCCTCCTAGAAGCTCTGGCCAGAAATTACAGATCATTTCTATAATAACTGTTACACTTTACTTATTAATCACCTTGTCTATCCCTTCAGAAAAACAAGACTGAGTTCTCCTTTTTATAATTAGTATAAATACATGGAAAGTATAATTCTTCTGAAATCATTTTTCTCAAATTAAACACATCACTCCTGGGCACCCGTAGGAACCCCAGGAGAAGGGAGCATACTGTATTTGAGAAAACATTATTTTCAAACCTATAATACTCTAAAATTCAAGCAAAACAGAAAATATGAATGGGAAAAACTTTGTCAGAAACCATTTAAGACAAAAAAAGTACATCATCACTATAAACTTAGAACAATCCTTTCTAAGAATTTATCATCAACGAACAGATGAAGCTTCACAGAAAAAGATAAATTAGGAAGTGTGCCTTCTTCACTCAATGAAATCCAAGCTTTATCTTTTCATAACTCATTAGGTTTATAATTGAAAAAGCACTAAGTGCACAACTTTTTCCATGCATCTAAAAACAAACGTCAGTTCAGTAATTCAAAGCAGAAACCAGCTAGTCACAAAACAGTTTTACCTCTTCTCTAAAACACCCTTTTAACTATGCATTTGGCTAATTTCACAGTCATCCATTATTCTTATGGGCTCTTTGGAATATCCACCGAAACAGAGAATTTCAAATACTGACCTCTAATTTATTGTAATAGAAACAACAGGTCTTCCATCCAGAATTACATCAAATATCCACAGCTACTTTTTCAGTAACACCATGAACAGGAGGCTAAAGCTCTCCAAAACTCATCTCTGTAAGAGGGTCCCACAGTGATTGTGACACAGTGTCACAGGTGCACGTACACTTACTCCTATACAATCACCTCCTAAAAGAAGACAGACAACTGTCACTGCATCTAAAATGAAACCAAACGTCAAAACTGCAGCTATACCAACTCAGTGTTGCTGGAGTTTTCTAAACTAAACAAGTGTCACAGATGAGCTCAAAGTAGGTCAAACTCCTCCCTCCTTTGTGCTTTAGCAACATTCAATTCTTTAGCGCTTCCCTCAGATGTTAGGTTCTTTTTAGTGGTGTCTTACACCTAGCATTTTTTCTCAATTTTAAAGTTTAAAAAAGCTGTGAAGGGTGGGGGAAGAGGGTACATCAGAGAAGCAGGGGGCCTATTCTTATATTGAGAGCTTAAAGCAAATCATTTCGGAGCAATGCACTGACGGGGCTGAGGTCCACCTTGAAGATAGCTGTATCAAAGGCCTAAATTTCCAAAGATCATACATCACTATAGTAAGCATATCAACAGCATGTGGTACTCTGTAAGCATTTTGCAACCTTAACATTTCCATCCTCAAGAGTCCTTTGATATCCTCAAAAGATGCCTTGGATTTCAAAGCCAAGTCTGGCAATCGGCATCCTGGAAAACTGCAAGAAGGAAGACAAGATCCAAGCAAAATGGAATTTGGAGATGCAGGACTTTGTACTCTTCTAAGAGAGTGATAAAAATATGGCCACATCCTAAACAATTTGATTTCTAAGAGGAGAAATTACCCCAAACATCCAAGCCAAATGAAAAAACATTATATGAGCACTCATGGGAAGAAACACTTATCCAGACAATTCCCCTCGATTCAAGACAGTTAAAAATATATATATATATTAACTGTTTTAATTACAAATTAATATTTGACTCTGAGAAAGCAAAAAAGCTTCAGAGGTTCATCAAAATGATTAGACTAAAATAAAGGACTTCAGAGAGAAAAATGGCCTGAAATCTAGCTCTCTCCACATCTTTCTATTAAGAACTCCTGGGCCTGCGACTGAGGTGGCAGGAAAAAAATGCTACCTGCTCCCATTCCTAACTCAGACAACAACATATTGATGCCATCCCCATTGCACTTTTACACACACACGTTTACATATTTGTGATTAAAAAATTGCTAAATGTGTTAAAAGAAAAAAAAGGCAATACATTATCACTCTCATAAAATATCTTTTTGTCTCTTACCATAAAATGAAAACAGAAGTCTTTATTTTAGGACAAAACACCTAAGTACAAAACAACAGTTCTCTATTACAGCTGAACACTTACTGAGCACTTAGTAGGACCTGCATAAAAATATCTGGAACAATACATCTGCATGTAGCATTGGTATAAAAAACACAGCAAGAAAACAGTGGATTTCTCTAGGTAACATTACAGAGAATAAATATTGCTAGATTAAGTAAGGGTTGTGGGCTGCAACAGCCCTGAGTTCCTGAGAAAAAGGTAACTGAAGTACTTCAGATTTGTAGAGTATGCTTATATTTTCAAATCTATTTTTTTTTTCATTATGTATTACAGCCCCCACTTGACACCTAAAGCAGCAGAGTATTTCATCATACTTCAAACCCACGTGTGCAGACGGAATCACGGTCTAGGTCTTCTCACACTAAACAGGAGACAAAAATCAAGTTTATTTATAATCCTCATATGCTACCATGGTTCAGGACATTTTGGTGAAGCAAGAAAAACCATGAATTACACAACACATATGTAATGTGCTTAAAAGACCTAGTTATTCTCTCCTATCAAATCAACATCACATCTCTTAGCAAAACATTGTTTCTAGAGTTATAAACACTGTTCTTCCATAGGTCGCCCACTTCTCATATCTCACCTTGACTCAAAAGCACATATTATACAAGAATTTTATTTTATTTTATTTTATTTTATTTTATTTTATTTTATTTTATTTTATTTTAGGACAGTGTCTCTAAGCCAGGAAACAGCCCTCAAGTGCATATGGAGACATCCACAAGCTAATCTAAATTCCATATCTGAGCCACTCAATTTCGCATCGGTCTCATCCTAATCATGCCACTGACCCATGTCAGTCAGCATCATCTTCGATCTCCCTAAGAAGTGCTAAAAGAAAAGAAAATCTAATTAAAAGCCCAAGGAAAAATCCACTTTAATCAAAACTACAACCCAGAAGCCAAGGGACTTTACGGCAGGAAAAAAAACACTCAAATATGAAAAAAAATTGGTAACAAGAAAAAAGATGTCAAGGGGGAAAAAAGAAATTACATTGTAATTTACAGGACTAAAACCAAACCAATAAAAAAATAACTTTCCAAACAGAAGAAGCATAAAAAGATGAAAAAATAATAGAAGATGAGGGGGTTAAAATACAGAGGATCATAATTTTTAGGATATTTTACTAAGAAGAATAGGAACCTAAATGTTGAATGTACTACTTCATAAAATCAAAAGGAAAGAATGATACATTTGGTTCTATCAAAATCAACAGAAAAGTTTCTAGTCTGGGCCTTTGTCAATATCTTTTCCTAAGTGGAACAACCATACAGATGAAGGTCCCAGACTTGGCCAGTCATAAGAGCTACTCTTCTGTAACAGTCCTTGGACAGAAGCTGCTGGGGAACCTATTAGATGGGAGCCAATCTAGAGGACAGTAAGAGTTTACTCAAAATCTCAATCTAACCAATAAGCGGTTTGCTTTTCTCCACTCTAAACATCCATGTGAATCATAACAGAAATGCACACAGGCCAGACCATTACTGCTCTTAAAGTGAAGCCACGTAATCATCTCATCGTAAACAAACACACTCATGCACACACATACAACGTTAGGAGATGTGGAGAAATCTCTGAAGTAAAAAATGACCACAGTAACTAAAAAAAAGGAGTCGAATCACCCATCTAAAAAAACACTAATTTTAAATACTTATCACATTTTTTAAATCTTTTTACCTCAGAAGTCTTATTCACTTCCAATTTCGTTATTTTAAATTTTTCAGAAAAAAGTTGAAAAGCTTGTATCACCTCTAACAGTTGGAAATCAGTTTCAACAACAAGTTATTTAAAAGAAATCACTCCCCCAAACAGTACCAAAGCAGTGAGATTCCAAAGCAGTTGTCATGGATAGTTCCATTACAGAACCCAGCGAGCCCCACTCCACTCTCCTCTCTAGTAAGACAGGCCCACACACTGGAAAAATAACAGGAAAAGTTAAATTTCCCATTTCATATTTTGAGCCTAAAATATTGAAGAGCTTGGAAAGAGAGGACTCAAAGTTCATCTTGATGGTTATTTACTACAAATAATAAAGCAATGGCTAGCATTCAATTTTAAAATAAATAACTAAAACCTGCAAATTGTATACTTTAAAAGAGTAAACTTTACGGTATGTGAGTTATAGCTCAATAAATATATTATTTTTAAGATCTAAACAAATAAATGATACTTAGAAATACATACTGCATATAATATAAACCAGCTGGCTCTGAGAAAGAACACAAAATGTGTATTTTAAAATTCTGAAATATAAAAAGAATATCAACTTCACTCATGGTCGAAGAAATGCAAATTAATGTCTACGGCCGTGCCACCCTGAACAAGCCCGATCCCGGCTGATCTCTGAAGCTAAGCAGGGTCAGGCCTGGTTAGTACTTGGATGGGAGACCATCAAGGAAGACCACGTGCTGTAGGGGTAAAAAATAAAAAATAAGGATTATAAGCTGACAAGGTCCTTGCAATCTGAGAGGTCAACCAAGGGTTGCCTTGCCTAAAAATAAATAAATAGATAGAAAGATAAATAAATAAATGAATAGAAATGCAAATTAAGATAAGGTAGTGTACATTCTTCACCTAGCAGGTTAGCAAAGATTAAGAACTTCCATAATATCCAGAGCTGACAAGAAATGGAAACCTAAACCCCAAAACACCTTTGTATACTCTGGCACATTCTGAAGGGCAATTTAACAACTGCTTTCAAAATTAAAAATGTACATACCTATTGATTCAGCCCCACTTCTAAGAATTTACTGTACAGATATACCTATGCAATTATATAGGCACAACAAAATATTGACCTGTACTGTCCATGGCCTGTTAGGAACCGGACGGCACAGCAGGAGGTGAGCGGTGGGCCAGTGAGCGAAGCTTCATCTGTATTTGCAGCCACTTCCCAGCGCTAGCATCACCGCCTCAGCTCCACCTCAGATTCTCAGGCATTAGGTTCTCATAGGAGCACCAGTCCCTGGTCCCAAAAAGGCTGGGGACCACTGCAGGCGCAAGGATTAAAAAAGAAAGAATCAAAACCAATTTAAGTGTCCATCAATAGGAAATTAAAGTACCCACTACGTACCTATGATATCCCACTATGCAGCTGTTAAAAAAGAAAAAAAAAGGCTTGAGGTATCATTACAGGTAGTGACTTGAAAAATGAAGACCTGAAATATGAAATAAAAAGCAAAATTCATGGTAATATGTATAGTGTGTATATATGTGCTTGTATATGCATAGAAAATATCTGGAAGAATACTGGGGGAGTGGGTGTTAACTCTTTTTAGACAGTATGAATGTGATTATAATGAGTATATATTAATCTTATAATTATAATGTGTATTTAATTTGAAGCTCAGGCTCTCGAATAAAGTCGTATCCTGGCATCAAATCTCCCCATGCTATGACCCCACCTGTCTTTCCTGTGCTCTATGGTTCCAGCCAAACCAGTCTGTTCTTCCTTTGAGAAATCTGCCCAAAGGACTCCTCTTCAAAATGCTCTTACAATTTGAACAGCTACCAGCAACAGCTTCAAATATAAAGTACCTGAGTTGAAAGAACTATGTCTGTCTGCATCTTCTACAGAACATATTTAAAATTTTTTTTAAAAAAGAAATCAAAACGCAATAATCCTCATCACAGAAGCAGCAAAAGTACTCACCATTTCCCAAGCTTTCCAGCCTGAAATCCTCTTAGCAACTTATCACATGTCCAATCCTGCCAATCCTTCAAAACACAGGTTAAACACATCCTCCTATACCAAATCTTCCCTAATGCCCCAGCCAGGGCTAATTCTCTTTCTTAAACCACAGTTCCATTATCTCTTGAGGCATTTTCCTCTACCTAGTACCCAACTGGGCAAATGTCTCATTTCCATTAGTGAGAAAATTCATCTGGGGCACAATCTGTGACTTGGTCATTTTGTGTGCCCCATTTCATACATAAATAAACTGATATTTCACTTAAGCTTAAAAAAAAGAATGGCAAGAATCTAAAAATAAAAAGCACAGGCTTTTCTTATGCATTTATTTCAACCAGGTAATATTTACCTATGACTAAGAGTATGAAAAGTAAGGATCCCTCTCTTTCCACCCTCCTCCCCAGTGCCCTAATATGCCTTCTTAGAAGGCAATCACTAGGATCAATTTTGTAACAGGGTTTTGAAAAGTCCTTAGACACTATAACTTTATAACACATTCATAATTTTGGGTCTAAGTTGACAGAAATCATTTGTGGCATTTAAGGGTAAATTTATTTATGACAATTATACAATTGTACACAGTGTACTTGTATGCTGGGGCAAATAAAATATGACAGTCAACAGATGAAAGGATAAACTGTGTCCTATTACTTGCAAAACTAAAGTTGCCTGAGCTGTGAAAAGTCATTGCTCATTATCAGGAAATTATAGATTCTTTAAAGCATATCTATAACCCAAGTTATTAAGATTTTTTTATAATATAAAAACTGCTGCTGCCTTCAGTTTCTTTATTCCATAAAGAACCTAAAATTCTCACTAAGCTATGGAAAAAATGGTAAACCATTACAAATAAAATATTAAAGAATGTAAATGTTTTGTAAAGCTAGATTTTTAAGGAATATTAATAAAGCTAATAAAGTGTTAATAAAAGCATTTTTCAATATATTAACAGCAACAAGATGTCTACACAGTTTTCTAATTTATACATGTAAGAATTAAATATTTCTAAGAGGTCTTTAATCATGTTTAGTGCATAAAAACTTAGGAAATTCCAGTAATGATTCCTATAATAATGAATCACATGAAAATAAAAAAAATATACAGGTGAGATTATGCTACTAAGATCAGAATGCTCCAATCAGAAGGCAGTCAGTTCATCTTGTTAGAAAATTTATCTAGCAATAAAAATCTAACACCATCATTAGATCAAAAAATTTAGTCAAAATTCTATAATAAATATTGAACTATAGTAGTATAATATTCTTACAAACAATATTAAAGGGTGAAATACCAAATGTGTGTTCACACTACATTATCCATTGGGACTTTATGGCACAGACTGCCAGATGCCCTGCAATACTGATTCTTTCCTTCTTTCAAAGTAACAGAATCTCTCATTTTTGACTAGGCACATAGCCATCTCCAGGAAGGACTACATTTTCCAGCTTCCCTTACAGCTATCTGTGGCCCTGTGACTCGGTTATAATTAAAGGGACAGAGCAGAAGTGATGTGTGCAACTTCTGAGAAGTAGCTTCACAGGATGCAGATAGGCCCAGCTTATGGCCTTGCCTCCTTCCTGCTGGTAAGAATGCAGAACTCATGACAGAAACTAGAGAGGCAATCTTTGACTAAAAGAAAAACACCGGGTCCTCTAAGAGCATGAAAGGCACTATACTGGCTCAGGACTGTCCATGATTTACATGAAGAAAAGGAAACTTTTATCGTGTTCAAATCATTGTTTTGTGGTTTCTGTCACTCACTGCTGTACCTAACCCTATTTAATACAAGGCAAAACTATAAAGTATATTATTTATTACTTCATTACATAATTTCTAATATAGTTTAAACTTATTAGGATTAAAATAAAACTCATTTTTGATTATTCAAATAACTAAGAAGCTCTAAAATGTTTTTCTATACTATATTTGCAATGTAAAAATGTTATCATCAAGAATTTGTCAAAAAAACAGCTTCCTCAATATGCCTTGGGATCAAGAGATTAAGCCAAGTCTCTTTTACATTATCCATATCAATAATATTTCTCATTTATTCATTCCATTCAACAAATGAATGCCTATGGCATTCCTCACAAGCTCGATGCAAGGAAACATTGACGTGACCAAAACAGAGGGTCTCTACCCTCTGGAGTTTACAAGACAGCAATGGACCTGAGGTTGCAGAATCTGAGCACAACACCTTGGATGCCTCTTTCCTAGCCTCCACATTAATCATCCCCCTTCTGTTGTAATATTCTCGTTTCAGACTGAGTATAATATGATTAGACTTCAGCTTTGCTCTGCTCACATAATCATATATAATCATATTCGTCAAAGATTACTCCCAAAATTAGAATCAGCACGTTACCAAAATGCCACGGCAGCTATCTTTAATGGTGGGACACTTTTCCAAATGGCAAATCTTATTTATCACGTGACACTTCTCTTTGATTTCATCTCAAAGACCCTTAAATTTGAAAAATACTTTGCACTTCTCCCCAGGTCCAAGGGACTGTCATAAAAAAAGTGAGGATGTGGGGCTGTAGACAAATGGCCAAATGCTTTCAGTTATTCCTCACAGACCATTAAACCAAGCTCACCAGAAAACTGAAGCTATATCAAGAAGATGTGTGTGTCTGTCTCTCTCTCTCCATCCTCTACCTTCTGGAACCTCTCAAAGAGGAGAGAATATTAATCTGATTGGGTCAGACTAATTGGACACCTTTGTAAGTCAAAACACTGATTAGATCTTCTTTATAAGTATAAAGATTAAATATAGATTTAAAAATATATATATATATAAGGGTTTGCTTTCTTGCTCTTATTTGTTTCCCTAAGACACGCTCTACAAGGCTAATGTAGTAAACTAGTAAGATTTAAGGGGAAGGGAAATTCCTTGCCTAGGCCTTAAGCTTAAGCAATACACTCCAACCCAGTCTACTAGGCAGCTCTACATTGATATTTTGGCCAAGAGCCCAATTACTAATAAAATAATACTCTGAATTTCCCACTTGGCTGCTGTACTGCTTGTATATACCTCCTTCAGGAATATCACAAGGAAGAAGAATAGCAAAGCTATAACATTCTAATCATTTATCAGCACCCCAAACCTCATCATTACTCTCTGGTCTGTGCCATTCACTTGGTATTCAATCATGTATTGTTTTGTGGCATCTCTTATATTCAAGGAATAATAAAAATTTCATAGTTGGTAGAGAAAATTTATGCAAACACTCTAGAATTGACCCATTGCTCCTATATACCTCCTGGTTATTGAATGTTGCAGATAATAAAAAGAACGTAGTAGAAAGCTAGATCTCTCGATGACGATGATAACAGTAATAATAACAAATATGGGCTAATATTGATTGAGCACTTACTATTTACCAGAGGTATTTTAAGCACTTTATATGTATTAATTACTTTAGTCCTCACAACAAATTTGTGAGATGAGTACTATTATTATCCCCATTTTACAGATGGGGAAACTGAGACAGAAAGTTAAGTAGCTTACCTAAAGTCACAGAATTTACAAGTAGCAGGCTGGGAATTGAGACTAGAACTCTTAACTACTTTGCTAAAATAGTAGAAAGATTAAGAGTGGACAAATACATTGGTAAATTTTGAGGCTCGGTGCCCAAAAGACATCCAAGGAGGCAGAGAGCAACATGGAACTGGATCTCAGGAGATCAGGGCTGTATTTACAAACTCGCAGGTTGGAAGCAATAGGTGGAATGAAGTCACTCTGGAAGGCTGCGCTGAAGGAGAAGTTAACAGAAACATGAGGAACACCGAAATTTAAAACAAAGTTAACATGGTGTCATATGGGTACCAGACTTATTGGGGGATTCACTTTATAAATTATGTAAATGTCTAATCACTATATCAATACCTGAAACTAATATAATGCTGTATGTCAACTGTAATTGAAAAGTTAAAAAGTTTTTGATAAATAAAGTTAAATTAACACATTTTAGGTCTAATTGATGATGCAGTAGGGTGGTGAGTATTTTAGTATATTATATATATAAAACACATAATAAATTTCAAGTCAAAATATATAATGGTTAAACCTACTCTATGGGAACTAGAACATAAATTTAACTATAATGACTATAGCTTTATAACAGTATCTCAGATTTTATTGCATGGTTGGTCATAGCTTATGTTTTCATGCAAAATCTTTGGGCAAGACCACCACCTGTAACAGTTTCTATGGGAAAAAATAATCTGCTTTAAGATCTAGCTTCAGACATGCTTTCCAGGGAACATACAGTTGTGAAAAGAAAGACAGTCTAAATAGATAACCATGTTTCAATGATTCTAAGATGCACAATGTTTTACATTTGCATAGCACTGGAAATGGAACAGATCTTACATGGTTTAGTTGGCAACTTCTTTACATTGTTATGGTACATAAAATAATGGCGCATCTTCCACTGATGGCATCTTAGATTCAATGGTATGTGTCTTTCAGAATACATCTAATTCCACATGTAAGCATACATATTGGTGTAGTTAAAGGAAAACTTTCTGCCTTCAAGGGGTTTACAATCTAATGGAAAAAATAAGATTAACACTAAGATAAATGCAAGTAACAAACATTTACACAAGATATGAAGCTATTAAAATGAGTGGGAGGTTAAAGAACTGAAGAAAAAGTACTTAAATGGTAGGAAATAAGAGTGACCCAAATAAAAAAACTTAAGGCAGTATTTTCTAAGCACAGTTTTAAATAGATTGGATCTGATGTAAGAACAGGAAGAAAGTAGGAAATAAATGACATCTCAACAATGGTACAGGGAGAAGATGAATAATGTCAGCTTTTGGTCATGTCACTCTCCTCTAAGAATCAGAAACTACCCTCCAGTTAAAGTAGAGCATTGCTTGAAGATAACTGATCAAAAGGAAAAACTTTTTTTAATCTTCTACATCTCTCTCCTTTGAACCCCTGTAGTGGTTTAAAATCAATCGATAAATTCTTTGTTACTCCTCCTCAAGAGGCGGGGCTTAATTCCCTTCCCTTTGCATGTGGCTGGACTTAAGAGACTTGATCTTAGTGATGGTGTGACTAGACCACAAAAGGCTCCCCTTCCCCCAACTCCCTCCCGCACTCCCTCCCTTTCTCCCTCCTCTCTTTCTCATCACTTAAGGTCACTCAAGTAATCATATGGAGAGGTCCACGTGGCAAGCGACTGAGGATTCCTGCAAAGGCCTTCAGCCCATAGCCGAGAGAGTGAGCCATCTAGAAGCAGAACCTCCGGCCCCAGTCAAATCTTCAGATGACCGAAGCCCCAAATGACATCTTGACTGCAACCTCAAGAGAGGCCTCTGAGCCAGAACCACTCAGCTAAGCCACTCTCAAACAAATGACCACAAAAACCATATGTAAGGTAATAAATGTTTACTGTGTTGTCATTAAGCTTTGAGGTCATTTGCTATGCATCAAGGCATAACTAATACAATCCCCATGGTATTTTGTGTCTCTAAACACTTATCTTTATCTTCTTACAGTTATGTATATATGGATGGCCAATATGGAAAGTTATTTCTAAAAGGCTATTCTCTTGATCTTTACATGCCTGTAAAGCTTACCTCAACGAACTGCACAGTTAAATACTTGTGTTTTTTGTTTTTATTTGTTGAAAGATCCTTGCCAGTGCCTAAACAGTTGACAACAGGTATTCAAAAATGAAGCAATTAATCCTTGAATAAGAACATAGCTACTGAAATGGAGTGAAACAGAAAAATATTGATTTGATGGAACTGATTGAAAACTGAATGAGGAATAATGGATACAATAATCAAAAATAACTCCAGAACAACATATGTATAAGGTGAAAAAAGCAGCCATTCTGTACCACAGAATGCAAAACTTGCTTTAAGAAAAATAGTACAGAGCAGCAAAGCATTGTAATAGTAATACTTAGAACATCATTATTAAGGAAGAAAGGACAAACCACTTAATTAAGAAAGTATTAATTCTATATGTTTCTCAAACTGTTCTACAGAATATTAACTCCTATAAAAAGGTCAGTATTCCCTGGGGAAGGAAAAAAAGCAAGCAAATCAAACAAAGAAAAAATGTCACCTATATACTATAGGACATTTCTGAGACTTTAAGGTGCTAATGTGCATTACAAACTGATTTGACCTCAGAACACAGAATACTTGCATTTTAGTATGCTATGAATATAGTTTGGGAAACACTGACTTGGGTAGGCAGACAGGTAGACAGGCAGGTAGATGGGTCGATTCACAGGAAATAAAATAAGAACAAGACAAATGTAATAAATGATCTTACCTAAAAGAGATAACTGACAACCAGTTATGACTATGTGAAGTTTCTTAAAGCAAAATAAACTATTAGGTAAGCTATTAAAAGCCACACCAGGTGTCAGGGCAAATGAGGATGGGAAAAACATTGTAAGGTATAACGAAAGGAAAGAAATTCCCTTTCCATAGGCCGTGGCTCAGAATGCCTCCCACCCCCTCGACTCCTGCTGTGTACGGACCTTGAGAGCTGGCTTGAAAGGGTGAGCTCCAGCCATCTGGAAGGTTGGTAGGTAGCTTAAGAGGCGGTCTGGCCCCAAATCCTTAACCAACAGTGATCACAACAAACAACCTATCAGAGCTTCTCTCTTGGAAAGTGTTAATTAAAGACATAAAGAGTTCTTAATAGTGGAAGTAGAAGCAGAAGTATAAAAAACACAAAGAAATCAGAGATAAAACAGCAGAGTAAATAGCAGAGGATTAGATGGGCCAGCGCTGGCTGTTTAGTGCCTCCTGCGGGAAAGGAACACTTTCATTGAAAATTTAAGTTAGTATATTATTGTCCAATCTGAACAACCTTATGTGGTAGCAGTGCCAGAGAAAGCAGGATCCCAGTCTGATGATGCCCCGTCAGTCACATGCAGTGGACTGAGGGGGCAAGGGGAACACTAGCTCTTGGTTGAATAAGGAACATTGAGTTTAAACTCACCTGAATGATGACTTAATGTATCAAACATCTTTGTAAGTCAGTGGCCACAGCCTACATGGCCATTAAAAATCAAACAAAACTGTCCTAGCATGGCTATACCTCCCAAGTGTAACCAGGTCCTGCCCAGGGAAGGAGAGGGTTCCAGAGCCTCTCCAGGCAGCTTCTCTGAATTCAAACATGCAGACACATGCCCACATACTTGCCTGCTCACACTCCCCCTGAACTGTACTCAACTCACACATGTCAAATGCCGCCACCACTCCTCACCTCCAGGAGAAGTAAGAGGGTCAGGAATCAGACCTTGGGGAGCCTGATGGACATGCCTAAGTGTCAGTGAATGTGTATGTGCATGCTCTGAGTGTGCGTGGCCGTGGGCTGGAATGGTTTTTTTTAATTACGAGGGGCTCTCGCCTGCTGCTCCAGGACTCTGGAGATAATGCATGGCCATGCTTGCTCACAAGCTCTCTTTCAGACTAGTCCAGGCCCACAATATAAATACTGTCCCCTTTAGAGTATGATGCTACACACAGCTTAGACAACCATACACAGCCCTGGCACTGGGGAGGATATGGCCCAACAAACTCTCCTGCTGAGGAGGTAACAAGGTAATCTGGTCACTACAGCTAGGAGAGAACCCTAACAGCAGGGGTCCCCAACCCCGACACCACAGACCAGCACTGTCCATTGCCTGTGAGGAACAGACCAGTGAGCAAAGCTTCATCTGTATTTGCAGCCACTCCCCAGTGTGGCTCACCACATCAGCTCCACCTCAGATCATCAGGCATTAGATTCTCAGAGGAGCACCGGTCCCTGATGCCACAAAGGTTGGGGACCACTATCTCCCATCCAAGCTCTAACGAGGCCAAACCCTGCTTCATTTCCGAGATCAGATGAGATCGGGCGCATTCAGGGTGGTACGGCCGTAGACTGGGGACCACTATCTAACAGTATTCCAGCACCCATGGGGTCGAGCTGAACCTGGGGTTCTTGTTTTTCTGTGAGGGGTAACTCTCAAGATTTAAATTTCTGTTCCACTTTTCTCCAACATGTGAGATGACTTGGAAAACTTTCTGTTCCTTGCACCAAATAAGCCTAACCAAAATCCTTACAAATCACATGTATATCTAGTTTAAAATTAGGGCCTGACCTGTGGCTTCAACTTCTGATGCAAAAAGCCCACGACAAATAGGCTGTGAGGATTCTTCAAATACCAAGTGATCTACGAATTAGCGGTCATATCATTTTGTCGCTTAACCATAACAGGAAAAATTTCACAGGTGAACATACTGCTTATGGCTGATAACGTGCTGGCAATTTTTACCAAATAAAAACAACAATTTTACACTGACACAAACAGGTCACTTTATAAAAAAAGCTTTTATATGAGCCATCCTATCTGACCCAGTTACTTAATATGTTACAGAAACATGTTACATTTTACATTACTTGGCACACCAACAAGTTAGTTATACAAATCACAATTCCAACCAAAACTCCAAGCTGGTAAACATATTTAGTATTTGAGAATTTGAGTTACTGTGGTCAAATATTCATTAAAATGGCTCAAGTAATCTTAACAATTTTCTAACACATAAATGCTCAATTCTCCTCATTTAAGAAACACTAGAACTCAGATAAGAAACCAAGCACAAGCCAACAGGCTCACCAAAATTACACTTAAATAGGACAAGCAAAGCTATAAACTTGGAATGATTACCAAGACACTAATAATTAACAATCACTTAAATATAATTCAAGAGAAATTCCTGGTTGTTGAAAACCCCTAAGATCAACCAGAGGACAGCATTAGTAGAAACCGATTAGGACAACAGTGCTCTGTTTCAGGGTGTGTGAGTACATGTAATGAAGTTCACAGCTATGTTACACTAATGACTCACTTAAACGTCTGAATTTGCTACTATCTTAACCTTTAAATCAACTGCAAAAGAAGCTGCCCAAAGCAGTTAATAGGAAAGCACATAATTCCCAAAAGAACTTGGTATCTACATCTTATTTTACTACTTAAATGTTTTTCTGAGTACTGAGATTTGAACGAGATGTTAAAGGTTCAAAATTAATTTTAAAAGAAAGGGGTGCTTAACTAAATCCATAATATTCAAGATATACTGGCTTTTAGAAAAGCACAGGTCAGTTATATTCTTGTGTGTGTGTGTGTGTGTGTATAGCATGTGGCATACTTCTGTTCAACAATGCACACAATTATTGCAAGACCTGAAAGTGGTTACTGTCCCACTTTTTAAAAGCTTTTTGACTGACCAGTAAGTCAAAGTTGAAAAAGTAACTGGTGCATTTATTTCTTGATTTGAATTACCTTTCTATTGTGAATTGGTTCTAGTTACTCCAGTTACCTTGAAGCAAAACATGGGCAGAGAATATATTAGATTGAAATTAGCCGACTCTTCCTACTGAATAAATAATTCATTTGAACTGTTTATATTTCATTGTAAAAAAAAAAAAAAAAAAGGATACACAACTTTGGAGATTACGCTCTAAATTCTGAAAGCAAAATGAATCAGGAATCACATTTCTATGAGTAACCAGTCTGGAACAGAAGACATTTATTCTATACTAAGTTCCCCTTGCCATTACAAAACTCTCTAACAGTATATTAAATTAAAACAATTTAGATGGGGTAAGACGTGTAATAATAAAAACCCTTCGAGGCATTTCTCAAGCAGATTATCTCTGAGACTACACCTTGGTTTAGAAGCCTCTGAGCAGGAATTTGGCCTATGTTAATCTGTGCATGCACTCATTTCACATTTCTTCTCACCTCTATATTTTTAAATCCAATCCACAGAATAAGTCATTCTATCGGACAATTGTATTTATGTCTATATGACCATCGAAAACAACACTATTACAATGCAACACTATTACATATGCGGAATTGCCGATTTTATTGCGCTCCACACCTACCCCTCCACCCTCTATCAGCCTCATCCTACTCCCCCACTCCACCCCACACACACCCTCCCCATTAAATCCCAGAGGAAAAACTCTGGGTCCAGCGCGAGGATTTTTCTTTTCTATAGGGTAGGTCTATCTGACTTTTTACTAATGATATTGAAAACTTTTAAAAGGCTGCTAATGTATACTCAGTTTCCAAAAGCAAAAACAAACCCCCATATTTTGTTTAATATTTCAAGGCAAACTAAATTTCTCATAAAAGACATGAATATCTATTCAAAAGAGTCCTTAGAAGTCAAAACGTGTAAATACTTCTGATAATAGAACAAATTAATGTCAAGACGCAGGCAATAACGTAAAAAGCCTCGATGCAACCATGCCTGTCAAAAGGCATCTATATTAGCAGCTCAGGGAAGTGGCATTTGCAGAAAAGCACTACAAACTGCTTCAAAAGAAAATCATCAGGCCTCAGCCGTTAATCCCCTCCCCCATCCTCTTCATTTAGATCCTTCAAAGCAATTAACCACTAGAAGGTGCTATTCTGCAACCCACCGGTATTCACACCAACCTCCATCCTTGGCCCAGAGCTGGGTTTACCCCAGGTGGACTCTCAGCCTATTCCCTGTCCAATGTTCAAGGAAGCCGCTACACTAGCCCCATAAGCAGAAAAACAGATCTTATAAACCCTATTTATAAAACAAAATCAAACAAAAAATACTGACGGCTCAATAGCCAGCAAACCTATCAAACCATCAGAACGCTAAGATGTCAAACACCCACGCACACTTTGCTAAACATTAACCTCAAATACAATCTTAATAATCTTAACTGAGTCAATCTATTTCTATCTAGAAAAGATGACCCTGGTCATTCACTACCATAAGAGTCAACTGAACAAATCACTGTCCCCAACAAAGTCAGGGGCAATGAGGAATACGAAAGCTGACTATCAGGTCACCACATATAAAGAGGGATTTTATCTTTACATACACAAAAAAAAGAGCAGCAGAAACCAGGGTTGCACAGGGAAGAAAGGAAGGTGAAGAGGAGTCTGAACATGTTTCTGAGTGTCCTTTAGTTTCCGATGTACTCTTATGCCTCTTACAAGGCTGCAAAAAAGGCCAGACATGAGATGGGTGAAAGAAAGCTGAAAAAGAAATGCACCCACCCTTCCCCCATCTTCTCTCCTCTCCCAAAAAGAGCTCTATTTGTCTGTACAAACCTAGTCCCAAATATGGGAGAGAGAGAATGAATGTGTGTATGGAAGAACAATGAGCCCTCAGCCTGGTATTGTGTGTGTGTGTGTGTGTGTATGTGTGTGTATATGTGTGTGTGTGTGTGCTTCTGCCTCTTTTCCCTTCGACCTCAACAACAACAGGGAGAGCTGGAAGCCAGCTTTCCACACAGCTTAGGCCATCAAAATCAAAACTGGTTTACAATTTATGGGAGAATTAACTCCGCAAGCAAATCCATAGAAGGAAACAGCTACCTAAAGATGATTTTATTATTGTATAGATCCATCCTCTCTCCCCTCCCCCAACAGACTGAGACTAAAGAATCCAGTGTACACCAGACAAAAAGGTCTCTCTTTAAATGGAAAGCAATTATCAAAACTGTTTCAAATCTAAGCATAGGATGCAATAATCTGTGTTACATTAAGACATTTGTTTTGTAATTCACCAAGTGCCCCTTTGACTAGTTATCTTTTTTGTGTTTAAAAAAAATTGCTTTGGAGAAAGCTATTTCAGGATTCATACAAAACTACTTTCTAAATGTACCTTAAAATAGCAACACATACTGAAACATTTAAGGCACCCAGTTCCTCAAGGACACATTTTGCTTAAATCAATGTTTGAAGTCTGTAATCCAGAAAAATTGTAAGCAAACCTTGGAAAAGAGGCAGAGGAAAATGACAATTCAACAATGAATCATTTTGTTTTCCTTTCAACAACTTATCAAGCAACGAGTTTCAAAGGAAAGCTGCAATACTTTCCCCCTCCCAACACGCACACGCCCCATGTATGTAAAACTACTTCTCCTCTTTCCAAAACCTTAAAAAATAAAAATAAAAATCGGAGCCACTCTCTTTCCGAGAGCAGAACTAAAACACGATCATAAGAATCCCATTCTGCTGCAAGTGATTTTTGGTTTCATAATTTGGTGATTCCCCCCAGAGCAGAGACCTAGAGACTGAGAACACAAAGAGGGAATCTTCCCCTAACGTGAAAATGATACTTTAGGTAAAGTCCTCCCCCAAGACCCCCAGACCCACAAACGTTCAAAAAAAGATGCGCCGTTTCAGTCCTTGACTTCCTTTCCTCTCCCCAGTTCGGCCAGTAATTTAGTCACATGAAATAGTTTAACCTCAGACAAGTCAAACAAGAGCATGAATAAGCAGCGAAGAAAGAACAGGGGTCAGCCGGCGAATGGGACAGTCCCCTGGCCGGGATGGGGCCCAACGAGCCCCTGGCCCTTTTATTCCTGGACGTGCGCGGCTCCACACCGGCCTCCGCTTTGGGGCGCGGACCCCGGACGTGCGGGAGGCGGGGGGAGGCTCCAGCCCACCCCGCGCCCCGTGCCCAGGACCTGGGGCCAGAGAAGAAAACAGACGCCACGCGCGGGCAAGTTGGACACTCACCTTACCCGGACGCGCTACACCATCCACGGAGGTGTGCTCGGCCGGCTCCCGGGAAAGCGGGGCGACGCGGCGGGAGGCCCGCGGGGCTGGGGGCCGTGGGGCGCGGGCCGAGGAGGGGCCGGCCGCGGGGACAGAGGCGGGGCTGCGGGGGCTTCCCTCCCGTGACCTCTGGTGTGGTCTCCACCGGGCTCCCTCCTCCTCGCTCGGCCAGTCCCTCAGGAGCGCAAGCCCAGGCTCATGTCTGGTTTTGTTTTTCTGAGGGCGAGGGGGCTCCCTGAGGATGATGGTGGGTTGCTTTTTTTCTCCTCAACTAGGAAAGAAAATGAGGCAGAGACGATGTAGGAGGCGAGCGAAGGTGGAGGCAGAGGCGGGGGGCGAGACCCGAGCGGGGACAGCGTCTCGGGCGTGCGGGAGGAAGACGAGGTTGGGAGCGCGGGGGGCGGCTCGCGAGCGTCTGTGGAGCAGCGGCGTCTCAGCGATGGAGGCCGAGCCGCTGCGGGGCTGCTGCACCGACCCACCGCCCACTCCGCGCTCGGGCCCGGCCCACCTCGCAGTATCGCGCCTCTCCATTGGTGCGTCTCGGAGTGACGCACGCGGAGGCCGGGCCAATAGGAGGCGGAGGCTGGGCGGAGGGGCGGGGCTTCGCTACCCCTGTCCCCCCGCACTCCTCCCTTTTTTTTCTTCTTTCTAATAAAATAAGCAGAAGGGAAGCTGGGGAGCGGCCGGCTTCTGGCGACGCCACGGCCCGGGCTGGAGCGCGCGCTCCGGGAAGCGGCCAGGCGGCGGGCTGGGCTCCGCTCCGGGGCGCGTCTTTGTGTCAGATGGGGCCGCGGCGCGCAGCGAGCAAGTCGCTGGGGCAGGATGCTCCTGTTATTACCACGGTCACGATTTGCCTTTTTAGCCACTTAAGACGCGGATTCATATTCCTGGAGGGAGTGGGGAGTGGGACACGGAATGGGTTCAGACAATTCGCTTAAGGACTCTCAATTCTGATGATAGCATTAACGGTTTCAAAATAAGTCTATGGCAGAAGATTAATTAAGAGAAAAACAAAATTGGCGGATTCTGCTGCTTTTTTGAAAAGAATAAGAAGAAACGCCTGAAAAGTCTCATCAAGGAATAAAGAAGGGACTATAACCACCGGCAGAGGGGATTTTAGAAAGAGAGCAGTGTACTCAACTCTATGCCGTAAGTTTGAAAAAAAGTCTAAAAAAATAAAAAGAAAAATCTAAATATCACCTTTTTTCTTTAAGAAACAGTATTCTGTCCACTTCCCCAAAGGCTGGTAAATCGCAGGGTCTAAGATGTAAGGGGGAGTGAGGGGCAGACCAAATGCTCATATTCTATTTAATATAATTTATAGGATTGAAGGGTTTGGAAGTTTTAATTATGATTAGCAGTTTTTGAAATGCATATCATGTTTATTGAGTTCTTTCACAGACCCTGGCATGAATCCAGGGTGAATCATCAACCTATTGTTTGTTTGTTAATATACTGCAAATGCTTATTGGTGTCCTTATGCCATACACATTTCCTGAAGAAGTTCAGCTCTATATAATAGAATAATTAAGGGATAGAACGGAGCTCAAAATAATTTACTCATCTATTTCAAGTAAAGTGATAATTTTTCTCGTTGGAATAGCTATTCAGATAATAATTTCCACCTCCAACAGTTTCTTTTAGGAATAATTTGAACTAGCAGATATTATTGGACTGTGACCCAAGAGATCTAAAAGCAAATGGGTCTTTGCCATTACTTTTCTGAGTAACTTTAAGCAAGAAAAATCCCATCTGCTGCAATTCCTTCAGCTACAAAATGGGAAAACTGATCGACACTGCCTTATATACCTAATGTGACAACTGAATTTTACAACATAATAAATTCAACAAACAGCCTTCGACATCTTAGACATGGATAGAACTATTCAACATCGGTTTGGAAATAATGAGAGGTGTAAAGAGTATTAGTTAGATGGCTTCAGTTTTCATCAAAATTGACATTTACAGGCGCTTCATTTCTCATCAAGTTCAGCCTGTGGTGGGCGAATGGACAACACCTCCGAGATGATGCCTGTGGGTCCTGTACCGCCATTCAGCAGTGAAGAGAGGGGCTATCAGCATAAGGAAACTACACTTACTGTAGTATTAGGGACTGGCATCATTTCCATTTATTTATAACAATGTAGATTTAGAAGTCTCAAAATTCTACATAGTTATAATGCATAATGGTATGGTATCGGGCCATAAAATAAGCAAACTAGACCTGTTTAGTTATTACAATCCCATGCAAGAATCGTGGTCCAGTCGTAAAGCCAGAGAGTACAACCTTCCTTCTGAGGAGCTAAGAGGCTGATAAGGTGATAACAATATATTGTAATAAGAACTATTAAGACATTGATTGAAAGCTTAGTAAGTCCCAAGTCCCAGGTGAAACACGTGGCATTTCTCAGCCCACTTAGTCTTGACTACAGCTCATGAAGTATTATTATTATCTCCATTTTTAAGGTCAAGAAACTGGGCTTAAAGAAGTTAAATAACTTGCTCAAGGTGAAAGAAGTCAAATATCCAGTGGATTGTTTTCCTACTATGAAATTAGAAAGTTTCCTATTCTCTTTTGAGCAAGCTTTCGAAAATAAGGATTATTTTCATTATTGAATCCGAAAACATCAAGGACTTTTGCTAGTTATTTTTTGTATCTTACTACAGGTAGAAGTGATTTTATTTTGTATACAGAGATCACATCAGAAATGCAATACCATTATTTAAAAGAAGCCAGGAGGAAAGAGGGATTATTTAGTAAGTGATTAAATAATTGTGACAACTGGATAGCTACATAGGAAAACAAAAGCAGTGCCGAAAAAAAAATTTTTCAACTAGATTCCTATTAGTCCTAAACTCCTGTGCCCCAAATTATAGATGGATATTTTTAAATGTAAAAAAAACGAAACCACTAAACCACTATTTCTTAGGTTCAGTTTACTGGTGTTTATTTTACTATAGTCCTCTATAACCTACGTAAAGATCATGCTTATTTTGTATATGTCAGATTTTTTAGGATTTTTTTTTAAATGAAACCATAAAAACATTAAAGAAATACTAAAACTTTTTTAAATAATGGACCGAGGAAGTTCTTTCTAAGCATAACAGGAAACCCAGGAGCCATAAAGGAAAAACACCAATAAATTTTACTACATAAATATTTTACATCTCGTTAAGGCATAAAAACACCATAGTAATACGAGAAACAAGCAGAGGGAAAATATTTCAACAATAAAAATAAAGGGCTAACTTCCTTAATATAAAAAGCTCTTACAAATTTGTAAGAAAAAAAATCAATAGAAAAATGGACAAAATATATGAATGAAAAATTCACAGGAAAAAATGTATTTAATAAACCACATGATCCAATCACAATGAAGCAAATGCAAATTAAAATCATCTCAGAAAACAGGCCTTCTAAAGCATCGTTGGTAAAAATGTAATCATGTCATTTTTTAGAACACAATTTGGCACTATCAGTGAAGATGTAAGGTATCCATACCCTTGGGCCAAGAAATTACTCTAGAAAGCCATTCTACAAGTAATCTCGTACAAATGAACAAAAATATGCACAAAAAGCTTGCAACATTATTTATAATAGTGAAAACCTGGAAAACCTCAAATATCTATCAACAAAGAATGTTTAAACAAATTATACTACAAACAAACAATGGAATACTTGACAGCCTTCTAAAAGAATTGGGTAAATCTGAATTGATAAAAAATGATAACCAGGATTCAGAGTTCAAAGAAAAGAGCAAGTCACAAAACAACTATGTAAAGTATAATTCTACTTTTATTTTAAAAAGGACAAATTTGTACATGCTTCAAAAATGTCTAGAAATATATATACCAGGAAAATATTTACAGTAAGTCCACTGGATGGAGAATGGAGAATGAGGAGAGAGACTGACTTTTTCTTCAGTCGACTGCTCTGTTTGATTTTTTTCTCTTCCTATCAAGCATGTATAATTTTTATAATTTAAAAAAAAAAAGGAATTCAAGTTCTTTGAGCATATGGCTAGTAACTAGTATTCATAATTCACCAGAAGGACTCAAGCTTTAGAACAAGTAAATTATTTTCCTCTAAAATGCCTTGAGCAGAACTGGGGAGCTTTCTCAAGCCTGATGACAGACTGAAGCTTGTTTCCAGGCATTTTCTTTGAAATTGCCTTCCAAGTTTATGTGGTGCAAATACAAGCCAGTAGTGAGCTTCAGCTACCTCGCATTGCACTTTTTCAGGCTGGGCAGGAGCGGTACTTCTGCAGACACTTGCCACTCTCCTTGCATTTATCCGCAGTGAGTTTTCACTTTATATTTTGTCGAAAATCAAAATTGCTCCTCCAGTCTTTTCCCTCAAGCCAGATAAGTACCCCCAATAGCCTTTCAAAGTCCCTGCACAGCTGAATTGGAATGGAGGATGGGTGATTATTGGGTTTACTGCAGGAGGCACGTGTCATGCATGCAAACACAACAGTGAAACAGCTTTTTCCAAAAAAAAAAAAGAATAAAAAATCAGAAACCTTTTTCCTTTCTTTGGACATGACTAATTGTGGATAGCAATTAAGGTGCTCAATTTCACTCTAGACTCTGATGAATTTTCTTTCAACCAAAGCAGAAGTGGGTCTGTTTACCAACACACTTCACAGACAGATCCCAAGGAAACCCTGCTCCACTGAACCGCATCAGATCTAGTGGAGTGATGCTCTTCTCTGAGTCATTTAGCCAGCCAAGGATACTGGGATGCCTTCTGGAAAAGATCTAAACCCAACTTCTGACTTCTGTCCACTTGTGGTTATTGAAAAGTCTCGTAGGGCTTTGTGAAAGAAATAAAGGGAAGAGATGCTGAATTTCATTGTCCTGGCCCAGTTCCAAGTTTGATCATTAGCAGTCCTCCTCCTTTGTCTGCCATCTCACTGAGATGTGCCATCCCACAGTCCCTGCTATAAACAGCTGTCCACTGTTAGCTGAGTGAGCCAAAGAGCCAGCAAATTCCACTCTGGGGAAGCTGCATTTCAAGGTAAATACTTTCTCCGCATCTATTGGTAAATTACCAAGGTTTACCTTGGAGGAAAGGTGTGGTTTTCCAGGGCGAATAAGGGCATGATTATGGGGAGTTAAAAATTACTCACAAACCTTATTTTGTCTAAATGGTGAACAAAGAAGACTGGCATTGATCACAAAGGGGCCCTCGGAAGGAGGAGTCCAGAGGAAATATAGTTTCGATTCTGACGTTTCTAACATTGATGTGGGAGATGCTATTTGCCACCAAAATTCATTTCTTCAAGTCCAAGGCATATATACAAACAAGCAGCCAAGTAACTCAGTAACCCAGAAGACACAGCAAACTTCACCCTCTGCCATCTGAGCTTTGGCATCTCTTGGACATCTATTTGACATCTATTGGGCACACACTTTAATGCCTCCCTCCCTTTCATTCAACACTTACGGCATTTTAATTAAAAAATATCCACATTCCTAGTCCTTTCAACCCCAAATGTCTCCTAATACAATGACTTCCAGAATAAATTCTACTATGTTAATTTTTTTAATCTTAAAAAGAGCATTTTCACTTGGAAGCATCTAAGATGTCCTTCAGTGAGGGAATGGATAAACTGTGGTCCATCCATTCGACAGATTATTCAGCACTGAAAAGAAATGAGCTGTCAAGCTGGGAAAAGACATGGAAGAACCTTAAAGGCATTACTAAGTGAAAGAAACCAACCTGGAAAAGGCTGCTAACATGCTGTATGATTTCAACTATATGACGTTCTGGAAAACGCAAAACTATGTCTGAAAAAGATATTCAGGAAAATTAAGTAAAAAAATCAGTGTTGCCAGAGATGAGGGATGGAGGATGAATAGTGGAATACAGGGGACTTTTAGGGTGGTGACACTGTTCTGTATGATACCGTAAAGGTAGATACATGTCATTAAACGTTTGTCAAAACCCACAGATTGTACAACACACAGAATGAACCCTATTGTAAACTATGAACTTTGGTTGATAGTGATGTATCATATTGGTTCATCAATTGTAGCAAATGGACCACACTAATGCAAGACATTAATAACAGAGGAAATGGATGGGGGGGCAGGTGTATATAGGAACTCTGTACTTTCTGCTCCATTTTCCAGTGAACCTAAAACTGCTCTAAAAAATAGTCTGTTAATTGAAAATATATAACATTTTATTTCTGTTCTTCATGTCATAAAGAATGGAGACTCACTCAACATCTCAAGTAACAGGAGATTTTTTTGGGGGTTGGGAAGTACAAACTTTTTCATAGCGGCTACACCAATTTGCAGTCCCACCAACAGTGTACGAAGGTTCCCTTTTCTCCACATCCTCACCAACACGTGTTGTTTGTTAATTTTTCTTTTTTTAGACGAGGCAATCCTTGGTTGACCTCACAGATTGCAAGGACCTTGTCAGCTTACAATTCCTTATTTTTTATTTTTTTACGCCTATAGCACCTGGTCTTCCTAGGTGGTCTCCCATCCAAGTACTAACCAGGCCCGACCCTGCTTAGCTTCCGAGATCAGACAGAATCAGGCTCATTCAGGGTGGCATGGCCGTAGACATAAGAGGAGATTTATGTGAGAAGGTTTCTGTAAAGGAAGGACCAGGCAAAGCTGAACCATGTGACGGAAGGAAAAGAGGCACCTAGAAGGCGGGGCCACAGGAAGGCCAAGACGCCTGGCTCCATCACCACTGCTATGAGTGGCCCACTATTCTCACCTCTCCCACGAGCTGGCCTCCTCACCCTTCCCCGTCTAGCTTTTCTTCACTTCAGAGCGTGTGCTTTCTCATAATTTTAACTCCCTCATAATCGCGGCTTGCATGCGGCCTCTCATAGCCTCTCTGGTTTTTCTGTAGCTTATGACTGATCAGCTACAGCTGCTTCTGCTGACTGCATCATGACTTTAGTATTTCCTATTTCAAATTCCTGAGTGGGAGAAACCTCATTGGCCTAGTTCATCATTTTAGGCCCAGCCCTGTCCTGGGCCCTGGGCCCCTGTGGGGTGCAAGCAGCAGCAGAGGGGCGAAGGCTGTCCTGCAGTGCAAAATCCCAGTGCTTAGGGCGGCTGCTTCCTCAGAGCCTTGACAGGGCCACCTCCCTGTAGAAGGGCCCGTGGGTGTGCCAGCATTCTTGATGTGCCTAACGCGGCAGTTTGTAAATAGCTTGTGTCAAAAAAATGACAAGTAAAATTGAACCTTAGCAACTGAGTATTTCAATACATTTGAAAATAGTTATCTTTACAAGGGATATTCGACCTCTCTTAGAGAGAAGATCCAAAAGAAGCAGACCTTAAGTTACAGAATGTTCACATACTCTTGATCAATAAAAATTCTGTAAGGATGGCCCCCGAGACACCTGCCCCAAAAGGCCTTCCAAGCAACCTCCAGAAGAGCACCCTTGACCTTCAAACTAACAGCAAATTCCCACTGCACTCAAGGAGAGGAGGGAGAAAGACCCAAGACACTATGACGGATCTCTGCCTCACACCGAAGCACCCTCACCCCATCCAACCTAGTAATAGGTGACTGATTTTAATCCCCGGGTGAAACAGTCTAGAGTTAGTGAACCAGGGAGAGGTGACAAAGTGACTTTCTCGCAGGACACAAAAACTTTAGGTAAGTGATGACCACAAGTAAAGGAAATGAATTTCAGTCTCTATAATTAAGAATAAAACAGAACAACAGAGAAACTAGTGAAAGCAACAGGCTCACAGATCATGGGCAGGAGAGGTGAAGACATACGAACTAAACCAGCCACAGAGCGAGATACTCTGAGAGAGAAAACCAAGCTTGATAGCTACCCAGTTGGGTTTTTATAAAATCTTTTATAAGAGTTGTACCTCAATAAAATAAATAAATAAGTATTTTTAATTTTACAGAATTTTTTGAAAAACTACTTATAGGCACCTATAATAATGTATTCATGAAAATGCACCCAATTTAGAAATCAAAAAGTATGGGTTAAAAACATAAATGTGAAATGCAAAACCAAAGAAATTAAGACTAAGATATACGAGAAGTTGTTGAACAACACCCAAAAAGCACAAACTATTCAAAGACTCATTTGACTAAAATAATATTAAAGACTTCTTATGATAAGTTATATCGAAATAAATGAAAGTCACAAATTGGGAAAAGATCATAGTTTCCATAACTATAAAAGGATTAGTGATCAGAATATAGAAAGAAAGCTTCTAAATCTATGTGGAAAAGACAAATAACCCAATGGAAAAATTGGGCAGAGGACAAGAACAGGCAATGCACAGAAGCATCCATACGTCCGGTAAACATAAAAAGATGCTCCATCTCTCATGTCTTAATTCTTGACAGTTTCAACATACACATAGATGATCATTCTAACACTTAGCTTCTTTCGCGTGTGTATGTATGTGTGTTTTAGTTGTGGTAAAACACACATAAAATTAACCATCTTAACCACTTTTAAGTGCGCAGTTCAGGAGTTGTGCAACCGATCTGCAGAGCTTTTCCATCTTGCAAAACTCTCCATCCATTAAACAAGTCCTCATTCTCACTCCCTCCCTATGCCCCTGGCAACTACTGTTCTCCTTTCTGTTTCTGAGTTTGACAACTCTAGATACCTCGCATGTGGGAAATCAAACAGTACTTGTCTCTTTGTGACTGGCTTATTTCACTTGACATGATGTCCTTATAATTACTCACTGTGGCTGCCATAACTAAGTACCACAGACTGCATGGTTTAACAACAGAAACTTATTTTCTCACAGTTCTAGAGGCCGGAAGTCCAAGATCAAGGGGCCAGCAGTGCCGGGTTTCCCTGCGGGCTCTCTCCTTGGCCTGAAAATAGCCATCTTCTCACCGTGACCTCGCATGGCCCTTTCCGCAGGTACGCGGCCCTGGTGTTTCTTCCTCCTCTTAGAAATATGCCAGTCCGATTGGATTCAGGCCCATTTTTATGATCTCAATTACCTTTAATCACTTGCCTAAAGGACCTATTACTAAATACAGTTACATTAGGTGTTAGGGCCTCAACATATGAATTTGGGGAGAATACAATTAGTTTACAACAGCCCTCAAGCTTTATCCATGTTTATCAACATGTGACAACATGGATAAAGGTTGAGGGCTGTTATAAACTAATTGTGTTTTTACGTCTACCTAATATTCTTTCCTTTTTAAGTCTACCTAATATTCCATTGAGTGTATATACCACATTTTGTTTATCCATTCATCTATCAATGGACATTTGGGTTGCTTCCAATTTTTGGCTATTGTGAAAAATGCTGCTATGAACATGGTGTAAAAATATCTCTTCGAGACCCTGCTATTGATTCTTTTAGGTATATTTCCAGGTATCGAATTGTTGGGTCATACGATAGTGCTATTTTACATTTTTCGAGGGACCCCCCATACGGCTTTCCACAGCAGCTGCACCATTTTACGTTCCCACTGACAGTGCACGAGGGTCCCCTTTGTCCACATCCTCGCCAGCACTTTGTTTTATAGCTGTCATCCTAATGCGCGCGAGGCGATATCAACAAATTAGCTTTTTGAACTTGAAATTCTCTCTTCCAGTGATCTTAGTCTCTACCTTGACCCCAAACTTTCTATGTCCCAAATCTGCCACCTCTGCCTAATTCAACGTCAGACGCTGCATCCTCCAAGCACCAACTTCTAGCTGCTTTTTGCCATTCCTCCATTATCCAGATTCCAACAATACTTTGACCCCAGTGGAATATCTAACCCATTGATCCTTTCATCCTTTCACTGTGAAGGACTGTCTAGGTCCTTAAATTCAGAGGAACCCGCCTCTTTGTGAATCTAAAGAGATGAATCTAGAGAGATAAACAGTCGACGCTCACTTGGGTTTTCACTTCTGCATTTCTTTCTTCTTAACATTCTAAACTGCTTGAATTCATATGGCAGAACGAAAAATAACTGCTTAGCTTAAAGTCACTCAAATACATCAAATCAATTTCTGTTTTTCTCATATAAAATAAGTGTTTTTACATCCTGTAATGCTTACATTAATTAATGTTAATACACATTAAAATAGACAAATCTCAAGTATTCAAGCTTCAGGCAGTGTTTCATTTTCTTCTCCCCAGCCTCTGAGAGCTGGAGACCACAGGTTCAGTCCTTGATCTTTTCTATACCCACACTCAGTCCGTCAGTGATTTCACTCACTGTCATGACCTTAAGGACCAGCCGATTGCTGATGATTCTCAAATGTACGTCTCCAACCCAGACCTCCCTCCTAAATCCCAGACTCATATAGCCAATGCCCAACTCAGCATCTCCACTTGACTAATAGGTACATCAAATTTAACACGTCCAAAATTAAACGCCTGCCCCACCTGAGGTCTTCCCCACCTCAGTCAATGGCAACTCCGTCCTTCTAGCTGCTCAGATGAAAACCAAGTCATGATCATTTCTCACCTGCACTATTGCAATAGTCTAAATGCTGGCCTCCCTTCTTCTACCTTTGTGCCCCTGGATGGTCTCTTCTCAACACGGCAGGCAGTAACCCTTTTAGAGCATAGGTTAGATCCTGTCACTCTTCATTTCAAAACCTCATGATAACTCCGTATCAGTCAAGGTGACCTAGGTTATGTTGCAGTGACGAATAACCCCAACATTTTAGTGACTTGAAATGGCAGTCATGTCTTTTCCGTGTGCCATATCCGTCTCAGGCAGGCAGTGGGCCCCGCTCATCACCGTCGTCTCTCAGCAGCCATCTTGAGTGTTTCTGGTCACCTTGGCGGAGGGGTAAAGAGCTCTAGAAGATCTATCACTCGTAATTAAATGTTCCTAAAATGAATTCTCAAAGCTCAGTGGCCAGAACTGGTCACATGGTCTGATAAATCCTTTCGAAAGCCAAAAAAGTGCTATCCTGCCCTGCTCTCAGGGGGCAGAGAGCCAGATGCATTTGACGAGCTGCACTCATGACCACCCCGGGCTCCCAGTGGTGCTCAAACTGGAAGCAAAATTCTTACAATGGCCGGGGGGCTCTGCGTTAGCAGCCCCCCACCCTCACCTCTCTGACCTCACCTCCTGCTCTTTCCCAGGTGCCATCGCACCTGAGAGCCTTTTCCTCTGCCTGGGCAGCTCTTCTCCTAAAATATCTACATGGTGAATTCCTTCATTTCCTACCCTGACCACTTAATACTGCGACCCGCCCCTTCTCCATTCCCAATCCTCACCCCACTCCACTCTCATAGGGCAAACAGTTGCCCCCAAACTTAGAGAGGCAGGAAGGTAGATACAGAGCATCACAGCTTACCTGAGGAGAAACCTCCACGGGAACCATGAGACTGAGTGTAGGTAGAGAAACCTCCAGGGTGGGGAACTTAGGCTGTAATTGACGAATTGCCAGAGACTCGGTGTAGGTAGGTTTAGAATGAAAAACTCTAGGGGGACCAGTCGTGGTGGGGGGGCACACTTTTGTGAGTTTTACCTCCAGGAGCCCTAGCAGGTTCTCACAGTAAAGACCTGAGAAAAATCCCCTCGTGTCTCTAGCGGGGGGAGGGAAAGGAGCTGTTTTAGAATACACCCCCAGCACTCTGTTGTTTGTAAGAAGCAATGCACTCCAGAGAAACGATTTCACCAGAGCCTAACTGACCTGAGGGAAGGGAAATACCCAGCTGCTGCCCCTCTAGCCTTCCGGTCTCACCTAAGCGGATGAAGGAAGCCAGAAGCACCAGTAGGGGGCACAGCCCATGGGCACAGGCTCTCTACAGAACTGAGACCTAATAACCTACACTACACATGTCATAGTTTAACTACAGAAAATGAAAAACAAATACAAATCTTGAAAGAAGCCGAAGGGAAAAAAAACTTACCTCTAACAAAGCAAGGAAAGAATTACATAGAATTTCTCTTTGTAAGCCATGTGGGCAAAAAGAAAATGGCATGAAGTATTTAAAGTGTTGGAAAAAAAAAAAAACCCACCAACTTAGAATTCTGTATCCAGTGAAATTATCCTTCACAAGTCGAGGAGAAATGAAGACTTTCTTAGACAAGCAAATATTGAGGGAATGTGTTGCCAGTAGACCTGCCTCGCAAGACAGGTTGAAAGAAATTCTTCAGAGGAAAGAAAAATGATATTGCTTAGAAATGTAAGTCTACAAAGAAAGCAAGAGCATTAGGGAAGGAATGAGTGAGGGCGAAATAGTTCACATGTAGTGATACCCCCCAAAAATAAAGAACATAATGTTGAAAGAGAAGAGCAATTTTCAAAAAGACATTTATACGATGATGCCATTTATATGAATTATAAAAACATACTAAACAATGCTCTATTATATAGAGATAATAAAAATGTGAAAACATTCACTAAAAAGAGTCAAACCAACTGCGCCCTCTGGGGAGGGTGGCAGGAAAGTGGCTTGAGGAGAATCTTTTAGCTGTATTTGTAGTGTATTGTTTCTTCTAAAAATATCTGAAGCAATTTTGAAAAGAAACATTTTCAAAATCTATCGTCTATTATTTTAAAAAACATTTTTAAAAATATTCCAGAAAACAAATAGTAGCCAGATGATCCTTACAATATTACAAAAAACCACTCTCTCTGTCTTCTCCATATTTTATAAGTCCCAGCATGCAATTTACAAGGACCCTTTCATCACTTGATTTAAGTTTAGCAACATTAGTGAAGTGACAAGTGCCCTTTGCCCGGTAAACAAAGGTTCCGTTTGCTTTTCAGAGGATCTCGTATTCTCAAAGCTGAATTTAATTGGATTTAAGATTCAGTTCAGCAAACAGCTCTTTGAAATGTACCCCTGTTCAGTGTGGAGAAAATTTTCATCCGCCTTCCATCCCCATGAAAAGGCTTTCGTCTCAGTGCTTCTGATCACACTGGATGGACCGTTGACAGCCAATACCTTCCGTGTTTATCACTTTTTTAAAAATTGATATTTTGATCCTTGGACGATAAATATAAACATCTACAAATCAATAAAATAGTATTCGTGAAAGTAAACAAGAAATTATACATCAATTATCCCGTTTAGTCAAGTCTATTAGTGCTGTTCTAGACATGTAGGGTGGTGTAAACATACAAATATCATTAAATGCAAGGTGAGAAAAATACAAAGTTAACGGAAGCCAAGTATTTCAAATTCATTAACATTTACCTAAGAATCTTACAATGTTTCACCAGGGTAGAACCTTCACAGTCACCTAATCAGACTCTGGTCTCAGAATCTTAGATATTATGGGTGATTGTTTTGGGTTGAATTATGTCCCTCAAAACAGATATGCTGAGGTCCTAACCCCTACTCCTCAGAATGTGACCACGTTTGAAAACAAGACCATTGCAGAGGTGATGAGTTAAGTCGAGATGAGCTCATGCTGGAGTAGGATGTGCCCCTAATCCTATATGACCGGCATCCTCATAAGAAGGCCGTATGAAGGCACAGGGACTTGGGGACACGCCACACAAAGATGGAGGCAGAGACTGGAGCGATGCGTCTACATATCAAGAAACGCCAAGGATTGACAGCCGTCACCAGAAGCCGGGCGACAAGCATGGAACAGAGACCTCAAAAGGAACCCACCCTGCCAACATTTTATTTTCGGACTTCCGGCCTCCGGAATTGTGAGACAATACATTTCTGTGGTTTTAAGCCACCCAGTTTGTGGTATTTTGTTACCACATCCCCAGAAAACTAACACAATGACCCAAAGAGCTTTCGTTTGGGTGGCTTTTATCTCCTGATTCTTATGGCATTCGGTGCTTTTGAAACACAAGAATATACAAGCTCACGTTCCATCAGCTGCCAAAGCAATGATGTCATCTCAGGTCACAGAGCCACTGGAGCACGCCACTGTACACACTCATGACAGGAGGAGAGAGACGAAGGCAAAGAACGGTACAGTTTGTTGTAAAAATAGTTTTGACCGCATGGGTCCACCGGAAGGGTTCCAGACTTCACTTTGAGAACTGCCGACTAATCCAAATCCATAAAAATAATCTCCATTTTACAGATAAGGAAACTGAGACTCCAGGATGGGAAGCGGCCTCTCCTAGCCTTGGCCTAATGATGGGAGGCCTGGCTTCCTGGTTCCCCTGCAGAGGTTCCTAAAGTCTCGGGAGCCACAGAACAAAGGCATAGAGATGGGGCAAAGGCAGGCGACCATCGGTTTAGACACCACCCTGGACCGCCTCACAGATGAAGCATAGGGCCTTTCAACGGCCTCGTGAAGAGAGACGAAGGCAAAGAACGGTACAGTTTGTTGTGAAAATAGTTTTGGCAAAGGCAAGCAACCATCGGTTTAGACACCACCCTGGACCGCCTCCCAGATGAAGCATAGGGCCTTTCGACTGCCTCGTGCGCAGCAAAGAGCGCGGGCCACATTCTAAGTGACAGGAGTAAGCTCTTATCCCCAGCGTCTAAGGCAATGTCTGATTCTGATGCTGAGAACTCGCAGGGCACCCGTGAACCCGAGACTGTATGAAGGAAATGTGAGTGTGCGTCCGAATGTGCATGCACGTGTGTGAGCACCTGACACATGCATGATTTAGGGGAGGAGGCTCCCTAGAGCTCATCGGGTTTTCAAAAGGGGGCCCGTGACCCCCCAAAAGACTGCAAACTATGGCAAGAGGGAATGTCACCCAAGGGACGCTCTCTGCCTGTGTGGACCGCGAAGTCAAGCGGCTGCTCCCTCTCCTGCCTTCGGGGCAAGGCTGTGGCATGGTTCTCCTCTGAGGCATAGATGGGGCCTCCCTCAGCCTTGAACTTTTCGCTCCACTGTCTCATGACATGGAAACAGATGTGCGCGTAACAGCCAGTTCACTGACGAGTCGTGTGAAGAATCACCTCCACCTGTGGGAGCCATCAACTAACAGAATAATCCAGAGCTGGAGGGACAGGGAGGAAGCAGGAGGCAGAGAAAGCTTTTTTTCTTTCCTTTTCTCGGTTTGGCCCAGAAGGACCAACTGTCCGTGTAAATATGAACGCTATACCAATGACATTTAAAATTTTATATTTTAGTACTTGAACATATATGGTATGGATTTTGATAGACTAAACTCAATTCTAGGTAACTAAAGTCAGATTTTTCTAATTGGAAATAAACAGTAAAAAAAAAAAGGAATATATGTATCTGAGGAAAAAATATATATATGAGAGAAATAAAATCTGGTCTTTTCCCTTCTACTATCTAAGGTTCAATTTCATGATAACCAGCTATTTTAGTTGTTTGCATGTTCATGTGTATTAATCAGCTGCATTTCCCCAAATCACATTATTTTTTGGAGGATTCTCAGCAGAGAAAATTAGCAGATTGATTCCTCATTTAAACACCAAAAATATGTAGCAGAAAAAAAACAATGTGAAAAAACTTCAATCGAACAAACGTTTGAAATGACGCGTCACTCATTGTTGTATATTTTGTGGCAGAGCAAAAAGATGCCATGGCCGTTTCTGGCAGACGAGATTCATCTTCCAGGAGTGTGTCGGTCCACCTTTGAATTCGCCAGTGCCGAAACGGCTGTGGCCAATGAAGTTTGTCCCCCTGTGTGAGACTTAACTGCATATCCCCCTCACCCCATCCCTACTGGTAAAATATCATGGCTTAATTAAATTATTTTGGTCTGAGTCCAAAACAGTCTCTTCATGATATCATAGGATTTATAGGTTTTCCGACAGGTGCCAAAACCGTTAAGATGATACTTCATAATCGTTATGCGCCCATGTACTACGGTCATCTCTGTTTTACAGTTCTTTATTTAATAGTGCTTATCTAAAAGGTTAACGTCTTTATAGGATCATTTGGCTCATTCTTAACTTGGCTAATTTACAAATTACTTCACGAAGATCTTTGTGTCACCATTATTTGTGTACAAAGATCTGATTCAGGATATGAATCTTTAGATTATTAAGGCTCCACTGCTTTAACCAGATACCTTTTAGCATTTCCTTACTCCGAATGGTTACCACCTTGTCAAATCGAGGTGATGTACGTTTGTAATGTGGCAGACTGGTTTTTAAAAATCATTTCCCCTTCATTATAAATCTCAGAAGTCAGTCATCTAAGTTGTATCTCCTTGTCATTAATGCACATCAATAAGAGGCTTCATATAAAAAAATGGAAGCTGAAGAAAAGGAAAAAATATTGAAAGATATTTTGCATAGTAAAATATTGAAAGATATTTTGCATAGTAAAATATCTTGCGGAAGGGATCACATAAATGCAATAAATCATTGCAAAGACTAAAATGCATTTAACATCTATTCTGTTCTGCTGTTCCTTCCCTACACCGAAGACATGCACTAGGTATACTACCCAGGTCATCGAGATTCTGGCCGCAGTTCCTTGTCAACCTGTCCTTTACAAAGAAACCCACGTTGGCTTTTGATGCTCATTAAAAAGAGCAGAGTATTTCCTTCATTCACATCTTAACCCCAAACTCAGACCGTTTCACGTATTCAAAAGGGCTAGAACGAATGTCAGAGCTATCCAGAATGACAATAATTGGTCCTTCACCCAATGTGTGTTCTCTTCCTCTGCAAGACATTATCCTGGGAGCAGAGCATCACTTTGGATGTAGGGAGCGGCTTGGGAGCCCCCTGGTACTCTGGATTTCACTAAGGGCCTGGCTGTGTCACTTCCTTTGAGGCTGGTAAGTAAGCGGTGCTGCATTTCTGAGAGCAGATTCGAATGGGTCATCTTGACTTACTTCAGTCCAGAACTGCGATTTTTCCAATGAAGACGTGAATGCGTGGCCCAATGGTTAATCAATAATTATTAAGCCGGGGATTAGACAGGAAGGGTCCTTCCAGACAAAGTATTTATTTACTAGGATTATCTGAGGGGGCGTGGAGAAATCAATGTAGGATCTTATTTCTCACCATACACACAATAAAATTTTGGTTATTTCAAGAGTTAAATACATACAACAAATAAAAATATTTAAACCTGGGAGACAGGCAGGGGACTGCTTACCTCTTCAGTCTTCTACCCTCCGAATGTCGAGCTGCTCCAGGCCCCAGCCTCAGCTTCCTCTCCTCTCTCGACATTCACAGCTTGGGTGCTGCATCTGCACTGACAGCTTCAAATGAAACTGACACCAACAACTTCCACATGCGTACCTCCGGCCCAGACCTCTCCCCGGACCTGCGGACTCAGAGACTGACACGCCTACGTGGACGTCTAGTGTGCATCTTACACTTACCAAGGCCCAAAACAAACTCCTGCTGTTCCCCGCCCCCCGCCTCCACACTGGCCCCTTCCAGGCATTCCAGCCCCAAACCTCAGAATCAGCCTTGATTCTCCCCTTTTCCACACCCCGCATCCAACCTGTTGGCAAAGACTATGTTCAAGGTGGATCTAGGCTCTGAGCACTTCTAACCACATCCAGCGCTCCTGCCCTAGTCCAGAACACTGTCACCTCTCACCAGGATTATGCTATGAGCTTCCTCTGACAGTCTATTTTCACTAGAGCCACCAGAGTGATTGCTTTAAAACTTAAGTCAGATTTTTCTTTCCTCCCCTCAAACTCCCTTCACTGGTTCCCAGTCCATTCAGAGAAAACCCAGAGGTTTTGCCAGAGGCACATGAAGTCCCACGGGACCTGGCCCTGCATCTTTTTCTTCAGCCTCCTTCCTCACTACTCTCATCCTGGCCCGTTTTGTTCCAGCCACATGGGCCTCCTGCTGGTTATTCGCACAAACCTAACCTGCCAGGTCTGGTCCCCAGGACACTGGCATTTGTCACCCTCTGTTTGAAGAGCCCTGTTAGGGTTGCATTACGTCCTCTCAGAAAGTACTACTCTGAGTCCTAGTCCCAGCACCTGTGAGTGTGACTGCACTTGGAAATCGGGTCTTTGCAGACGTCATCAAGTTAAGATGAGATCACACTGGATCGGGGGCTTTAAATCTGGTGAATGGTGTCCTCACAAGGAGAGAGAAATCCAGACATACAGAGAAAACACAAAGGCAAGTAGGCCTTGTGGTGACAGAGGCAGAGACTGGGGTGGTACGGCCACAAGGCAAGAACCAGCGGAAGGCCGGAGACCACCAGAAGCTAGCAGAGACAGGAAGGACCCTCCCCTAGTGCCTTCAGAAGGAGTGTGGCCCTCCCAGCACCTTGATTTGGGACTTCCAGCCTCCAGAACTGTAAGAGAATAAATTTTTGTTGTTTTAAGCCACCCAGTTTGTGGTCATTTGTGACAGTGGCCCCGGGAAACTAATACAGCCCTCCCCCCATATCAGATGCTTCACATTGTCACTTTCGAAGAGGCTGGGGGTGGGGGAGGGCTCCCAGGGCTAACCTGCTCTGCTCCACAAAATCTTCTCCGGTCACTCCCACCCCCATTCTTCCTCCCTGCCCCAGCCCAGGAGACTCCCACAGTCCGGCGGGGGGCAGGGACCACCCTTCTTTCCCCATCCTCTTTCCGATTCACTCAGTGTGACATAAACTCTGCTCCTTCCCTAGGCTTTTGCTGTTGATTCCCGACAAAGGGGATGTTGACTCTTGGCTTTTATATTCTTACCGTACCTCTCACCCTCTTGAAGCAATGCGGGTGCCTATTCCTGGGGGAGAAGTTGCCAAGGACGTGGGTAAAAGTAAAGTATGAACGTTAATGGTTCAAGATTTTACAAGATGTTCTCCTGTTCCATTAACTAGCGGGCAAGTCAAGTTCGCTGGAGCACAGTGCTAGAGAGAACACAGACCTTAACCCATTCGTGACTAGTGGCCTCCTTGCTGCTCCTCTCTACACTCGACCCCTTCGGCCAGTCCTCCGGGATAAAGAAGAAAAAGCGGTAGGAGCCGGTGATACCGACGAGTAAGTAGGAGCGGGTAATGTAATGCAGGGAATAAGTTTCTGCCCTGCAAAGAGCTGAACGACTGTGAGTCAGGCCTGCTGCTATAATGGGCCCAGAATGTCACCATCCCAGCTCTGACATTCACATGGTGGCATTTCCGGGGAGAGCCACTGCCTCACACCCCTCCCCGCCAACTGTGGGCTGATGACTCAGGTGGCAGAGGGTTGGTGGGAGGCAACAGACGGAAAGCTGTGAAAACCGGTTCCCAAGACCAACAGAGAGACAGAGACTGTCCTCGAGGCGGACGTATTCCAGGAGCAGACACAGAGGGCTCCGCGGAGCCAGGACACTTTGAGTGACTGGGAACCAAAGGGCAGTCGCTTTTTTTTCTTATTGACAAATGGTTCCTATTACTATGCATTATACTTTGAGAATACGCTGCAATTAAAGTTCTGTAGGAAACTGAAATAAGCATAATGATGATGAAGCCTGCAGTAAGTTTTTGCAGGAAGAGAAAGGAGAGGTTGAGAGGGACAGCCGGAGGGACCGGTGGTGGCTTTATTCACAGCTTCAGGCAAACCAATTTAGAGCCACTGGGAAACAGGAGAGATGGGTCGGTCACTCCCACCTCTGCGGGACGGTGAGGAAGCCAAGCCAGGGCCGCAGAGTGGTGGAGGAAACTTATCCATAAGCAGGTCAGCTGTCGGCCACCAACCAGCAGCACACTCGGGGCCCCCGGGGAAAGTGGCCACCTCGTGGAGCTGTGCCTGGGGCCCCAGCCGTGGGTGGTTCCCTGAAACCAACATGCCGCTTTGTCTACGTGCTGCAAAAACATGTCGGGTCCCCTTTGCCCAGGCCTTCCCCGCAGGAGCAGAGGCCAAACAGAGGTGCCAGGCTCCCAGCTGTGCTCAGCCCTGACTGCTCGGAGGCCCCAGAGGGGAACAAGTCGTGTTTTCAGCTGAGGGTCAGAGAAGTGACCTGGCCAAGGTCACACAGCCAGGAGGAGACAGGAGCCGCAGCTCTGACACAGTGAGTGTGGGCGTTTTCGCCTGCTTATCATCCATGTACGCTCTTTCTAGTCACAGCACCCCAGTCTTCCCTTGGGAAGGGCCCTTCCCAATTTTAGTCCCTGTTGTTAAGTGAGACTAACGTGAGCCCAGAATCTGGGGGTGAGCTTGTGACCCAGGCCTAACTAACAATCAGTGATTTCATCCCCCTGGCTACAACAATTGATTCAAGGAAGGGCATGTGATCCAATAGAAGCCAATTCGAGTCTGGCTTAGGATTTCGGCTGAAATAGTTGGGAGGAAGAAAATGGGGCTACTCAGATGAACATAAAGAGGTATCGGGGCCACCAAGCCGGAAGAGCCTGCCCAAGGGTAAAACCAGCACGGAGGACAGCAGAGTGGAAAGATGGAGAGATACCGAATTCTGGCGAAATTCAGCCTCTGGATCCGGCCATGCCTGAAGCCACATGCCAATAAAAGTCCTTTTCGTTTTAATTGAATTGTTCGCTGCCACTTGCAAATGAAAGGTCCCGACCCAAGTGGACCCCAACTCCATGCCTCTCCCAATGCCACGCTGCCATCAGCTGGGTCCACCATGCCCCCAGAGCACCATCCCAAACCCCCCGTCCCCCAGGGGCTCTCCTCCAGCAGCTGCTCTCAGCCTTGTCTCTGTTCCAGAAAGCTGTGTTCCCCTTTAAAATCCAGCCCCTGACAAGGTACCATCCCAGGAATGGTGCTCAATAACCAAGAAGGAAGGGGAGCAGGTGGACAAGTGGGAGCTGCTTTGCTGTGGGACCCACAGCAGGGCCCAGGACGCTCTCCGTGCCTGTCTTTCTGCTTCCTCTCCAGTCGCCCTGCAGGCTCTTCATACTTCTAGGAGGGAGACCAGAGACGAGTGAAATGGAAGCTTCGGTCCATCATCTCAAAGGAGGCAGGCACCATGGACAGGGCCCTGCGCGTAAAACTATACGAGCTCGGTGTGTTGCCATTTTGTTGTTCCACAGATGTGTCCTTATGTCTGTGGAAGAAGGAGGAGGGGGAGGGGGGAGAAGGGAGGGAGGAGAAGGGGAAATCCCTTACAGAGAAAAGAAAACCAAGGTAGGGAGCTCGTCTGTGTCAGTATCTGCACGAATTTCTAGCATCCCCATCGCTTTGACAAAAGGCAGCTGCTTTGCCATGGGCTCATGTGTGACGAACATCGTTTTTGGCAAGAGCCGCATCCTGAGATCTCAAGTGCTGTCTGATGACTTGTCACCTCCTGGCCTGCAGGCAGTTCTTGAGGGGTTCTACTCTTCAAACCTCATGTGCCAGCAGCCCTGAGGGGCCCCCATTCCCACCCACCCTATGAATAGGATTCACGGTATGGCAGGATTCATAAATACAGAGGCTGTCACTGATACCTTGCAGGTATCAGGAAAAAAGATGCTCAGGTGGGTGGGGGCATATTTTGGGGGGACTCACTTGAGGTCAGTGGTTCATTTCAAATCTAAGTCTCGGTGCTTTCTGGTCACTTGGATTGGGGCAACGTGACTATTAGTAGTGTTCGTTGGTGGATTAAGCTGAGCAAGTGGCCTTCTTTCAAGAGGAGGGGGCCACAGCCCACGCTAAGAGTCCCCAAACACACAGCCTCCCCTGAGGTCACAGAAGGGTCGCCAAGCCTTTGTTTTTTCAGCTGTTGTCTCTCTTTCTGCTCTGGGATTCGGGCTCATGGAGGTGGTGGCCAGAGGCTTCTAACATCCCAGGCTCTTTCTGCCAAATACTCAGCCTCTTCCCTCCAGAGGCTGGCTGGATTTGACGGTGGTGGGTAAGACAGGGCCAATGGTCCATAAAAGCAAGGGAAAGGCATGGACGGGGTTACCTGAGAGAGACCCAAGGATGTCTTCACTCCCCTGATCCCATCTCAGGCTGTCCTTCTGCAAAAAAATGGAGGGAGGGGTGTGCTCCCCAAAACGTTCAGAAACCACAGTGAGCCAGGGAAGAGCTCGCTTTGTGTGTGTCTCTGTGTCTCCAGTTCCTCTGAACCTCGCCACAGCATCTGCGGTGACAAGGGAGACAGGTGTTGACAAGGACTTGCTGTCCAGGAATTTTCTTTTCCAGTGACAGCTCCATTCATCTCACTGAGCTTTGCCCAGAGCTCTACGCTGGCTGTGCCCTGGCTCTGTGAGCCGCAGGGCACAGTCAGCTGAGAAGAGCAAACCTGTGCCAGCCAGCTGGGGCTGGAGAGCCAGGCAGGGAGGCCAACCAGCCTCCAGGGCCAGCAGTCAGGGCCCAGCAGGCAGGGAACAGGCCAGGAGGCCAGGGGACTCAGGGCAGCTCTCACAATGCCCCCTGGTGGCCGAGGGAAGCCCTAGCGCTGCCCAACCCCGGCTCCCACTCACCAGCCAGGACTGACCCAGCTAGCACCTCCTAACAGTGTGTGCCCTACAGCCTCTCCTGCCTCACCCTAGCCCTCGGCCTTCACCTTAGGATGGTGGATGGAGGGGTACCTTGCTCTCCTGAGGGGGCGGGGGCTGGGTGGGAGGAGGGGTAGCTGAAGCTGTACCAGGAGAAGGCTGGCGGAGGGCCTGGGGTCCTTTCTAGCCCGGTGGCCCCAGACACTACCTCTGGAGTCCTGGTTCCACGTGGGCACAGACTGGACGCTTCATGCTGACTTGGCAGCTTGTTTCCGGTCCCTGTAGTAGTCTGACAGCCTTGACTGCACCTAAAGGCGCTTTTCAGCCAAGGCAGGATGCTGGGGGAGGGGGGCACAATTTGGTAGTTCTCAAAAAATTAAACAGAGAATTACCATATGACCCAGCAATTCCACTGCTAAGTACATGTCCAAAAGAATTGAAAGCAGCGACTCAAACTGATCTTTGTGTGCCAATGTTCATAGGAGTATCATTTATAACAGTCAAATGGCAGAAACAACCCAAGGGGCTACCATCCGATGTGGATAAACAAAAGTGGTATATCCACAAAGTGGGATAGTATTCAGCCAAAAGAAGTGATTAAGTACTGACACATGTCTAAACCTTGAAAACATTATGCCAAGTGAAATAAGCCAGATAATAAAGATAAATATTGTATATATAATATGTAGGCGAATTCATGAAAACAGAAATTAGAATAAAGGTCACCGGAGCCCCGAGTGGGAAATGGGGAGTTACTGCCTAATGGGTGGAGTTTCTGTTTGGGGTAATAAAAAAGTTCTAGAAATAGATAATGGTGATGGATACACTTAATACCACTGAGTCATACACTTGAACATGGTTAAAATGGTAAATTTTGCTGTATTTTGCCACAATTAAAAAAAAAAATCTAGGGTGTTGTCTTGCATAGTAACTTCTTTGTAATAGGATCAGGGATCCTGGAAAAGCCAGAGTCAGAGAAGCTGCCCCCACTTAGGCCTGAGCATGTCCCCCCTCAAAAACATGCGGTCACGTCTGCAGTCTGGTAGCCAAAAGAGGGAGCCCAAAGGTGACTGTCATCAGTGAGAACCAGTCTCAGAAGTGGTGGCTGTGTGACGGGTGAAGTTGGAGGGTTTTAATTGCTCCTGAATTAATGTGCTTACTTCTCACCCCTGGGGCGCCTGGGTTTAATTACTGTCTTAGGTCACTATGCAAATGAGCTTGCTATCAATTCCTGTCCCAGCGGAAAGCAGCCCTGATTACCAAGCCCTCACACTCACTCTGCGGCAAGGGCAGGAGGAATGGGGATGCCACTGGCCAGGCAGCCTCCCATTAAGAGCTGAGGGGCGTAATTAGATGAAGGTGGTGCCTACCTGCCCTGTTTCTGGGTCTTAGATGAGCTGGAGAGTTCAAGGTTGTGTCTGGGGCGTCATTGCTACCATAAGGCACAGGGAGATCAGCTGTCAATGGCAAAGAAGCCCCAGAGGACCTGAACTCACAGAACGCTTGGGGACAGGATTTTTACAGAAAAGGAAAGTTGGGAACAGAGCCTGCAAAACAGACCACGGAGCAGGGCTGCAGGTTCAAAAGCCACGGAGGGCCTGGCAGGTATGTGAGGGAGCAGGGAGGTGGGGCCTGCTGCTGCCTTCTCGGATCGCAGGCCCAGTGTCAGGCCCAGTGTCGTCCGCCTTCCAATCTGCTAAAACCCGGAAATAGGAAGTTTTACAAGAAATCTGTTTCTTTTAGATTTTGACAATTAGAAGTTTTTGAAAACATTGGGTCCAGGGGTTAAGGGTAGAGATTGACTGGGAAGGGGCTCCAGGAACTCTTGGGGTGCTGGAAAGCTTCTCAGTCGTGACGGTGGCACTGACTACCCAGGTGTATTTGTGAAAACTCATCAAACCGTATACTTTAAATGGGTGCCTGTTACTGAATGTAAATTACCCCTCGGTAAGGCCGTTAAACCGCAGGTCAGCTCGGTGGGTCCCCATACCTCTCCCTGGGCTGCTGTGAGCTTTCCACTCCAATCTTTCCCATTTGTTTAATCACCACTGAGGGGGCTTTTACATGCTCTAAAGACCCCCATCCCCTTCCTGTGTCCTGTCCCTCCTTAGGCGAGTCTGTCTGTGCCTGTTTAATTCATTTTATCCCAAGTAACAGCCTAAGTCGATGCCATCGTGCAGAGTACTCACTGTGTGACAACCCGAAGCTGAACTGTATTAGCTCCATTTTACAGATAGGGAAACTGAAGTACAGGCCTCCCGTGGAAGGGCCAGAACCCAAGCCCTCATCTAGCTCTCCTGTGCTCCCCGCCACTGCCCAGCCTGCACTGTGGCTGCTGTCGGGGGAGCAGGTGCTGGGAACCGCGCTGCTTGGAGGTGCGCTGACTTGGCTGCATGTACAGGTCCCAGCACAGAATTTGCAGCCAAGAGGCAGGCTCCGGTCACAGAGCCTCTGCAACATGGCCCAGCTCTGTGGACTGTCAACGGCATTCAGCTGCCATCTCCCAGCCTCAGCTGCATTCATCAAAACAGTATCAGGGCCGAGGCTTTTCGGGGAAAACCTGGCAGCCTCCACCGTCTCCCTGCAGGCTTGGCATTCTAGCTCTGCCGGGTCATCGGCAGCCCTGCACTTCGTTTACTCTTCTGCACAGCGGTTCTCCAGCTTGGCTGCACGTGGGTCAGCTGGGGGGACCTTAAATATTACTGATGCTTTGGGTCCCACCCCGAGATTGGTTTTCTTAGTCTGGGCAACAGGGGCTTTACAAGCTCCCCCCAGGTGACGTTGGTGCATGGCCAACATTGGAGAACCACTAACATTGGAGAACTCACATTTTCAAGTGGTTTCTGTTTGAATGTCAGAGATGCAGTTATCTGGGGCTTGGAGAATATGAATGAAATAACATTTTTTGTAGAAAAGCGTTTGTAATATGAAGTTTAAAAAAAAAGTATAGAGACTACAAACATGCTGTTTACTTTAGAAACACTCAAATTTCCTGGTAAGCCCATGGGGTCCAGAGACATGTCTAACCTCCCAGGACGTCATAAACCCCACGAATGGTTTCCTGGGAACTTGGAATTCATGTTGCCTGCCCTGATTCAGATGGCACCCCCAGGAGGTCCCTTGGTCTGCAATCCTTCCAGCTTCTGCCAGTTGGTCAGTAGCGTGCTTTGTTTCTGCTGGGTCAGAATTTGTTACGTGTCCTTATCCATCGAGCCCCAGCCGGTGGCCTTCTTTCAGGGTGGAGCACCTCTGAAAGAGCTCCTACCTACACCTGCCTTCGAACCTGAGCGACAAATGCCTTTATCAGTGTCAGAAAATGCTGACGTTAAACCAAGTTTAAAAATACTAATGCCAACTTGCTGCTCTAAGCCTGGGATAAACAAACACTCTAGTAACACTGTCTGCCCCCTTCCCAGAACCAATTTTCAGGTAGAAACCAGCCATTAAAAGCATGGAAGAGTGGGTGGCTGGGGTGGGGGTGGTGGAGGGGTATGGGGTGTGTATGTGTGTGTGTGTGCACGTGCCATACCTGTCAGTAGGGCTGTTATTGCTGTTATTGGAGATTAAGGACAATTCGTGAGCGGCTGCAGCACTGACATGCGATGGACTATGACAGCTTTGTGACCTGTCAGCTTAACTAGAGTCCTGTCATTCAAATACTGATCCAGGTATCACTTGAAGCTATTCTGCAGACATAGTTAAAGCCACTCATTAGCTGTCTTTAAATAAGGAATTTTCCTGGATGACCTGTGTGGGTCTTCCCATGAGAAGTGCACCTGTGCCCATGGAGTTCCGTCCTGGTCACCTTCCCTTCTGACTGGCTGCCGTATGGATTTTAGATTTGCTTAGCCAAACCCCACAATCACAGAAGCCAATTCCTTGTGATAAATATGATATATATATATATCTTCTAGTTCTGCTTGAGTTAAATCCTGACCAAGAGAAAAACAATGAACAAGAATGTCCACAAGGGGGCCTCCTGGTCCTGATTCTATTAAAACAATTTAATAAAGTGATCAAATTATTTTAGGGGAAGAAAAATAAAATGCTAAAACATCAAACTTCTTCAAGGGAAGAAGTGTGGTTGCAGAGAGCAACCACAGCACTTTCTCTCGGACCGCCTCATAACCTGAGCTAATTACTGTGGAAAAGCGCTTCCTGCAATGTTAATGTTTGATCGACTCTACCCAATACAGTGGGCTCCAGCTATGCGCAGCTTTTGAGCACTTGAAATGAGGTCAGTGAATTAAATTTTAATTAATCTCGATAAGGTTCCAAGGCCCTCTAGATAACCTCTCTCCCTGGAGCTACCTTTTAACGCTTCTTTTACCCGCTTCTCCCCGGATAGAGGAAATCAACATTCCAGCCTGCCCAAGATGGTTCGCTTTCCTCCCAGTCCCTCTGGTTTGAATATGGTCAGGTGACCTAGAAGCCACAGCCTTTGAGACAATCTGCAACAGCTCTGCATTTGTTTCTTCTCCCACAAGGACAGAGGCTCGCAGACTGTCCCCCGTGTACACACACACACACACACACACACACACACACACACACACACACACACACACACACACACACACACACACACACACACACACACACACACACACACACACACAGAGTATTTCTACTGGTCACTGAAGCCTTTTTATTTTGCACACAAAACCACTGGGGACCGTACCTGTGAACACCTTGGAGATACAATGTGGATACACTTGGCGCCAGGGCCTTGGGAAGCGAGGTGAGAACAGTGATTTCGGCAATCACATGACTACAAAACTAGGGCTTCTAGCAGGGTTCCAGATGGTCAAGTTTGGCTTTGTAGCGGTTCTAAGGAAGCAGTGAGACCACCACAGGGATGGGGGCGGGCAGTTAACCACCAGCGGCTCCTGCAAGTATCGGCTGGGGGCCTGGAGCTGCCCGTGGGGACGCTGGGAGCAGAGGTCTAATTAGCTGACTTGTGACCGCATGCCTCAGAGGCTCGCCTGCCCGGTGCTTACTTGGCCAGGGGGTTTCTGAAGTTCCTGCCGGCAAACTTGGCCTTGCTGCCCAGCTCCTCTTCAATTCTTGGGAAGGAGAGAAGAGAAAAACAGAGCGCTCTCAACGCAGGAAGTTTTCGCACCCAGAGATGTGGCAGAAACACACCTCTTCCCAGCAAGCCATGACCCCGGCACCTGCCTACTCTGCCCAACTGATTCTCCAATCTTCTCACACTGAGCTTCTCTGAGATGCGGGAACAGAAGAGCATTCTGCTCTCATCACCCTCCCAACTCACTTGGTAAGTTGTCACCTGCTGCCCCTTCTCCCCACTGCCCCCCACGATGTTTCTGAAGGACAAAATAGAAGAAATGTCAGGGTTGCTATTTCTTTGAACATACAAAATTTTTTCTAATGGAAAAACAACCCAGTTTCTTCAACAAATAAGTGGCGTGGGGTAAAAGGAGGGGGACTTACTGAACACAGGGTCCTGGTGAGACTGAACAGATGAACAGACTGGGTGTTGATATTATGGAATTATTGCTAGCTTGGGGCACTAAACACTAGAGTGGTTATGTTAAAAAATAAATCTTTATTTGAAAGATATATACTAAAATATTAACAGGTGAAATCGTGAAATATTTTAAAATTTGTTTTAAAATTCTCAGCAAAAATCACAACTAGAGCGTAAAGAGATGAGCATGGAGGAACAGTGACAGCCACTGCATCTGGGCGATGAGAAAAGGCAGATATTCCACTATTTGCTTTTTTTTTTTAATGCTTGAAATTTCCTAGGTGTTTTAAAGAAAGGATGAGGTGGAAAAAACATATGAAATAGGCATTTCCCCCGCAACAGTAGCAGAAGTAACAAAAAGGGGTGTTGGGGGGGCAAGTTTCCCTGTGTTTGGGAGTTTCCTAAGGACAGAACCAAGACAGAGGGGAACCTCTGAAGGTGCTAAACAAGGGAAACCCTGCTGTTTGCCCTGGAGTAATTTTCTTCATCTCTTTGAACCCTCATTTCCTTGTTTACAAAATAAGGGTGCTAAATTAGATAATCTCTAAGGTTTCTATAATTTTATGATTGTCCACAGGAGAGCCTATTCCCTCTCCCGCCAGCAGATGGTAGCATTGCATGGGCCAGGCTTCTGCTCAGGGACCATGCAGCAAGGCTCCTCCTGTTCTAGGCCCAGCCGGGGCCCAGCCTAGCACTGCTTAGCCCCCTCATCCATACACAGGTGGAGGGCAGCACCCACACACTCGGTGGACACATTCTCTTTACCTGAGAATCTGGTTGTACTTGGCCAAGCGCTCAGATCGGCAAGGAGCACCTGTCTTGATCTGGAGAAAAGAAAAGGTCAAGTTTGTTTATAGTGGGCACTGAATCTTGGTTTTGGGAAAGGGGAGGGTGCCAGGGCAGATAGGATGGTTTCTTATGGAGAATCTCGGACCATAGGAAGAAGGGGATCCAAGGGGCATCCAGGACACCCCCCACCCCGATATGTGCCAGGAAGCCCAGGGTCAGAGAGGATGGACCATCTCTCTCTCATTCCCGGGGGCCCTCACCTGCCCGGTGCAGAGCCCCACCACCAGGTCGGCGATGAAGGTATCTTCGGTCTCCCCGGAGCGATGAGACACCATGACACCCCACCCATTGGACTGGGCCAGCTTGCACCTAGAAGCCAGGGAACAACCAGATGGCACGACTATTTCCCGGGCACAACAGCCCTGTCTGATGCCACGACATTACCCCTGGCAGGAGACCAGCGGAGGGGCCAGGATCTAGGAGCAGCTGCTCGCTCTTGTCCAGGGGAAGATGACGGTCCTCACCCTCCTGTGACCTCACACAGCCCTGAGGACCCCATCAGCCCTCTAGTCACGTTTGAAAAACAGAGTTCAGTCTTCTTGAGGGAAGGGAGAACTATCTCCTCGGACCCATGTTCTCCGTGTGAAATTAAATTACAAGTCTAGGGTTACAAAGTGGCCAGGATCAGGTCATAACTGCCCAACACCCTAGTCCCCTTGGTGCCATCGCTTATTTTAAAAGTCTCCCCTCCCCGAGTCTGAATTTGAAGCCCCGGTACAATTCCAGTCATGAGGGCTCCCCAACACTGGAAAGGGACTTTCGTTCAGATTGAGCCCCTTGCTCCACGACAGCTGCTCCCGAGGGCACTTACGCCTTGAGAGACTCGGTCACCGAGCCGATCTGGTTCACTTTGAGCAGGAGGCAGTTGCACGATTTCTCGCCCACGGCCTTGGAAATGCGCTTCGGGTTGGTCACTGTGAGATCGTCCCCCACCACCTGGATTCCTGCGCTGGCAGTGAACTTGCGCCACGCTTCCCAATCATCCTGGTCGAACGGGTCTTCAATAGACACCACTGAGGAAGGAGAGCCAGGAGCCATCAGTGTGACCCCTTGTCTGCTGAACAGCGACCCCACAGTCTCACTTCCCGCCCGACTTGCACCTCTGTCACCTACGGCCAGGAACAGCTCCCCAGCTCACGTCCCGGAAACGCTGCCCTCCCGACTGCTGTGACAGGGCGCCAGTCAGCTGCAGCCCTGGGACCTTACACTACGTGGGGCGCTCACTGGCCCGGGTGGTGTGAGCCTAGGGCCACCGACGGAGCTAGGAACTAGAGGGTGAAGATCCGAGTTTGCATCTCGGCGGCACCTTGAGCAAGCCGTATAGCTGAGCGGTGACCCGCAGGGTCTGGGTCACACTTCCTGGTCTGGAATCTGCACCCCACTTGCTGAATGCCCTCAGGCAACTTCGGGACGCTCTGTGCTGCAGGTCCCTCTCTCATAAAACAGCATTGAGTCTCTACCTACCCTGCCTGTAGGAGGTGAGCACAGCCTAAGAAGCACTGGCTCACTCTGCATGACAAAGCTTGCTTTCCTCAGCCAAGACCGAGTATGCTGAGGCTGCTGTGACAGTGACAGAAGGCAACCACATGGTGTAGATCACCTATCACAGCGTCACCGCTGGCTGGCACTGAGGACCCACCCCAACTCCTCTTCAGCACCGCACCAAACCCCCTATTACTGTGTGCACCCGACCTGGAAAGGCCCCTCAGGATGCCCAGTGCTGCAGCCCCCAGCCGGAAGCACTCACCTGGGTAGTCCTTGATGAAGGACTTGTATAGGTCGGCCAGCTGGTCAGGGGTGATGTACCTGCTGGGGTCATCGGGTGACTTGAAGTCCAGGTCATACTTCCCCGACCTGAAGAACTCAGATGCAGCCACATCCATGCCGATGACCACCTTATCGGTATAGCCGGCTTTCCCGATGGCATTCTTCAGCAGCTCCAGGGCTAGAAGCAAGAATGGCAGCAAGCGTGGAAACCAGGCAGGAAGAGGTGAGACTTCCCTTTAGCAGCTGCCTAATGGGAGCCTGACAAAGCCCATGAGGAGCCGTGGCCCCGCCCACCGTCAAGGATTCTGGCTGCTTTATCGGCTTTGGGACCAGACACCATCAGTCAGCACCCATACTGCATCACCAAGTGGGAAATTCAATCTTGACTCTAAAATAGGGATCCCCAACCCCTGGGCCACAGACCAGCAGGTCCATGGCCTGTTAGGTGAGCAGCAGGCGAGCGAAGCTTCATCAGTATTTGCAGCCGCTCCCCAGCGCCAGCATCACCGCCTCAGCTCCCCCTCAGGTCATGAGGTGTTATTCTCACAGGAGCACCGGTCCCTGGTGCCAAAAAAGTTGGGGACCTCTGGGATAAGAGGCTCTCTGACAGATGCTCCCAAATTTAATGCCCAGAAACGCTGTGCTGGCTGAGGAACAATTACAGTGACCGGCTGAAATCAGCTGTCCTGAGGAACAGGCTTTAAATAGAGCGAGGCTGGGATCCAAGAGGGAGCAGAGGGAAGGAGAGCATAGGACACTGGGCCCCGCCTCCAGGCTCTGCTGCCCAGAGCTCAGGCTCAGCCTCACTTGGCCACGCTGCCCATAGGGAAACCGATAAAACCACGTGGCTCCTGTTCTACAGCAAAGATCTCCCGCTTTAGATAGAACCATGTGAAAGGGACATTTTTTAATAGGTCAAAATGGCCAAACACCAGCAATTTCCTGCTCTCCATAGAGCAGGCTGGGTTGTTTCCTTTCACTAGGTGCCCTTGAAGGCAACAAAAGATGCTTGAGCCCCACTTTTCCTTCTAAAACAAAAATCTCAGTGGTGAATTCTTGTTCTAAGACAGTCCGTACTCTCCACTAAATTTTCACATTGAATTCTGTCCCTAAGAATTTAGAGCAAAAAACAGGTGTGTGAGCATCCCTGTGGGTGAAGAACGAACTAGATTATCGATCACAGTCCTCAATAGATGGCATCTCCTCAAACACTGACAGATTTCAAAGCTTTGCCCCTGATGGCGAACCATGCCATCACAAACGAACGATCAGGCTGTTCAGAAGTCAAACTAATAAGAAAATTCCTTGCTATTTTTTTTTTTTTAAAAAGTGAAGTGCTAGTTCCCACATCCCTCCCCAAAAGTCTGTGCAGTTCTGTACTTTGATACTTGAAGAAGGAAAGGTGGAAAGAACAATGTTCCCCAGGTGGCAGGTGTGGCAGATCAGACAGAGGTGGGCAGGGCCACGGAACTCAGGGGTCCCTCCAGAGCCTTTACCTTCCTTATTCTCTAGGATGTTGGGAGCGAACCCGCCTTCATCACCCACGTTGGTGGCATCTTTCCCATATTTCTCCTTGATGACGTTCTTCAGATTGTGGTACACCTCTGCGCCAATGCGCATGGCTTCTGTGAAGTTTGCTGCACCCACGGGAAGGATCATGAACTCCTGCATGGCCAGCTTGTTGCCCGCATGAGATCCACCGTTGATGACATTGAAGGCCTGTGGGGAGACAGAAGTAAAACCACTGGCTCAGAGAAGCCCACGAGCGGCAAGCCCCCGACATCCAGCTGCACAGCCACATGTGGCTATGCGATGCTCCTGATCTCTTGGTAACTAACTGCAGTCATCACTGCCAGAGGCGCTCCCTGTTTGAAGCACTGGCTGCTCTCAGCGGATGCATACAGCTCAACGAGTACAATTTTCATTCTCCTATCGACCTTAAGAGACTTTGGGGGCAGGCAAGTTGAGTCACTTGCTCAAGGTCACCCTTAGCAAATGGCAGAGGACTTATCCACCGCCGAGACCTTCAGAGCCTGCTCGCGATCCACCACACTGAGAGAGTCACAGGTGGATGAGATCAAGACGTGAGTGGTCTTGGGGCCCTGTGGAAATTAACGCTCCCAATCCCTCATTTGGGAAGTCTGAAGCCACTCACGGGAACTGGCAGGATGACCTCAGAATTGCCAGCCAAGTCAGCGATGTGGCGGTACAGGGGTACCCCCTTCTCAACAGCTCCAGCCTTGCAGACGGCCAAGGACACTCCCAGAATGGCGTTCGCACCAAATTTAGCTAGAACGGAACAGAGTTAAATTGAGGTATTTCCTTCTCGCCAACCTTTTCCCTGCTGCCTTCCCACCTGTGCGAGCACCTTGGCTTATATTCTGAATCTTTTCCTCTTTATCATACATGCTTTCCACATTCAAGCTAGAAATGCGAATGGCAGTCCACGTGGACTCATCTGCTTTGTTCTCTAAGAGAAAGCTTTCTTTGGTGTATGGAATGCTGGCAAATTCCAGAAATTGCTTGATTTAATATAAAAGACAACCCTCTTTTGAGTAACCTACAGACATGCTGCGGTCACCTGGTTATGCTCCTGATATTTAAAAACGTGATTTAGTAGGTGAGGCAAGAGACCACGGACGGTCGTGAAGTTCACCGTCAGGGACACCACCTCTCCCCGAAGGCCTTAAGAGGTCTTCAGGAGACACCACGATCTTCCCTGCAAAGGCCCACCTTGGGCCACTCACATTTATTTTCCGTTCCGTCCATCTCTATCATCAGTTTGTCGATCTTCTCCTGCTCTGTGACGTTCAGTTTCTGTAAGGAGAAGGGAGGATGAGCTGCGTGGGAGACAGTGATGTCACTCTATTTGAATGACCTCTGCACTCCTGACATGGACTGATAAAACTTTGGAACTGGACAAAGTCTAAATCAGTTCTGTGCGGTGGGGGGAGGCGCGGCGGGAGGCAGAGAAGGGAGAATCAAGGGAAACAAACTTCAAGACAAAAAGGGAAAAATGCAAAGCTCCTTTCACTTGATAATTTAAGCGTTTCTCCAAGCACCGGGAGCCATGTGAAATATACAAGGTACAGTCCATGTGTCATAAAGGTTGTTCTCCCCAGAGACCAAAGTTATATTACGTTAACATGACTGTCTGGTGCGTGATAAATAAGGTGTTACTACAAAGTAGGGTGACTTTTTGGGCAATAAATAACAGAATTCACTGTTTATGCAAATGAGCTATGCTCTTCAAAGGTGGCTACACACTGCTGTCACTCTTGTGACCTTTGATCACAGCAAACTCCCTCGACTGATGAGTTTTCAGTAGTTCAAAATCATTTAGCAAGAGTTAATGATCAAAATGAATATTTTTGGTGGGATCATAAAGTCATAAAATTGACATCTTAAAAACTGGCTCAAAGTAATTTTCAATAAAAATTCGTATTTTAAAAACTTCATGATTGAATATTATTTTATATATTCTTTATATAGAAACTAACATATAAAAGGAAAATCATCTATAACGCCAATGTGCCACGTTAACAATGTGTCATCTTCTGCTCTTTTGACAAGGCATCTTTGGAAAGTCAGGATTTCAAGCAGATGGCTTCAGAGACCGACTCTCACCAAGAGTTCGACTGAAGGATGTTCCCAAGGGGAAAAAGAGCCCTGCTGTGGTTAGTCACACCAGGTAAGGGAACCAAGGCACAGAGAACAGGGGTGTGTGGGGTGCCCAGGAGACTGGGACGTGGGGTGTGCACTGGCAGAGCAGTAACGAGAAACTTCGGCTAGGGACCAATTAGAGTGCCGCTAAGGCCAGGCCAAAATAAACCGGCTAGGGAGAGAGACAGCGGAGTCCATCTGCCTCCAGCAAGCAGGATGAACTCGGCGTGGGGAGACTACACTCAGGGACAGAGGAGGTAGCTGTGGCTTTCGGCCTTGAGAAAGCTTCTCCAGCCAGAGATTTTTACACCGCTCCCTTCTGGGCAAGTACCACAGGAGCCATGGGGATATAAAAGAGGCAAAGTGGCCGAGCAGGTAGGGTTGGTGGGTCCCCAGCCTACGTCGCCTATAGCAGCTCTACTTTTATTCTGTTTGATGTATTGAGGTTCCAAGTAAGATTTTATTTAACGGGAGTTCCACTGTTAAAGTCAGTAGAAATACAGTAAATAACTCCACAGTTCATGAAAAACGAGTCAGTCGCCATGGACACTATGTCCAACACCCCTGATCTTAACTTCCCAGAGGTCAAGACAGTTGGAGGAAACAGTCAAGGCCCACGGCAGCCCCGCCTCCCTGAGCCAGCTCCACGCGTTTAGACGTGCACATGCAGGTGGGTTAGAAACAGCAAAATTATCCTCATGCTGACAGGACATCCAATCGGCTCCTTCAGCGCTCAGAATAAACGGGAAAGCCCCCGGCCCGGGAGACGCTCAGATGGCACTGATACACATTTGTTACCAGGAGGCGGGTCCTACCTTGCTAACCAGGGCAGGTGCAATAGTTTTATTGATGTGCTCAACAGCCTTTGAGACACCTAGAAAGAACAATTAAATCAAATTACTGACATTAATGAAAAACAGGCTTGAGCAGTACTGGAGAGCGCCCGCGATGCTAACCCAGACAGAAGCCCACCAAGAGACCTTCAACGGCGCCTCCTTCAAACCCCCAGCTCCCTCTCCCCCCGAAGTCAGAGGACTTTCTGGCCCAGTCTGAGTGCTTTATCTAGGACCCCAGGGTTAGAGCCGCATACAGAGCAACCCCCTCAGAATGTCTGAGGGACATTAGTTGGCAAGACCATGCACCAGATGCACCAGCTGCCGAAACTAAAAGACGTCCAGGGTCCAACGCATTACCTGCGTGCACAAGGCCGGTGCCAGGAACTCATTAATATACTTAACGGGTCTGGAGACACCTGACCAGTAGAGTGAAAGAGGAGGAAAAAGAAACAGAAGAGAAAGGCTGTGAAGGAACCGAGCGAGAGCGAGGAAACAGGAATGAGCTCCCCTCACACGAGCAGGGTGCAGCGCTGCCCGGCTCTTGCCAAGTGGCGGCCTGGGCCGTGTGCCGCGGTGACCCGTGGGAGAGCACCCTGCAGAGCGTGGAGCAGGACTGAGCACCCGGCCCTCCTACAGTGCGACTGCTGGGACTCTGGCACGGGGTTTCCCAGCCTTACTTCCTGTCTTCCCCTAAGGGCACACTGCGGCCCTTTGTGGGCCACGAACCACGGTAATATTGTGAGATTTTCTTCCCTCTCCACGAGAACCAATTTCCACCCTAGGGCGATAGAGTCCCACTGGCATTGCAGGGTCCTGCCCTCTACTTTTCTGTAACTTGGCCACACAGGCTAAGAGGTCAATCTGCATATAGCCCGCCAGGGGCCTGCTCAGCCAGAGCGGTGCTTCTGTTGAGTCAGTCAACAGATCAACCAACGACTGATCTATAGTAGACCCATCGGCCAGACCTTCCAGATACTTCCCTTTTAGACCCCTGAAGAGGGCTGATGGCCTGGAAGGTCCCCAGATCCCTCGCGGGAGACTGGCGAGACCTTTTGTTAGGATCAGTTAACATGTCTTCTCAACCTGAGGCTCCCTGGCCCACCTACTATAGAATTCTTGCCCCCGAGTTTACAGGTCTAGGAAACCTGGCACCAATAAGCCCACTCTCCAGCTCTTCCGTGTGCGGGGTGCAAGCTTGTGTAACACTTGGGCCAAACCATTATAAGCACTAGAGTGACGGGAGGCTGTGACTGGCCAGGAGCAGCGGTGGAGGCATGAAGACACGCTGCAGCCACGCTCCAGAGAAAGGCTGTGGGTGCCACTCTTACCCTTCCCCATGTAGCGTGTCTTGTCATTGTCCCGGAGCTCTAGGGCCTCGTAGATACCAGTTGAGGCACCACTGGGCACAGCGGCTCTGAAGAGACCTGGATGTTGTTGAGAGGGGAAAAAATGCTCGCGGTTAAGAAGCACTGCAGCTCTCACCCACGCCCCCATTCACAGATGGCTGGCTCGTTAGGAAACAGTTACTTCCTTCCACCAACTGGGAGACTCAGATGGTCTGTTCTTGACTTCCAAGATTTCATGATTCTGCAGTGCAGACCCTACAGTAAAACTGATGAATTTCTGTAGTTTAGAGCAGAGCTTCTCAAACTTTAATGTGCACACGTTATCACCTGGGGGTTTTCCAAAATGGGAGGTCAGCGAGTCTGCATCGCTAATGAGCTCACCAGGCTGGAGCCCAGACGCTGGTCTGTGGACCACCCCACGCCCAGCGGCAACAGAAATATAATGGGAGCCGCTTAGGGAACTTGACATTTCCTAGCAGCTGTACTGAAGCGAAAAAAATGCAATGTCATGTTTTACCCAGTGTATCCACTATTCAACATGCAATCAATAGAAACGTTACGAGGTGTTTCAGACAGTCCAGCTTTGAGAGCACTGTTGCTAAGTTTCCCCGGGACAACTCTGAGATCGAATTGCTAGCTTGCAAGACTTGAAAGTGTCGGCTCAAGAGGAACCTATAGCTTATGTGCTTCTGAGCAGTGATAAAGGCTATTTGAAGAGTTTTCTGCATAATAGGAAACCAGAAAACAGGGTAGACTGGGGGGGGGGGCGAGGAATAAAGACAATAAAGGTACAGAGTTTAATGACACTAGAACACAATTAAGCACTGAACCTCAGTCCCGCAGACACAGAAACCAGCCATCTGGCTAACCCGGACTGTGAAGCAACAAATGGCAAATCTTGGAGGACAGTGTCCTGGAAGGTACTGCAGAAATCTGGTTACATGGGGCAGACATGTTGGGGGAGCAGAAAGTATAGGCAGCCTCTGAATCTACTTGAAACTGAAAGGCATTTTCCCCTTTGAAGTACGCGAAGAACTGGTAGGTGTTTGGGGATGTGAAGGCACATGAACAAAGAGAAAAAAATCAACCAAGTATTTTAATCAAATGATCTGTTAGTATGCCTGTGTCACGGTCACAACGGTGTGAGGACATAGTCTTTCTGACACAGGCCCTGGCTTTCTATATATCCACATCAGGTACTGGACTAAGAAGTGACAAAAGCAAGAGTGACCCTAATGTAAACGATGGACGTGGTTGACAATGTGTCAGTGCAGGTGTGACTGTAACTGACATATCACTCTGGTGGGGATGGTGACAGTGGGGGATGTGGGACCTCTCTGTACCTTCTGCTTGATTTTGCTGTAAACCTAAAACTGTTCTAAAAAATTCTAAGAAAGAAACAAGTGATGAAAAGCTAACAAATGCACTATTTCCTCTTTTGTTTCTTTTTTGAGAAGGATTAAGATACAGAAGAATAAAAGTTCCATTTACTTACATTTCAAAAAATATTAACTTTCATCATTTTAAACTGCTTCAAAGAAAATGCTCCATTCCCAAAAAAGTGTCTTGGGTCTTTTTTTGTTGTTTAAAGTCCATTACCTTCCAAGTGGAAAATTCCACTGCTGACTAAGCAGGCCACTCTTTTAAGATGCAAGGAAATTCTGGGCATCCTCTGAAAACCCACGGGATTCGCCACGGAGCACACGCTCAGAAGCGGCCCCCACAGTAAGCGCTCTCCACAGCGAGTACCCACAGGCAGAAGCCAGGTGGACTTTAGCCCAATGACACCTAGATTCGAGAGGCCCCCCTCTCCTAGGCAACGGTGAGGGGACCAGAGGGGAGGGCAGGGAGGGGCCTGAGGCTCGAGAGCCAGGCCTGTGATTCACGGGCATGACTCAGCTCTGACTGGCAGGGCTGTGTGCTCAGCACCACTGGTGATTCTGCTTAAAGCTCCTCTTCCAGCCGCACCCACCACTTCCATTTTGAAAACAGCTGAGACACTGGTGGAGGCAACACGGGGCTATAGAAGCGCCGATTTTCTTAGTTAAAAAAGGGGGGAAACTTACAGCAGGTGAAACCAAGGGCCTCTGGAATGTCCCAACACCCAGAAGTAAAACCTGTCCCTGATCCTTGGTTTAAAAGTGATTTCTGGAATCAAAGACGATGGTGCTATATTCACACTTGCACTTGTTCATTTGGTCACATCGAGCTTCAAAGCAAACTAGTGACAAGGACACTTCTAGGGACATGGACGCCACGCCTGACAGCGCCCACAGGAAGGAAAGGCTTTCACAGCAACTCTTTCTTGCCTAAGGCTCTGTCATTTTAAGGAAGTTTTAAAAACTGGAGCGTGGTGGAAGGAACTACCAAAACAAGGGGGGCACATACCTTTCGAGGTGCAGAGATCCACCTCTACAGTGGGATTCCCACGGGAGTCGAAGATCTCTCTGGCATGGATCTTGAGAATAGACATGGTGAGTTCCTGTGGGGAAACAGTTCACGTTTTCCATAAACCATCATGCGGCCTTGAGGGATCACTTCTGAGGATTCCTCAACTAAAGGAATCTGTGTGGAAATAACACCTGCTGGAAAGAAGCGGGAATTGCTCCTACAAAGTAGGTTAGGCCCAGCTCTGCAAGGGCTTAACCCCCAGCAGGTCAGGCCTTGTCCTATGAACAGAAGAAGCCTGGAAAGGTGTGTGCCAGGGAAAAATCAA
>NW_006436888.1:6747807-6749621 GCF_000325575.1 Pteropus alecto | reverse complement strand
TTGGTAAAATGTTCTAAGATGAAAAATGGTGGTGAGAGGCGAGGAGGAAAATCTGATTTGGAGTGAAATAGTGAATTACAAGTTTGGGACATATTTCATCAAGTCAAACTTGAGGTAGCAACCGGTGAATTTTAATCAGAAATGTTAACATGGAGGCCAGGAGCGAGCTCCGTGGTCTGTGCACTGTGATTTTTATAACCGCCAATTTCTGGGCCTTTCAAAACTCACAGTGCTTGGTCTTTAGTAATAAGGACACACTAATAATGACATCTAATTAGTATTTCTTTCAAAGGGCATCTTACCCCATTTAAAAAACTTTAATTATAAAATGTCATGGCTTCTAAATAAGAGGAAGAGAGTCCACCTCTAAACGCTAGGATATTCCAAGGAAGAGTCTTCCTTTAAAAACTTTTCTCTTTTAAGTAATTTATTTTTCAGTTGACGTCCAATATATTAGTTTCAGGTATACGACATAATGATTAGACATTTACGAACTGGAAAAGTCTCTCTCTGAAAATACCATTAAAAAAAATTTGTTTGCAGTTGCAAACAAATAATAAGTCCTCAAAGAAAGCCCTTTTCTCACTTTTTTATCCAAGGAAGAAACTGAACGACGACGTGTAGGACTGAAGTGTGGAGAGGAACTGAATTAATGTTCAGAGCCACTATCTAGCTAGGCTCCCCTGCGATATCTTCTCTGGAATGTTCTGAAGCAGTTTCAAAATTAGATACTGAAGTCACTTTTTGTGGCTTTGCTGCCTATTTAACAACAGAGTTTTATTCATTAGCGGATGAAGAGGTACCCAGTTTTAATCTACTATCTAACAAAAAAGCAAAATTTTAAACATATTTAGTTTTAAATATTTAGTTAACTTTTAGTTTTGGCAAACTATGTACCCGTGTTACATTTCCATCATCCAAAAAAAAAAATCTCAGCTGTTTCCATTCAATCTCTCGCCATCCCCAGGCCACCACTGATTTATAGATTTTAGGTAGTACTCTTCTTAAATTACACTTAATTAAGCACATCCCAATTACACTACCTCAGTATACGGTTATAAGAGCTCATTTTTCGTTTCATTTTAGTGACATAAAGTAATGCACGTATTTCATCACGTGAAAATAAAATTCAACTTATCTTTAAATTGGATAGAAATACGGAGTCATTAAAGTTTGGGGAGCACGCAGGGAGGAAGGCCGGCCTGCCCAGGAGTCTTTGCAGCTTTTCATCTGCCCACACTGAACCCTGGGCCAGGGGCGGCCGGAAGGGACCGCGTGGCGAGGCCCACACGTGCCCCGGAGGCAAGTCAACCAACGGACCGCACCGCCCGGAGCTTAGACCACATTGCGGAGGAAGCTTTCTCAAAACACATGCTTTTCATGTCAGATCGGGGCCGACTGTAGGTGGCCGGCCCGGGGAGCCGGGAGCAGCCCGTGCCCGACCTGGGCAAGGTCGCGTGGAAGGCTCCCCAGTCATCCAACCGCGCTGCTGCAGTCTGCCCACGAATGAGCAAGCGCCTTCTAAAGTTGTACTAGCCCCTGCTCATCGCGGAGCGGGGACGGGCTGGCCGCCTGGCCGCGGGCCCCCTGCAGGGAGCAGGGCCTGCTGGTGGGGGAGGGGGCACTGCAGCTTCGCGCGCATCTCTCGCTTCCCTGCCCCTTCCTCCATTTTAGGAAGGGCCTGGCTTCCATGAGCACCCGGGTTAGGCCCGCAGCTCCCCCAAACCCTTAACGCCTCGTCCTAACTGGCCTGCGCGTTCGATTCCTGCACGCCTAGCAGTTATGTACCGTCAACCCGTCCTCCCGGGTTAATC
>NW_006436888.1:6738730-6747764 GCF_000325575.1 Pteropus alecto | reverse complement strand
TCTGCCCCGTCCGACCCGCTCGCACGCGCCGACCCGCCCCTTCCACGTCCCCGCCGTCGGAGGGGTCGAAGTCCCCGGAGGACCCACGAGCCGCCTGCCTGCGCGCCTGCTAGGCAGCCCTTCCCTGAGTCCTTACTTGACCACGGGGTATCACCGCCTGAGAAAGAGGTGGAGTGCTGCAGACACGGGGTGGGCAGTCAGAAGAAACGTCTGCACGCACCGAGGCCCCTCAGCTCGTCTCCGGGCGGACTGCACGGACTTCCTGCCCAGCTCGGTGAGGCCCCGCCCACTTCCCGCCCCCCCTCCGCGCCTCCTCGCCATTGGCCCGGCGAGCCGTCACTCGGCCTCCGACTCCCGGAAAAGGGTGGGACTGCGGCCCCCGCCCAGGCGCAGAGGAGGGGGCGACCACCCGCGGGGGTGGGGGCGGCGGTGCTGGGGGGCCCTGGCCCCGCGGCAGCAGAGTAAGGGTACGGGCGAGCCCCTGACTCCTTCCGCAGTCCACCCGGATGCGACCCCTGGCCCAGCGGGGTCGAGGGCGCCGGGACCCCAGGGGAAGGGCGGGGCGGCGCGGCCGGCATGAGGGCTCGGGGCTCCATCACGTACTCCGAGTCCCGCACGCACGCAGCGTCTCGCAGGTGCCGCACGTCTGGCCCATGACCTTGATGACGACCTTCGCTCTAGCCACCCCCTCTCCCGCAGCGTGGTGTAGGAGACCCCGTCGGCCTGGAGACGTTGGCGGCCGCGGGCCCCTACCCCGCTCCAGGGGCCGCGTGCGCCTGTCGGCGCCTGCTAGCTGTGCTCCCGGTAGCCTGCCTAGGTGACCTCGTCCTTTTGTCCTTGTGTGTGGACAAAATATCAGGCTTGAATATCAAGCCCGATGACCGAAAGGAAGTTCACTTTCTTTTAATTACAGCTCATACATTGGGCGCTTCCTATGTATCGGGCACATTTCTGTGTGCATCCCGAGTTGGTTCATTTTCTAACTCTTGTTACTGTTGCGTCTTGAGAGGGGAACTTCATCTCCTTCCTTTTCCTACTTAGGTAGATCAAATCTAGCTGGCTTTCCGTGAACCATGCATGTGATGATTTGGACTGGAATTTCACACGGATAGGCAAGGGTTTTCTCAGAAGTCCAAAACTGGTAACATTCCGCGGTAGTCTGGCAAATGAAAAACAGGAAGATATGGGTGCAGTGATTTTACCTGATCAGGAAACACCTGATGTCCATTTAAAATCAACTCTGCAACACATATTCCCACCCCGCTTGGTTTTCTAGTATAGTTATTTTTGTATTTCTCAGCATTCCTCTTGATCTGTAAGTCTGAAGGCTGGAACAATGCCATACAGCTCCATATTTTTTCCATATTACCCTGCATAGAGACATTCAAATGTATATTTGAAATTAATAATTATTTCTTCTAATCAGCTGCAAAAACTGCTTTTCTCCCTTAACTCCTAGCATTTTTTTTTCCCAGAGCTACTGGCTTAGGTTTCTAAGACATTGAGTAAATGTGAAGACCTATTGATATCATGCATTTGTTTTCTATTGACTAAGAAGCAAGAACTTGAGGATTAAATAAATTCAGCAAAAAAGCAACAAGGAACTTGTAAAATGTTTCCTAAATTATTAGATGAATTTTGCAAGCAGCTTACGATTTCACCAGCAATACACTGATGTTTCAGACCAAGATCCCAGCCCCATGACTCAGCTAAATCAACAGCTAACGTCTCCTAAATCTTCTCTACAGAAATCAGGCACTTAGAGCTCTTATTTTCAGAGCAATTTTAAGGTGTGGCCCTGAAAAGGCTCCAAAACAATCTCTTATTTTACGTTAAAGTGGTTAGAGAGATAAAGATAGTCATGGCTCTTTTAACTGCTCTCGGGCCAGAACCAGTGATTTCCAGCCGGAATCAAACACAAATGTAGAACATGATCTCAGACAGCTGCTGTTGCAGGATTCTTGGGGCCACAGCAAAGTGTTTTGAGCCAACACTTCAACTTCAACTTGTAACTCAAATGTTAATGATTAGTAGAGATGCCCTCAAGTCTCTTCCAAAATCCACAGGCTGCCAAATGCCTTCCTCATCTCTATAGCTCCCGAGGCTTTGTTAGCAGGCCGCGGTGCTCACGTGTGCCTGTAGTCCAGTGCAGCGTCATCGACCTTGCTACAGACACTTAGTTATTACTTATCACCGATAAGTAATATGCTGTTGAGCTGTTTCATTGCACAGGCACTCACTCTGGTGGTGGGAGCAGGGAGAGAAAATGAGTGTCCAAGGCCATTATCAGAAGTCCACACTGTGAAGCAGTGCAGGTAGTGCCTGCAGGACACTTGCAGGTGGACACCAGGATCGAGAGAAGGTGAAGCAGCAGCAGCCTGAGACCCACCTGGATTACGGATTCTATCCGTGGTTTGCACATCCCTGGTTGGAAAACTGCCTGTTGGCTGAGAAAGTGGCAGGTCTCTAGCCAGATAGGAAACTTCAGGGTTGCATGAGCAGCCCAAGGGAGGCAAGACATGAGATGAGTGAGGAAAGCCTTCAGTGGACCTAGGTGGATGGTCCCTCCTCATGGCAGACCATGAGGCTTTTGTGTGTGCGTTTATCACTATTTCACATATACCAAAGGCTAGATAAAGTGCATTTGGTGTAAAGAATAGTAAATGAGTGTCTGTGTATCCACCACCACCTTATGGAAGACATCAGCAATGCTGTTAAGTTCCCTCGTGTATTCTCTGGCCCTAGAAGGGCCACTGTTCTAAATTTTGTGTTTATTATTCCCTGGCTTTTCTGTATGTTTTTTAAATATTTTGAACATTATGTAAATGGCATTGTACTGTTTGTAGACTTTTGCTAGAATCTTTTGCTTAACTTGAAATTTGTGAGCTCCATCCCCATAGCTGTAGGTGGTTTGTTTTCAGTGCTGTTTAGTATTCCACTGTATGACTGTCACACATTTTCCTGGCAATGTACTTTGGGGTTGTTTCCTGGTTCTTTTTTTCTTGTTAATACCAGGAATGCTGCTATGAACTTTGCTGCAAATATCTCCTGAGCACAGGAACAAGAGTTTCTCTAGGTTTTATGCCTGGGACATACACCTAGACGTGGAGTTCCTGGGTCATGGATAAAAGCACCCTCGACTTTGTTTTCTGAAGTATTTGTACCTCTTTGCACTTCTACCAGCAGCATATATAAGTTTTGGTCCAGTTTGGGAAAAAAATCAAATTCAGTTTTTCCCTTGTAATTTTTTTCTAGAAATGTGATAGATTCTCAATTTACCACACTTTCCAACTCCTTCACCTACCAAAGGCTACATAAAGATGCCCACATGTCAACATTCTACTTATGATGGCTTTGAGGGCGCCTCTTAGGGCTCCTTGTCGTCAGTAGCCCCTCCCCAGCCTTCTTCAGAGCTGACTTTGCAGAGTCAGTTGCTGGAAGTAGGGACTGGGCCAAGGTGTAAGTTTGGGGAGACAGAACAGGGAGCACAGTATGGTTTTTAAACAGTCATTGCTAGGACGGCATTTATCAGGGGTGCCCCAATAAGGGGAGTGAGGAGGAGGGGGATTAAAGGGAAAAATCCAGGGGAGTCGGGGAAGCAAGGAGGAGGCACCCCATGAGCAGAGTTTCCCTCGGAGGACCTAACGAAGGGGGCGGGGGGCAAGTGGGGACTGAGGGGGCCAGCAAGAGAAAATCAAGGGGAAGAGTCTCTATTGAGTGTCAAAGAGCTTGGCGTGGATGCTCTGTGCGCCAGCTCCTTCACCTTTGAAATAGGTGGGATAATACCAACCTTGGAAGGCAGTTTGGAGCTGTGACAGCCGAGGTGGCTCTCGTCATCAGTTTGAGAATCGTTGCTTAAAACTAGAATGGAGGCCTGCAAGGCCCTGAGCTCTCTAGGTAGCAGCTGCAGCCATTCCCAGAGCAGTGTTTTTTTTCCTGTCTCTTCCTGCCCTCTTTTCCTCACAGTTCTAAAGGTTGTCCCTTGAAGGGAGGCCCAGGTTGTCACTTGCAGCCCTGGGATCCGAGGAACCCTGATGGCAGCCAACAGAGGGCTCCCCCTGTCAGGCGGGCTGGAGGCTTTCCTAGAGGCCGGAGGGCAGGCCTCTCGCAGGGTCCACTTGCTGTGCGGGACGGAAGTCACACGCTGCAGTGCGCGAGCTCCCGATGGAAAAGCAGTTTCCTGCTTCTAAGAGGCCCCTTGTGATTCGCAGGCTAAGAGGAGGGTTTCCACCGCGGCTCCCTGTGGACCACAAGGTACCGAGAAAATTCTGCCTCCACCTATCACAGATCTGCAATGTCACTGAGGCTTTATTATCTGCCAGGTGTGACCCATTTAATCGTGTCAACAAGATCCCGAATGGGTTCCAGGTGACCACCTCCACTTCCCAAAGCACAGAGAGGCTGACCGAGCAGCCCACGCCCGCAGCGAGTGATAAGGGGGTGGGGTGGGGTGTCCAGCCCTGGCAGCCTGGCTCGCAGCCCTCGTCCCCAACCACTGAGCATCCTGCTTCTTCACAGTGAACTTCACCTCAGCCTTGGATTTGGGTGAGAGGACACAAGACTAAAACTTCATCCTGGGAGTCTTCCCTTCCTTTGCTTCCCTAGGCCATGACCATAACCACACACAGAACTGAACTGTAGCAGCTTCAGGTTTGGGAAGTTTGACTCAGGAAGGCTCCGTGTGTGCCCGTCTTCTCTTTAGAACAAGTTTGTAGCTGGGAGGAAGCCGCTGGCAGAGTCAGAGTGGCAGTTACACTGTATCGCAATTCAAGTTCCAATTACAAAATGTCCCCAATCCCACACCTGTGATGGCGTTTTCTGGCATTTCCTAAACAAAAGGGTAGTAACTCTCTGATTTTCTACAAATCCCTTAAAGCGAGCTCCCTGGACCTCCTGCCTTGGAATTCCCTGACTCATCCTGTTTTTCCTTTGTTTCCTGATGGTCAGGAGAAGGCTGAGGAGAGCATTTATAACTGGCTGAGTGGGTCTCCTCAGGGGCAGGTCTCAAACTGATGGCTCACTCCTAGCTGAGGGTGGTGAGGACATGCCGCTAAAAATTACAGATGGTCGGAGCTGGGCGGGACAGCTGTGCTAGTTCATGGCTGACTCAGCATTGCCCCAGACGGGCCGAGCAAGGAGCCAGGCTGACACAGTGCCCCTTTTAAGGGGCTTCTGAGTGCCTGCCGCACCCACAGCCCCTGTGGAAGGATTTCTCAGGCAGGGCGGGCCTTTACCACCCGGACACAGCCAGCTGGACCCGGAATCAGTACCCAAGGTGGCTGCTGAGGTGGCCTGGCCCAAGTGCTCTGCCCAGCAGGAGCGTGTCACAGTGGACTGTCTGTGGGTGACTGGCCAATCAATCGGATGTTCTCCCTTGGGATGTTTGGATTCAGGATGTGCAGGGAGTGGTCTGAGGGTAGACAACTGCAGGTGTAGAGCGGCGTGGACAGGCCGTAGCAGAAGGCACGAGGCTGGAAAGGCCACGGGGCAGCAGACTGAGGTGGCAGGAAGAAGCACAGGGTCCGCCGGTCGATGGTGAAGGAAGAAGTAGGTGCCAACAGAGCTGCCGTGGAGGCTGGGCTGTGCATCCAGGGCTGCAGTGGCATTTCCGTTCTCAGGAGGTCCGAGTGTCCAGCCACTCTGACCCCTGCCCTCCCTCCTCTCCCCTCTCCCTCCTCCCCTGCCCCCTCCTCCCCTGCACTCCCTCCTCACCTTCCACCTCCTCTCCTCCCTCCTCTCCTCCCTCCCTCCTCCTCTGCCCCCTTCCTCACCTGTCTTCCCTCCTCCCCTGTCCCCCTTCCCTCCCTACCCTCCCTCCTCTCCTCCCTCTCTCTTCTCCTCCCTCCCTCCGGGAAGCCCCAGTGCTGGGAGCCCAAGCGAGTCCTGTGCTCTGCAATCTGAAAGAGCCCAACAGACAGCTCGGCCGATGGAAGGAAGGTCCAAGTCCTACTCAGTAAAAAGAGAAAGGCAGAGTCCACAAATGGGAAAGAAACAATTTCATTTGGTCACTACAATAACCATTTATTCGGCCCCCTACTACGTGCCAGGCCCTGGGTATAGCAAGGAAAACAAAACAGAACGAGTATTAACCTCAAGAAAACTACCTTCTAATGGGGTGGGGGGAAGAAGGCCGACAATATTTAAAAGTGCATAAATATACACGTGGCCCGTATGGGACGGGAAGTTCCAGCAGAGACTCGAGGAACCGCATCGCTGGGAGGAGCGTTCCAATCAGCGGGAACCTTATGTCCGAGGAGATGAAAGAGACCGGTGTGCCTGAGCTGAGGGGCTGGGGACAGTGCAGGGCCTGATGGCATGGCAGGTGGGGCGGGCATCTTATGGGCAGTGCGAGGGACCAGGGGTTTTACCCGAGCGAGCGGAGGTGAGAGTGGCTCTCAGCAGAGGGATGACATGGTGACGTCTGTTATTGAAATGAAAAGTCACTCCAGCTGGAGAGCGCGTTCTGGTTCGAAACGACTTAGTGACTTGAAACGACTGCCATCTTCTTTGCTCCTGATTCAGTGGGTTGACAGGGGCTCAGCTGGCAGTTCTGCTGTTGGTCTCACTCGGAGTCTCTCGTAGGGCGCTTTCAGATGAGAGTCTGGAGGCTGGCACGTCCCTGAGAGCCTCTGCCTTAGTCCCCTGTGGCTGCTGTAGCCAATTACCCAAGTTGGTGGCTTAAAATAGCAGAAACGTATTCCCTCACAGTCCTGGAGGCCCAAAGCCTGAAATCAAGGCGCCGGCAGGTGGGCTCCTTTCAGAGGCTCTGAGAATCTGCCCCTTACCTCTCTCCAACTGCTGGTGGTTGCTGGCAGCGCTTGGCTTGTTGCCGTATGGCTCCCATCTGACTGTCCTCACACGCTTTCTCCCCGTGTGTCTCTGTGTCCACGTTCCTCGCTTTCTCTCTCTCTCTTTGTAATATCTAATTTTGCTAGACATTTTTTAATTTAAACATTTTTTGCTAGATTTAGTTTTTAAATTTCTAGTCAATTTTTTAAACTAAAAAACAAAACCCCCGAACACCTGCCTCACTCGAATTCTTCGTTCCGGGCGACATGACAGCTAGTACTTGAGTGACCGTGATAGGAGATTCCTGTCCCACGTGAACGTCGTGCTCTGAAGAAAGGTTCTGAGTGACAAGCCCACCTAGGGCCCCTCCAGGGTGGCAGGTTGGTGAGGATGCAAGACCACATGTCCTCCCCCTCCCCCAGGGGGAGAGCAGACTGCGGGCGACTTGAGAGCTAACCTCAAGTTATTGAAGGATTATTATGCGGCAAAGGGAATAGATTGAATCTTTGTGGCTCCAGAAATGAGAGCAATGACCACAGAGAGAAACTTTCAAGGAGGCCGAGAGCAGCTCAATTTGAGAGAAGAATAGAATGGACCACTTCCAAAATGATACGGGGTTCCCGCCCCTGGGAGTTGTTCAGGGAGAGTCGGGGGCCTGCAGTTGCTCCCCCTATGTCCAAAGGGGTTCATGGCATGTATATATATATTTAAGTCAAATTAAAACTAATTATTTTTTAAGCCTTCTGAGATTTTTAGAACTTCTTTAAGATCATTTGTGAAACTTTAGGATTAAAAAAAAAGAAGAAAACAAACCCCCCAAAGTTGAGAATTAACATCCTGGGCTTCCGCTTCTTATTCCATTCATCACGAATAGATTTGGGGATCCAGGAAAGACAAAGATGCTTCTGTTACTTTTAAATTAAAGTCGGCCCCATTTGGACCCCTTCCCAGGCCTCGCTAATGCGGTGGCTGTGCACAGACTCCTGGCAGGAGAGGGACCGTCCAAGCCGCTGCCAAGGTCCCTCTCCTGGCCCCCTCCTAATGGTGTCCTTGGGCTCACTCTAGACAGACGCTTTACTCTTTCTGCTCGATCCACAGATCCCAGCTCTCCAGGCGGGAGCTTCTGTCTTGGCAGTGCTCCTTGTACTGTGAGTTTAGTTTATTCTCATTCACCGGAAGAGTCCATACACCTTGTCCCATTTGCTGCGAAGCACAGCTTCTTAATCTGGGCAGGAGTCCCTTTAATGAACTGTTAAATGTTCAAAAAATGCCCTAAATTGTATGCAAATGTGGTGTGTCTGTGCACATCTTCTGTGGCGAGGGCTTCTACTTTAAATTCTCGAAGCGGTCTGTGGCCCAAAAAGGTTAAAAAACCATTGCTCTAGAGGGTGCCCCGAATAATTTAGTGTTTTCTCATCTCTAGCACTGGACGAAATGAATAGACTTTTCTGTAAAATGTCGCTGTTGTTTCTGGCCTTGTACTTGAAGCTTGGGAGCTCTGTCGCATGGACTGCAAAGCCTTCTGCACTCACAGAAGGAACCTGTTTGTTTTCTCCCCTCTCCTCCCAGTTTCTCAGAGGCTGTCCTTGGAAACAGGGGGTGAGAGGCCCCTCACGTGGTGGTCTAGGCTCCCACACCTTTTCTGTGACGACCCCTCGGAGGCAGTGCCAGGCAAGTAAGTGCTCATATGCACACGCGTTGAGTGTAAGGTATATATAGAGTACTAGGGTGCACCCGAGTCTTTGATTCTGGCCTTTTATTCCCCCGAAGAACAAGGTCAGGAGCTCAGTTCAGCTTCTTAAGGAAGGAGACAGGGAGGGGCCCCCCTCTTTAGCAGGCAGCATTACCCCCTGCCAGCTTAATTTGGAGCAATGCCTTTGCCCAGAAACTATAACTATCCCAGAAGAAGATAATCAAAAAGCAAAAGAAAAGACATCAATTTCTACCAGTCATTATCAGTAGTTTTTACCTTTAGGGGAAAGGTACCCTTTTTGAGTTTGGGATTCTTGTCCAATAAAAACTTGTATATTCACGTGTGGATGCACACAGGGCTTTGGGCTATTCTTAGACATAGTTTGGGATAGAGTACCTCTTTCTTGTGCTTTACATATGAGCTAATCAGAAAAAGCTCCGTGTATAGTAATATTTTTTAAACACCTTCCACCCACCAGCTCAGGGCTGGGGATCCCGAGATGAGTCAGATCCAGCTCCTGCCGACAAGGCATTTCAAAGCCCCCATCTCTTC
>NW_006436888.1:6676322-6738692 GCF_000325575.1 Pteropus alecto | reverse complement strand
AGATGAAATAGAAGCCTAAATTCTAATCACCTCTTTGAATGACTGTTTTATGTGAACTCCCCTGCATACATGAATAAAAAACTTTTCTCCCGCTAATCTGTCTTTTGTCAGTTTACTTCACAGGTCCCCAATGACCAAACACAAGAAAGTGGAAGGAAAGTTTTTCCTCGCTGACAATGTCATAACTTGTATAGCAACACCTCTGGTTTCTGATTTGAGTTGAAATATCATTCAAGGACATATTTTAAAGTTATCTGGCTATTCCTCTGCTCGTCACGGTTCATTCAACAAATATTTATTGAGGGCCTACTCTATGCCAGGCACTGCTTTAGGCTCTGGGCATGGAACAGAGAACAAGGCAAAGTTCTTGCTCTTGTGGCACTAACATTCAGGTGTGGGAAATAGATAAGAAGCAGTAAATACACAGTCAGTTGGTGGTAAATGCTACAGAGGCCATTAAAGCAGTTCTCACGGGGCAAGGGAGCCTGGAGGAGTGTGTATGAACAGTGTGTCACGTGATCCAGATAGAACAGTTTCTCAATATAAAATTCCAGCAGTTCACATCGTTAGAGACTATCCAGTTTTGTTTTTTAAAAATATAGGACCGAAAAGGAGCAGTTGAGTTTTTACTACTTGCCTTTAAAATTACCAAAGTACTTTATGCTGCTTATAAAAAAAAAATTCAAACAAAACAAAAATGTACACCGTCCCTATCTCTCCTTTTTCCTCCCTACGGTTAACAGTTTGGTGTGTGACTTTCTAGCGTTTTTATGTCTATTCCAAGAAACATATACATATTCATACAGAGATAGATACATACTTAAAAAAAAACTATACTAGAACAATGCTAGATGTATCGTTCTGCAATCTGCTGTCCTCTCCAGCTAGTATGTCACGTGTATCTTTCCAAGGACACCACGGCGTTCATCGGTCTTCGCTCTTCTTAAGGCTGCATTGAGTCATAGGTTAAACATCACACATGATGTAATTAGTGTCCTGCTGGCCATTTAAGTTGTTCTAAAACTTTCACTCTTACGTGTAGGTCTGCAGCAAACATCATCAGGGTGCAAGCGTTTCTGTAGGACGGATTTGTAGAATTTGAACTGCTGGGTCAAATGGTACAAATATCTACTATTTTCATAGATATTGCTACAGTGACCATACCAGTTTACATTGCCACCCTGTCAGCAAAAGACCTCATTTTTCTGCATCTTTCCCAACATTTGATAATATCGGCAGTTTAATTTTTACTAGTCTGTGAGGCAAAAAATATTATCTTGCTTTAATTTGCGTTTTTTGAGGGTTGATTAAATTGAACTTCTTTTCATGTTTATTCCTTGGCCCCTCTAGGCCTCTTAGCAAAAGGAGTGAGGGAAGGGAATAAGGAAATCCAATGACACCTGCTTTTTTGTTGGCTTCATCCAAGTCAGGAGTTCTGTGTCACCTGGGCTGCCTTCCCTTCCACGGGCTGGGAGATTCCTTTGCGTGTTAGTTGAGATTAGCTTGAAAATGTAAACAAACTCTGTAGGAAATAGAGGTCTTCAGAAGTAAAAGTAAAAAATAAAAAAATATAAACCAATTCTCCCTCAAAACAGAGCCAAATCACCAGATCGCCAGATCACCATCAGCTGACACTATTGAGCTTGCATACATTTTTAGAATCAGCTAAAATAATGTTATGTGAATTTCATTGTTTAAAAAGAAAAAAAAAACAAAACGTCAAGCCACCTATTTAAGTCTTGAAGTTTGCATCTCTACAGTTAGTTACAAGTGGAGGTGGAGGCTTATGTCCCCTGCCAGCCTATGACAAGTAGACAGGAGAATTTGTAGCGAGAAAAACATAGAGTCAGACCCAGTAGGACCTTAATAAGTGTTTATTGACTAGCATTAAAGAAATTAAAAAAGGATTCCTTTGTTTTCTGAAAGTCTGAAGTTTGTGAACAAAGTCAGAACAAAAGAAATAAAGCAGAAATATTAATATGCATGGTCACTGGGAAGCATAATCTTTTGAAAATAACCCTTTTCCTTTTTCAAAAATAGTCAGAAATTTAAAAAATACAAGTAAAAAGAAGCAAATAACACCCATCCATCGTTCCACAAACAATCCTATTAACAATTTTGAAGTTCGTTCTTTGGGAAAAACAGCTTTATTGAGATAGAATTCATATAATATAGAATTCACCCATTTAAAGTATAAGGTCCATTTTTAAAGTATATTTACAGAGCTGTGCGGCCATCACCACAATCTAATTTTAGAATATTTTGTCCTCCCTAGAAGAAACCCCTACCCATTAACAGATAATCCCCGTTCTCCCCAGCCCTAAGCAACCACGAATCTATTTTCTGTGTCCATAGAGACATTTACGTATTCTAGATACTTCAAGCAACTGGCATCATAAATATGTGACATTTTGTACCTGGCTTTTTTTCACCTACCATAATCTTTTAAACATGTTCCACGTTGTAGCATGACAATATTTCATTTCTTCTCATTGCCAAATAATATTCTACTGTACAGATGTACTATTTTATTTATCCATTCAACAGTTGGTGGACATTTGGGTTGTTTCCACTTTTTGGCTATTGTGAATAATGCTTCTAATGACCATTCATGTACACATTTTTGTGTGGACATATGTTTTCATTTTTTCTTGGCTATAAACCTAGAAGTGGGATTCTTCAGTCATATCCATATTTCTCTTTACTTCTATATTGATATATAGGATTTTTCTCCTTACAAATGGGCTCATTTTGAATATACTAAGTAGCTTGCTTTTTTCCCCCATTCAAAAACATACTTTGAACATCTTTTTGTATCATTAAGTATTTTTAACCTATAATCTCAAAATGAAATTAGTGTTTTGGGCAAAATACAGCTTAAGTCTGAAAAATGGTATTTAGGATGTGGAATAGCTCCCCAGATGCCCCTGCCCCAAATTTTCTCTAAGGTTCTGATGTTATTTTGCTAACAAAGTGAAACAACACACAAACTGCTTGTTTGTGTGGAATGACGCGCAATTTCTAAATACTAATGAACCAGTAATAAGGAATGACGAGGATCCCTTACTATTGGGAATTCGGGCCACTTATTTCCCCTCTGGTACTTCCGTCTCGGAGGAGAGGGGCCCGTTGTCGAGCAGGGAGTGGTTAGTCGTGTGGCTAGCGAGGGGCCAGGAGCCCTTTGGGGGGTTTCTCACTGTCAGCTCCCTTGTGACCAGCCGACCCCCCCACATATGGCAGAGAACCCTGACCTGGCAGCTGAGCAGACTTCCCTGGAAAGGTTGAGGGATTTTTCAATTCAATTTTTAAACATTTTGGGTATAAAAGATATAATACCATGTACAGAAAATGTACCTAAAATGAAGTTCTGGCATTAAAAACTATTAAAAATGAAAACGGTCCATTGGGGCATAACACGGGACACGTGGGGCACAAACTTTCAAACCAGCCATTTGATCATGTCCTAGAGGAGGAGATAAAAGGGAGGAGCGAAAAGAAAGCCGTTCGCAAAGACAGAGACACACAGGCTCCCGTCTCTCATTTTCAATTGTTTTGAGTAGATTTCGATTAGACGCATTGATATTTTAAAACTAGAGGATTGTGATATAGTGAACCCCAGGCAGCACCCCCTGTGGAAGGAAAGAAGGTGGCATTTTCCGTGAAGAGCACCGGGGTCCCCCGATCCTGGTCCTGGGCTGTGTTGATAATCCTCTCACCTTTCTTGATAGTTTTATTAACATTTGCTTGTGTCCCTACGTAATAGATTGAATAGTTTACTCGTCCTCGAACGTCATGGCAATGAAATTATACTCTGTGTTTTCCGCTCGTGGCACGGCCCCATTCCCACCCCCGGCCCCGGCATTCTGTTCCTGAGATAACAGTGTGGTTGTAACCAGTCATTTTCATGATGCAGCAGGGCCCCGTTGTAGGAATAACCCCGCTTCACATTTCTAGTCTGGTGATAGAGTGTTATCAACAGAGCTGTGGTGAAAGCCGACATTCCTGTACCCGTGTCCGGTCCACCGCTTGTCCCTTGATTTCTCATGACGGCGGCCCCTTCCATCCTCACCCTCACCAGGTAGCCCTGCTCACCGGGACCCAGGTGTCATGGCAGAGCGCCCAGAGAATCCACCTGAGTGAGTTCTCCACGCACCTTGACCGCATGTCCGGTTTCTGCGAGATCTGTGTTGGCCTTTCCCTAGCTGGAAGGACAGAATCTTTTGAGCCATCCTTGGCTCAGTAACTTGGTTTTCCTTCTGGAAACTAGCTGATGCTTATTGTCAGGAGATGAGCCCCTGAGACGAGGCTCCAGTCCTGGCCCCACCTAGGACACACCTTATGACTTTCCATACCTCAGGTTCTCTGTCTGTCAGATGGGGGAGAAACGCTTGTCCTAACTCAGACGGTTGTCACAAAAATAAACTGTCGAAAGCTGGCTCCCCACACACCACCAACGCAATCTGTTGATAAGACCGAGTTTATTGCTTACCACAGAAAGGGGGATGCCACTTCGCAAAGCTTCAGCAGGGCGTCCCCAGGGGCAAAGCCAGGCCAGCAGTTATGGAGACCTGAAGTTTGGTACAAGGTGGATCTTTCCACGTGGACATTTGATTAGGATTGGGTAAGAATCGTGATACGACAGTCCAGGATTGGTGGAAAAGCAAGATTAACATTTTAAAATGAGCCAGGAATGAAAGGGAGTAAAGAATTTTAGGGCACACGCCATCTGTTGGTGCTTTCCATTGATGAGCTGATGGGTCTTCCGGGAAGTTGTAAGGAAGGAGCCTTGTTCCTGAGCAGGAGATGCTGCGGGGCATAGGGATGCGCTAAGGACGACGGGAAGAGCGAACTCCCCCCACTTCCCACCCCCACCCCCAATGCATAGTCACGTCTCGGTGCTGGTTGGTTCTCAGCCCCCGACAGATGGTTTCCATCCTCAAAAAACAAAGAATGGCCTGGAAAGTATAAAGTTTCATACAAGTCAGGGAATTAGCAATGTTAGTAAATGTCTTTGGCTTTCCGAAAGCGTTGGTAGTCAGATATGACACGAGATGACCTCAGTCTTGTACAACTCGGAACTGCGGTACCTGGAGACGTGAGACCCCAGGGGCTAGGCAGGGAGTCTGAGACTGGAGGTTAAGGAAGCAGGTCGTTCTCAGCCTCTGTGCTCCAGTCACCCCTCGTGCCATTTGGTAGGGTCAGGGGACAAGTATTGGAGGGGTTTGCAGCAACAAGTATTGGAAGGGTTTGTGGGGCTCCTCCCTCCTGGGGTACAGCCTCTCTTCCAGCCTGTTTGACAGGCTGAACAAAACAACAAAACGAAGCCTCTTATGATGCTTTATATTGGGCCCAAATAGATGATGTTATAAACCAACTGCCTCTTCCTTATGGTTGTGTCTCCGTGCAGCTCCTGACCCTCAGACTGTGGACGGGGGCTCCTGCCTCCGAGCTCTCTGCACCCTGTCGGTTCCACACCCTGCAGCTGCTGCTCCCCCGGCTGTCTCCCCCATCAGACTGGGAAGCTGGGGCTGAGCCTCCTGGCATCCACTGCCCTGTTCACAGGCTCAACCCAATGTAGGCGCTTAATGCAATTTTGTTGGATGGATAATGTGCTTCTCTGTGGGGCTGCGGGATTGCATCTTCTAAGCCTGGATTTCTCTCATTGCCCTGATTCATCAAAGCTGAGATTCAGCGTGGCTGTTCTTCAGGAATTTACCTACCTGCACCCATGAGATTTTTAGGGAGAAATGGACTCAGTTTTCTTGGGCAACCAAATCCCTCTTCCCCTTGGGGACAGCTGTAGGGACCATAGACGACACCAGCATCTTCCTGCATCTCCAGCAGGATCCCTCTGAGCTTCACCGGCCAGAGGCTTGGGACCTACGGGATGAACCTAGGTAGAAGCTTAGTAAGCTGCCCCAGTCAGCATGAGGCAGGCACCTGTGATATGCAGGTTGGGGCGCCGGTCTGCTGTATTTTTCCTTGTCAGCAGTTTTCAAAGCATTCACGCTCCAAATACCATGGAGCAAATGGAGTAAACTGTAAAAAGTCAGCTTTGGGCAGAGCCCAGCATGTTCTTGACCATGAGGGAGGGGGGACGTACTGATTTCTCTGCAGCTCATGGACAGACCTCCAACGAGTCGCCAGTGGAGGGTCCTCAGCTACCGTAATCTCCATTAGCACCTTCCCCAAGATGTCTCCCCAGACACAATCTAGGTAAACATACGCACAAATGCAGGTTTTAGGCAAGATTCTAGATCTCTCTTCCAATCTCAGTTTCGCACAACCTAGAGATACGGTACCTGGAGAAATGAGACCCCAGGGGCTAGGCAGGGAGTCTGAGACTGGAGGATAAGGGAGTCGGGATATGTGTGCGCGTGCGTGTGCGTGTGCGTGTGTGTGCATCTAGGGGCTCTCCAGAAGGACACATACCTCATGGTTAACAGTGGCTGCCACTGGGGAGTGGGCGAAGGGGAGGAAGGAAGATGAAAGGATATACTTCTGCCCCTCTACACACTGGATATTTTATTATTTCATTTCATTTCATTTCTTTCTTTCTTTCTTTTTTTACTATATGCATGTGTTACTTGTATTGTGCATTTTGGGGAGGCGAGAATTCTTCCACTGAACCACCAGTGCTGTATTGTACACTTTTGGAGCCTACGCACATATGTCTGTGGCTGGAACTCAGGTCAGGTATAATAAGCGGTGACCAGGGCAGGAGGCAGTGACATCCTCATGGCCCCTGGTGCAGGTTCCAGAAGGTGACCGGCAAGGGAGAGGGAGGCTGGGGTGTGTGTGGGGGGGGAGGAGCTGGTGGTTAGACCCAGCTGGGTTTCCATCTTCACTTTATCTATCTATCTATCTATCTATCTATCTATCTATCTATCTATCCATCCATCCATCCATCCATCCATCCATCCATCCATCCATCATCTATCTATCTATCTATCTATCTATCTATCTATCTATCTATCTATCTATCTATCTATTTATTTTTCAATTCGTCTTTAAAAGATACGTTTTATTACTTGGAAGACTCCTCAGAAATCATCGCCTGTTTTCTTGCTGATCGCTGTGTGTTTATGTCTGTGTCTTCTAAGAATGCAGATAGCTGACCCCCCGGTTTGTTTTCTCGATGTCCTCATATCGTCTAGCTTCCAAGGGCCACAGTGTCAGTCATGCAGGGTGCCATCCCCTCCCGTGTAAACCTGTTTGCACAGGCTCAGCGTTGCAGATTGCACAGGCTCGCCCCGCGTAGAGGGAGCTGTCTCCTGGTGTCTTAGTTTGGGTTCCTGTGAAGCATAGCACAGGGTGCCTGGGGAGTCTCTGGGGGGAGATGCCCCAAGACAGTGGGACGGTAGCACACTAGGCACAGGGAGAAGGTGACCCCAATGTGGCTGCAGCTGAGGTCCATCCTGTGAGAAAGCTTGCCCCAAATCAAGACGAGAGGGCTGGACTTTCGCATCCCTGTGTCAGCAGCACCTGCCACGAGGAGAGGTTCTGGGGGTGACTACATTATCCCCTGCACCTGGTTGTCACTGACACTTTGATGCCACCTGAGAAAGTTATTTTTTTTAAATGCCAGTTTATTTCTTTTTTCATGAAAAAGTTATTTGATACCTCCAAGTCTCAGTTTGCTCATCTGTAAAGTTGGTCCAAAAATACCCTCCCTTTCAGGGTCCTTTTGAGGATTAGAGACATAAAATGCACGTGAAGCTCATAGCACAGGGCTGGTGTGGCTAGAAATATGGAAAGTACACACTGGATTTCCAAGACTTGGTACAAATAAAGTAAAGTAAAATATCTCATAGTTATATTATGACATGCTGAAATGATAATATTTTAGATGTACTGGATTAAATAAAATTTATTATTTGAATTAATTTCTGCTGTTTCTTTTTACTTCTTAAAATGTGGCTACTAGAAAATTAAAATTACATTCTGAGTTCATTAGATTCATACATCCCACTCATACATGGGCAGGAGTATCTAGTCCAGATTCTAAACAATGTTCTTGGCCAGTCCATCATTTCATCAATGAAAAATTATTCTTTGCACCCATTATGCTAATCAACAAACCATCTGGTATGTCTTGGAGATAAAAAGAGCCAAAAGTGGGTTTTTGGGGTCTTCCAAACGTCGGTTTTATCTGCCTCTGGAATTTCTGCATTTCCAATTTAGCAGAGCTGGCTGCCCCCAGGGAGCAGCTTGACACTAAGTCACATGTAGAGAGCAAGGATTTCAATCAAAGTCAGGTGCAGGCCCCATAACACTCTTCCCAAGCCCTTCCCTCTTGAGAAGACAGACCCCTATGTTGTAGCTCAGACTTGGTCTGACAAACAACGCTCATAATCACGCTCGGCATCTCCAGAGAAGACAGGAAACAGAGCGCTCGGTTTTAGAAAGCATTCCATCCAAAATGGTTAACGTAGTTCTACCGGGGGCTTACAGCGCACGTTCACTTATGTCAAGCAGCAACTTCTCCATTGATGTTCGATCAACATATTTTACTGTGGAAGGCACCAAACACACCCCCTCATTGTTTTCTCCTTTTAGAGAACACATGACAGATTAGTGACCTGGAAGATTTGAATAAAAAACACATCAGGGAAACCGTTGTTTTGAGAGCTCTTTTCAGCTTAATTAATTCACTTTGGTTGTCCAAATTCATTCTAGGTCTGCAGGCGATTTTCAAACAAAATGTTATGACAGAGCTCATACCAAGGATGTGGGGCAAATTTTTCTGTTTGCTGAGCTGTCATTTCAAGCTAAACCAATGTCAACAGAGAATTCTTAGGCAGATTAACTTTCCCCTGAATGTTTTTTTTCCCTCTCATCCACCTGCATTTATTCCCATGGATACTTTCGGTCTGTGCCGACAAATTAGATACACATGAATGAAGGAAACTGTTAACCAGCCCCCCAAAAAAACCCCAAAACAAAAAAAAGGGGTCACTTGGGGAAAGTTGGTCTTGGTCTAAATAAAATTCTTCCTCTGTCAATTTCAAGGAGTCTAAAAATTTATTTTAAATTCTTCTATCACAACTCAAAGAATGCAAAAATTTTTTCCCTCAAAAACTTAAATAAATACAATTACCGTATAACCTAGCAATTCCACTCCTAAGTACACCCAAAAGAACTGAAATCGGGTACTCAAGCAAATAAGTGTACGCAAATGTTCACAGCAGCACCATTAGCAAGAGCCCAATGGTGGGGACAAATAAAATGTCCATCAACAGATGAATGGATTAATAGAATGGGGTCTATGTGTATATATCTCTGTATGTACACATGCAATGGAATATTACTCAGCCATATAAAGGAATAAAATACTAATACAATGCTACCACATGGATGAACCTCAAAAATTATGCTAAATGAAAGTAACTGGACATAAAAGTCATATAGAATGATTTCATTTATATGAAATGCCCAGGATAGGTAAATCCATGGAGATGGAAGGGAGATTGGTCCTTGCCAGGCGCCAGAGGAAGGCACGACCGGGGAGTGACCGCATAGTGGACGTGAGATTTTTTGGGGGGGGGGTGATAAAAATGTTTTGGAACTAGATGAAGATGGCGGTTGTACAATATTGTGAATTTATAAATGCCACTAATTGTACTCTTTTAAAAACAGTTAATTTTATGTTATGTGAATTTCAACTCAATTCAAAAAAATCTATCACTTTTTCTATAACCACATTTTCGACGATCCGGGAAATGGGATCTTCCGAACATCCAAACAACATTTTGTGGGCACCCTCTCACCTTCACATAGGTTTCCCAGGCCAGCCCGGGCCATCCTGGCCATCAGAGCAGGAAACCACCCAATTCCTTCCTGTGTCGTGGTGGATCCTTGATCCCTCGGTAGACCAGCTGTTTGCAATTACGCCCAGGGTTTTGCACAAAACCAAAAAAAATAAATAAATAAATAAAAATTCTGCACCGTATATAACTGACCACTGGATGTCATGAGAGCACAATATATACGCGTCAGCTAGAAAAACTGCATAGCTAGAGGAACACCACCTCGGTGTCCTCTGCATGACAAGCAATGTGCCGTTGCAAACCTGCTGTTTCTGCACGCGTGCCATCGGGACGCAAATACAATGCGGGCAGTTGGAGATAAACCACAGTACGACATTGGCTTCTTCCTTGTGTTTTCTTGAATATTTCGGTGCATCGCCAGATATGGGAGGAACATCAAAATCTAACATAAGGCGTTCTCGGGGCCACTTCTCAAGTATACTGACCACGAAAGGTGAGTGACCTGGAACCCTTTGGCCTCAGGCAGACAGGGCTCTGCTCACTGAGCAAATTAAACTAAGGATGGGTAGACGCTCCCTGTTGTCATTATCTTATTTCTCCTTGACTGGCGTTTTCTTTCGCTAGACAATCATTGTAAATCCTTCTGAGTACAGTATGACTATGGAATTTTTGGCTACACCCAGTTTTGGCACCTGGACTTCCTCACTGTTAAAGTTGGTCCCTTCTCTGAGCTGGCCTTATTTGAGGGAGGCCTGAATGCAAACCAGCACCCTTCAATTATTCTTCTTGGCTGTGGGAAATCGTCTGTGAGGATAACATCATTAACATTTTTTTTCTTTTTAAATTAGGAAGGAAGGTCAATGAATTAAGTGGGAAGTAAATTGGGGCTCTTGATTGGTTAAATCTAACACTTCTGAGGACAACAGTGTCACTTACCCCCAAGGGTGGGTCTGTCTGCAAATTATAAGGATATTAATGGTTTGCTAACAGCCTCTTCACACCTGAAACAACAAATTGCATAGGAAACATGGGCACTAAACTCATGGACCTTGGATTTAGAGAGGATTTTATGAATTTAACCTCAAAGACAAGGGAGTAAAAGCAAAAATAAACGGGACTATATCAAACTAAAAAGCTTCTGCACAGCAAAAGAAACCATCAACGAGACAAAGAAGCAACCATCTGAATGAAAGATGTTGGCAAGCAACGCCTCCGATAAGGACCTAATATCCAAAATATACAAAGAACTCATACGACTCAACAATAAAAAAACAAACCATCTAATTAAAAAACGGACAGAGGACCTGAACAGGCGCTTCTCTCAAGAAGTCATACAAATGGCCAACAGACATATGAAAAGATGCTCAACTTTACTAGCTATTAGGGAAGTACAAATCAGAACCACAATGAGATATCACCTCATGCCTGTTAGAACGGCCATCATCAACAGGACAAGCAAGTTTGTGGGGTAAGAGACACCTTCATACACTGCTGGTGGGAATGTAAATTGGTACAGTCACTATGGAAAATAACATGGAGGTTCCTCAAAATATTAAGAATAGAATTACCATATAACCCAGCTATCCCTCTCCTGGTTACTTACCCAAAGAACTTGAAAATATTTATCTGCAAAGATATATACACCCTGATATTCATAGCAGCATTATTCACGGTGGCCAAGACATGGAAACAACTGAAATGTCCCTCAATAGACGATTGGGTAAAGAAGATGTGGTACGTATATACAATGGAGTATTACTCAGCCATGAGAAAAGATGAAATACTGCCATTCGTCACAATACGGATGGATCTTGAGATTATCATGCTGAGCAAAATAAGTCAGACAGAAAAAGGTGAGAATCATATGATTTCACTTGAATGTGGGATATAAAACTGAAAGCCACAAACATGACAGACGAACAGGGACCTGTGGACACAGACAGCGGATTAATGGCTACTAGAGGGAAGAGGAGGAGGAGGGAGGTAGACAGGGATAAAGGGGGTCAAAAATATGGTGATGGGAGGAAATTTAACTTTGGGTGGTGAACACACAATGCAATATACATATGACGTATTATCGAATTGTACACTTGAAACCTAATAATTTTATTAACCAATGTAACCCCGAAATTTTTAAAAGACTATTCACCTTGAAGGTGGAACTGTTGAAATCTGGGCTTAGAGAAATGGGAGCCGGGAGAAGAGCATTTCCGGCAGGGGGAACAGTAGGTGCAAAGGCCCTGTGGTGAGGGCACATTTGGTAGGTTTAAGGAAAAGCAGGCATGGACGGCAGAGTGGCAGGAGATGGTGTTGCAAAGAGCAAGGTGGACAGGACAGGGCCGTGAAGCCGTGGTGAGGACTGGGGGTCACGCTGAGCAAGGACGATTTTGAGCAAGGACTGCCGTGAGCAGACGCATGCTTCAGAAGGGGCTCTGTGGCCCCTTGGAGAATAGACTATAGTGACCAGGGTAGAAGAAGGAGGCCAGGCAGAGGCCACTCCAGTTGTCCAAGCAAGCGAGCTGGTGCCTTAGATCAGGCTGCTGGCATGTGGAGGGGAGAAAAGGGGGTCAGAGATATTTTGAAGGTAGACCTGACGGGGTCCGTTAATGGAGTGGGTGTGGGGGGACCGGCACACTTACCGTGTTTCTTCCTGCCTTCGGGTTCTTGCTGATTGCTCTGCCAGGAACACTCTTCCCCTCAGATCGTCACCTAATTCCTTCTTCTCCATCGGATCCCAGCTCAAACGTCAGCTTGGACAACCTTGGCCTTCGCCGACCCGCCTGTCTGATGTCCCCCTCCTCCCCTCCCTTCGTCCTCTCTCCCATCATCCTGCTTTATCTTCTTGATATATCATCACTACACATTTAAAATTATCTTACTTATTTTTAATATTTGTTTCCTCCAACCAGAATGTAAGTTTTGTCAAAGCATAGCTTAGAAAGGTGGCAGAAATAGTGTGTATTTGTGGATGTATCACGTAGGAATGCTTTCTCATTCAAATGACAGAACCCCCAACTGCCAGAGACTCGTAAAAAGGGGGGTTATTTTTCTCGGATAACAAGAAGTCTGGAGGCAGTTGCTGGCACTGCCTCAGCTGCTGAGCCATCGAGGACCCAAATTCTTCTCGTTCTGCTCTGCCATCATTAACATGCTGGCTTTTTATCTTCATAGTCACAAGATAGCTGCCACGGCTCCAGGCATCAGACCTGATTTTAGGGCCAAAGAATGGGGAGAAGCAATACTGGCAAGCTCTCCTCCTCTTCTCTGGCCTGTTTTTATAAGAAAGCAAAAGCTTTCCAGAAGTCTCCATAGCCAACTTCCCTTTATGTCTCTTTGGTTAAAAGTGAGTGACATGGCTACTTTTCGCTATAAGAGGGGCTGGCTGGGAAGGGGGCAAGGGACAAGGGATGGATTAGTCAGCAATTAGTCAGAAAACTGATCAATAAAAACTCATGTAAGGCACCCAGAAGGCCCAGCAAATATAATCTGAAAACTAGGAAAGTCTTAAGATCATTAATTAATTCATTCATTTATTTCTGTTTTGTTTAGGATTTTGGTATCTAAGTTCATGAGTGACACTGGCTTATAATTTTTCTTTTTCATGCTGTCCTTGCTAGATTTTGGTGCCAGATTTATTAGCTTCATGCAATGAGTTGCAGAGAGTTCTCTATTTTCGTCAATTTTTTCCATAAAGGGCCACATAGTAAATGTATGAGCTCTCTGGTGCAGTTGCTCAGAACAGCATTACAGTGTGACAGTCACCACAGGCAACACAAGAAAGAACAGGCATGGCCCAGTGTGGCCTGCCAGCTGCAATTTACCTCTCTCAGTTCTAGGCCATGTTTTACTAAGTGTGGAATTATTTGTTTCTAAAATGTTTGGGAAAACTCTATTGTAATAAATACCCCCATGAGCCTGTTTTTGATTTGTCAAGATATATTTAAACCATTGATTCATTTTCTTTAATAATTATAGGACTATTCTGGGCGTCTCTTCCTAAGAGACATTATGTAACATTATATTCTCGTAGGAATTTGTCCATTTGATCTACATGTTCAAATTAATGGACAAAGATTTTTTGTCGTTAACCTTTTTATTGCAGTAATAAGTTTACCATTCTAATCACGAATTTTTAAAAAATTATTTACATTATGGTAAAATATACATAACATAAAAGTTACCATCTTAACCATTTTCAGGGTGCAGTTTGGTAGTGTTTAGTATATTCATGCTGCTGTGCAGCCACCAGCATCATCCATATCTGCAACTTTTTCGTCTTCCCAAATAGGAACGCTGTCCCCACTAAACATTAACTCCCCAGTGCCCTCTCCCCCCAGCCCCTGATGACTTTTATTCTACTTTACATCTCTATGAATTTACCTACACCAGGTTCCCCATAAAAGTAGAATCATACAATATTTGCCCTTTGGAGTCTTAGCACGTTTTCAAGCTTCATCTTTGTTGTAACCTGTATCTGCCAGAATTTCATTCCCAGCGAACGCTATGGTGGGAATCGCTTTGCAACATGTAAGTTGCAATGCATGATGCGCCTTCAACTTATACAATGCGACATGACAATTCTATCTCAATAAAACTGGGGAAAAAATAAATGCAAAAAATGTCCTTCCTTTTCAAGGCCGAATAATATTCTCTTGTATGTATAGGTCACATTTGATTTATCCATTCATTTGTCCATGGATGTTTGGGGTGTTTGTGCCTTTCGGCTCTTGTGAATGTGGGTGTACAATCCATTTGAGTCCCTGCTTTCAGCTCTTCTAGGTATACATGGAGAAGATGCTAGATCACACGGTGAGTCATGTTTAACTTTCTGAGGAATCACCAGACTGTTTTCCTTCATTATTAACTGTTCATTTTAATTATTCGCTTGCCTCATTTTTTAATTGAATTTTTACATATTGAAAATTGCATACATTATAAATGTACAGCTTATTAAATCATCTCAAATTTGTGTAAATTCTCACCCAGATCAGTATTATGACCAGCTCTCAGGAAGGTCCCCGTGTCCTCATTCAGTCACTTCTAACACCATAGATTAGTTTCGTCCATTTTGAAACTTTATATAAATAGAATTGTATTTTACTTATGTATCTATGATTGGATTAGATTTATTTATTCTCATCCTGGACCTCCAGGAAAATGTTAATGTAAAACATTAAAGTATTTTTCTCAATCTCAGGGGGAAATATTGTTCTCTCATTTGACGTACTGTGAGATTTGTGCATGTTGTTTTGGCTGCACCAGTAGCTAATTGATTCCACTGTCTGAATAGACCACTGTTTATTTATCCATCCTGCTGTTGGTGGATATTTGGTTTGCTCCCAGTTTAGGGCTATAATGAATAGGGCTGTTATGAAGATCCCTGTACGTGTCTTTTGGTACACAAGTGCAGAGATTTGTGTTGTGCGTATACTCATCGTTAGGTCATAGGATTTGTGTACGTTCGATTTCGGTAGATACTGACAGGTTTCCAAACTGGCTGAATCCATTCATGTACGCCCACTAGCAATGGAGGAGAGTTCAGATTGTTTTATCATTTTGACGACATTTAGTATTGCCAGGCTTTAAAGTTCTTGCCATCAGGGTAAGGATGACCGTGCAGTGGCACCTCGCTGTGGTTTTAATTTTCATTTCTTTTGTCACTAAAGAGGTTAAACCTTCTCAGATGTTAATCGGCCCTTTGGATATTTTCTCTTATAAATGCCTCAAGTCTTCGCTTATTTGTCTACAAGCTGTTGGAGGTTTTTCTTATCAATTTGTAAAAGCTCTTTACATATTCTGGACATGAGTCCTTTGTTGGTTATGTGTATTGAAAATATGTTCTCCCACTCTAGGGCTTGACTTTTCATTTGGTATGGCATGTTTTGATGAACTAAAATTTCTAATTTTAATATCATTCAAGTAATCTTTTTCTTTAAATCTCGTTTAAGATATTCTTGCCCATCTTCTATTTACTGATATCTTTCAGTTCTCTTAATAATCTCTTATGAGAATTATTTGAGGGCATTTGATGTTTTCTGATGCCATCGTAAATGATATAATCTTTTAAAAAGAGACTTTTTATTTTAGAATAGTTTTAGATTTACACAAAAGTTACAGAGATCATGTAGAGACTTTCTGAAGTGGTATCATTTTAAAAATTACAATAATTTTGTTTCATTTTCTAATTGTCTGTTGCTGTCACAAAGTAATATAATTGCATTTTGTATATCGTTCTCCTGTATATCAACTTTGTATACTTACCTATTAATTGTAATAATTTATCTATTGATCTTTTTGGATTTTCTATGCACCCCCTTTATGTCTTCTGTGAATAAGACAGTTTTATTTCTTCCTTTCTAATCCCTAAAACTTTCACTTTGTATTGCGTTGGCCTGGACCTCCAGGGAAGTTTTAATGTAAAGCATTGTAGCAAGCATCCTAGTATTTTTCCCAATCTCAGGGGGAAATTTCCTAACATTTCACCATTAAATATGATGTTTGCTATGGAATTTTTTGGTAGATATTTTTTATCAGATTGAGAAAAATTTTCCTGTTCTCCCATAGTTTCTTAAGAGTTATTTGTTTGTTTGTTTGTTTGTTTGTTTTTTAATCATAAGCAGATTTTGATTTTATCTTTTGGACGGTGAATTTTATCAGTTGATTTTTCTGCCTATGTTAAAATGCTTTTACTATCTTTTTCACCTTTACATTACATTAGTTTTTAAGTTTTAAACTAACCTTGCATTCCTGAGGCAAACCCAACCTCTGGTGATACATTACATACATTACAAGCCATGCCTTGGTGCTCTCTGATGCTTTCAAAGAGATTCTCAAAAAAATAATTCGTCCAGCGTTTCTAGTTTTGTTAGTGGATGGATTGGTGGAAAAAAAAAAAAAAGCTAGGCCGTTTTTGCTGAAGCGGTAAAAGCCTTACATGTATTTAACTCCTGTATATTTGTTATGTCTTCCTTTTCACTTTCAGATCGATGTTGCAGAGGTGTGTGTGGCCACAGGGTGAAGGACCCTAGGTCTCTGCCACAGAGACTCCCTCCCCTTTATGGCAGACTGTGATGCAGGCCACAAGCTGGCTCTTCTGTCCTAGCATCTCATATCAAAGGGGTGTTGGTGCCATGACCACAGTGGGCTCTCCTCGCTACTGACACTTTTCCAGGTTACTGCATTGCTGTCCCAGTCCAGTTGGCTAACTCTGGTTACACTATCATAGCCACTAAGAGTTTAGAGAAGTGACTGGCAATCATATATCCTCCCAATAGATCGTCAGCCATCCACCTTGTTTCTCTGCAGCCCCCTGGCTGATTGGTTACTCTGTTTCTTAAAGTTTAAATCTAATTTTTGGCGACTCATGGTTTAATCGAGCTTGGTGGTTCCCTATATCCTAGTGATAGGCTGAATAATGGCCCCCAGAAAATGTCCACATCCCGATCCCCAGAAACTGTGACTGTCACAAAAGTGACTTGCAGGCGTGATTAAGTCAAAGCTCTTGAGATGAGGAGGCTATCCGGGATTCTCTGGGTGGGCCCTAAATGTCATCACAGGAGTCCTTACCAGAGGGAGGCGAGATCAACGGAGGACATAGGAACTGTGATGATTGAAGCAAGAGATTCAAGGGATTCGAGGAGGAGGTTGTGAACCACGGAGAGCACCAGGCCACAGGAGCTGAAAAAGACCGGGGTCCGGTTTTCCCTCAGAGCCCGCAGAAGGAACCGGCCCTGCTGGCACCTTGACTTCAGCCCCGTGAAACTGATTTTAGATTTCTGACTTCCAGATCTGTAAGAGAAGAAATCTGTGTTGTTTTAAGCACTGAGTTTGTGGTGATTTAATACAGCCGTGGCGGGAGAGTACGACAGTCCCCTGTTGCACAACCAGGGGGAGAATTAGAACTTAATACAGATCGGAATTGCTTATTGACTAAGTACGGGGGAAGCCGAAAGGCACAGAACCTGTCCTACACAGATAAGCCGGAGCGGAGTTCACAAAAGGGATAGAAGCAAGACTCTGGCCTGCTCCGAGGAGGAGAAGGCACAGCCAGCAGGAGATACGAGCGCAACGTCCAAGTCCAGCAACACGTCCTCTGGTGAGTTTGCGCGGAGAAGGACCACGGAACGTTGATGGCAGGCTGAGCCATACATATTCTTAGGTGTTTGGTTAATAACTCAATTAGTAATAGAGAAGAGAAGGTGTTTCTGATGTGGGTTCTTGGAAGAAGGGTCGATATGATGGAGATGCCCTATGAGGTCGGGGAATCCATCACCAGGGAGGCTGGTGAGAGAAAGCGTGGGTCCCCACGGAACTGGGACTGCATATGCCCGAACGTCCTGCAAGCAAGTTCTTTAATAGGACAACTTAGTTATGTTAATGCTTCATTTATATGGAAGTAACTGAAAGTCAGAAAGGAAATAAAAACTTCTTTTGAGTAATCAGAAAAGATGTTTTTAGGTTCGCGTACTTTGGTTTTATTTATTAAAAAACGTTTTTAAGTTTAATTACATTTATTAGGGGGACATTGGTCAATACAATTACATAGGTTTCAAGTGTACAGTTCTATAATACAACGTCCGCATGTTGCATCGTGAGCTCGCCACCCAGAGTCTAGTCTCTTTCCATCGCCATATGTTCGATCCCCGTTTACCCTTTTCTACCGCCCCCTACTCTCCTTCTCCTCCAGTAACCAACGTACTGTTGTCGGTGTCATCCCCGTTTACCCTTTTCTACCGCCCCCTACTCTCTTCTCCTCCAGTAACCAACATACTGTTGTCTGAGTTTTTGTTTGTTTGTCTCGTTTGTTGCTTTCGGTTTTATAGCTCACATACGAGTAAAAGCACATGGTTCTCGACTTTCTCTTTCTGGCTTATTTCTCTTAGTATGATACGCTCAAGATCCATTGTGTTGTCGCAAATGGCAGCATTTCATCTTTTCTTCTGGCTGAGTAACATTCCACTGTATGTATGTACCACAGCTTCTTTACCCCGTCATCTATTGTAAGACACTTCGGTTGTTGCCATGTCTTGGCCGATGTGAATAAAGCTGCAATGAACGTAGGGGTGAATATATATTTACGAAATATTTTGAATGTTCGGAGAATTCACTAGTGAAACCATCTGGTCCTAGACTTTTACTTTTTGGGAGGTTTTTGATGACTGTTTTAATTTTTTTACTGTTGATTTGTCTATTTAGGTTTCCCAGTTCATCATGGTTCAGTCTAGAAAGGTTATATATTTCTAAGAATTTGTCCATATCTTCCAGCCTATTAAATTTGGTGATGTATAGCCTTTCCTAGTATTCTGGTATAGTTCTTTGTATTTCTGTAGTGTCGGTTGTAACTTTTTTTAATATAATTTTATTTTATTAGTTTCAAGTATACAGTACATTGGTTAGACATTTATATCGTTTATAAAATGATCCCCCTAATTGCTCTTTCTCTCCTCCGACCCTCCACCTAGCCGTTTCATTGATGCTAGCTGCATTCCCTATGCCATGCTCCGCATCCCCATGACTCTCTTTCAACTACTAATTTGTACTTCTTTAACCCTTCACCCCATTCTCCCAGCCCCCCAAACCCCCTCTCTTCTGGCCGTCACCTGATTGTCCTCTATATTTGTGAGTCTGTTTTTGACTTCTCTTTCACTTTTGGTTATATTTATTTGAGTCTTTTCTCTTTTTCCCTTAGTGAGTCTAGCCAGAGGTTTGTCCATTTTGTTTTTCTTTTCAAAGAACCAGCTCTTTGTTTCATTACTTTTTTTCTATTTGCCTTTTCGTTCTCTATTTCATTTAATTCTGCTCTAATTTTTATTATTATTTTTTTCTTCTACTGAGTTTGGGCTTTGTGTGTTCTTTTTCTAGTTCTTTATGGTGAAGTGGTAAATTGCTTATTTGCGATTTTTTTGTTTGTTTGTTTCTTGAGGTCGGCTGGTAATGGCATAAACTTTCCTCTTAGTACGGCTTTTGCTGCATCTCCAAAATTTCAATATGTCATATTGTCATTTTTATTTGTCTTTATGTATCTTTTGACTTCTTTTATTTCTTCTTTGATCCAATAGTTGTTCAGTAGCATGTTGTTTAATCTCCACATATTTGTGGTTTTCCAGCTTTCTTCTTGTACTTAATTTTCAATGTCATACCATTGTGGTTGGAAAATATGCTTGGTATAATTACAGTCTTCTTAAAATTTACTGAAACTAGTTTCGTGCCCCAAGATATGGTCTATTTTTGAGAATGTTTCATGTGCACTTGAGAAAATTGTTAATTTTGTCATTTTGGGATGTAAAACTCTGTAGTTATAAATTATGTCCATGTGGTCTAATGCGTTATTTAAGGCTGATATTTCCTTACTGACTTTCTGTTTGGTTGATCTATTTATTGCTGTCAATGGGGTACTTAGGTCTCCTACTATAATTGTATTTTTTTGTCAGTTTCTCCATTTAGATCTGTCAGTAATTGTTTTATATACTGAGAAACTCCCAGGTTGGGTGCATATATATTGATGAGTGTTATGTCTTCTTGATGAATTGTTCTCTTTATCGTTATAAAATGATCATCTTTTTCTCTCGTTAGCGTTTTTACCACTTTTCTCTGGATGCCATTTGCTTGCAGGATCATCTTCCACCCTTGCACTTTGAGGACGTTTGTCTTTGTAGCTGATATGGGTCTCCTAAAGGCAAACTACAGTTGAGTCTTATTTTCAAATCCATCCCACTACTCTGTGCTTTTTAATTGGTGAGTTCAGTCCATTTACATTTGGGGTGGTTATTGATTGATGAGGACCCATTACAGCCATTTTGTCTTATATTTTCTGGTTGTTCTGTAGCGCCATCGTTTCTTTTCCCTTGTGTTTATTTTTTTGGTGTGTTATTTTAGTTTGGTGATATTCTGTGAGTTTTTCTTCCATTCCCACTTTTCTTTTATATTATGTGTCTGAGTTCTAGATTTTTGTTTTGTGGTTACCATGAGGTTTATGCCAAAAAGAAAAAAGAAAAAAAAAGTTTCGTAGGTACAATAGTTTTTTCATTTTTTTAAACTCTCGATTCTCTCCCTTCTTCCACCTGTCATTCCTATATTTCCATCTTTAAGATGACTAATTCTTTCTTCCGTGTGGTCTGCTCTATTTCCCAAGCTCTCTAGTTCACTCTTCATCTCATTTATTGAGTCCTTCAGCTTCCGAATTTCTATTTGGTTCTTTTTTATAGTTTCAATATCTTTGGTAAAGTACTCTTTTTGTTCACTGATTTTATTCCTGAGCTCATCGAACTGCCTTTCTGAGTTTTCTTGTATCTCGTCGAGTTTCTTCATAACTGCAATCCTGAATTCTCTGTCATTTAAATCACGGTCTTCTATGTCTTTGAGTTTGTTTCCTGGAGACTTTTCATTTTCTTTCTGAGCTACCTTGTTACCTTGGTTATTTGTAGTATTCGGTGGATTATTTCTCTGCCTGGTCTTTTGAGGGATTGAAATCTTTCTTTTTAAGTACTTTGTTTTGGCTTTTAACAATTTAGCAGGTTGATAAGTAGAGGTCTTTCTTTTGTTGTCCAGTAGATGGTGCTATAGCACGTTTTTAGTCTCTCTTACCTGCACTACTGGGGCTTCCGAGATCTTGGTGGGGCCACGATGACTCCACAGTTGAAAATGCCACCTCTTCCCCAAGCAGGTGTGCATTCCCTCGGCGACTGGCTTGCTCTGGTCTCAAGGCACCACCCCTTGGTGGGAGATGGCAGGCAATGGGGCTCCAGGCTGAGAGTCTCTCTCCTACAACCAGAAGCCGCCAGCCACGCTGTACTATCTGAGGTGTCCCAGCTACCTTGGCGGAGTTCGCGATGGATGGGGAGCTGTGGGTGGGGCTAGGTGGTTAATGCATCTGCGACTTTGTTTTTTCCACTGGATTTAGCCAAAATGTGTCCTGGGCACTTAGGCTCGAGTATTGCTTCTGCTCCTTTGTGACCGGCTGAGTGAGGAGGGCTGTCATCCAACACCCCCACTGCTACCTCATTTGCCGGGACTGGCGGGCCACAGGAGCATGAGGGGGCTGTCGATTCGCTTTTCTGTGGCGTTGTTATCTTCCCGCTGGAAATGGCCGCTGCCTCGCCGCAGCCACCACACCTTCGCCCTGCACCTCTGCCCCCATCGTTCAGTCGTGCCACGATGTGTACCAGCCACTAGACTGGAACGCTGCCTCTGCCCGTCCGGTCCTCTCTGGGCTGATGAGCGACTGCTGCAATCCAAACCTCCACTGCTACTGCCCCTCCTGGGGCCACCGTGGGCGCCAGACTGCATCTGTGGCTTCCGTCTCTGTCCTTCCCTCGTCCACCCTGCCCTGCTCGGTCTCATGCACCCACCTTCAGGTGTCTCGATGTGCGGATCTCTCACACGTGTTTGTGTATTGAGCAGGGAACCCTTCGTTGAATGATAGTTGTTTGGCTTGTTGTAACTTTAAGGGAGAGACTGGGATGTCTCCTCCTGCCACCATGCTGCTGATGTCACTTTCTCATTGGTATCGGTGCAACCTCTGCGTCCAGGTTTAGCTCTATCTATTTTTCCTGTGTGCGTAGTTCTAAGAAGTATAGTCATCTGATTTCTGGCCAGATTTAAAAAACGGCAAATAAAAAGCCAAGAGATGAGGGCAGGCAAACAGGCAACTCTAAGAGGCAGCAGCTGGGGCCGATGTCAGCAATGTTAACTCTAAAAAAATGAACATAAACACACTGGTACCTCCGGGGGCTTCTGCTGCCCAGCCTTGCCCCAGGATCTCCTGATCTCCCTACAATCCACCAACTAAAGGGTTAACTCCTGGCAGAGCAGGGGGCGTCTGCACCCTGCCACAGGGCTGTCTCACTTCTGTTCTGATTGGCCACGCCCTGGCCTTATGGATGTTAATAATTTGAATATCATCCACGAACATAGGTGCACATTGCTTTCATAACTGAGTAAGCTAGCTAACTTCCCTTCCCCTGACCCTATATCTGATATAAGAAGGAAAAAATGAAAGTTAAGGGCCATCTCATGTGGGGAGAAAAGTTATATATAGTTGTAAGCCCAGTGGGCACCAATATATTACAATACAGGATAATAATTAACTTTCATATAAGTGAGCCTCGGTCGTTAAGAAAAGTTTAATTATATTCAGCTTTATCTATTTAAGGAAGCAGGCAAGAGCATAATAAGTTTTAGAAGTTTTCATCTAAAATGGACTAAATGTCTTGATGTTTGTATAGAATTGAGCCTTTAACCACCTGGAAAACTCACTTGTTCATAATGACTTGTTCTTCAGGATTCCAGAGCAGGACCTGCCGAATAAAATAGAACAATGTCCACTCTGTCTTACTTACAGCCAAAATGTATATATTCTTGTGTAGCCAGATTCATTCTTCTATGCCAGTCTTGTATAAACCCGAGCATTGGCTCCCCTGGCTGCCTCCACACTCATCTGGGCTGGTCACCCTTCCCCGTTCACGTGGGGTGACCAAGCCTCCGTGCTCGCCTGGGCTGCTTCCCTGTTTATCTGGGCTGATGGTCTTGCCCTCTTTTTTTTTTTTATTTTGCCTTTATTTGTTTTTTATTTTTTATTTTTTTTATTTTTTATTTTACTTAAGTGGGCCTTTGTCTTGGAGCTGTGGTGGCACCAAGGAAGAACAAAAGCTCATTTCTCATTTCTGACATTATGTTATGATGAAAATGGCATGCTTGTCAGCTCATCTCAGACGGTCGCTCTAACCGTAGGCCCCAGGAAAAATAGTTTAGAATGAGATACGACCTTGATGAGCTGCAGATGCGGATGATTGGTTCAGAGTCTAATGCAACACACTAAAACGAAACAAAACAAAACACCCAACCCAAACCAAGCAACGTGCTTTGCAAATAGAAACAGGAGGAAACTGACGTTCAAAGTTAATGGAAAATTTTAGGTTCAAAGAAGATGGCGAGTTAGAAAGTGGAGGCAACAAGAAAATGTGACCTCACCTGGTCCTGTGTGGATGATGTCGTTGGAATTTGCTACACAGGAGAGGGAGGGGACCCTCTTTCTTTAGCAAGGTGCCATCGTTAGCAGCTGGGTCTTAAACTTTATGGGCCTGACTGGTCTGATTGCTTTATTAACTTAATTACGCACCCTCACCGCCCATTATCAACATTAGCTAGTTGCACAGATTTCCAGAATCTTGCCTGAGCCAAAGATATGGAGAACCCAGAGCAAAGCCACAGGCCTCATGGATGACCCATGTGCAGTCGGCTCCATGGTGGGGGGGTGAGGGGGTGAAGGGGCGCGTTGCTAACATTACAGACTCACAAAGGAAACCCTGCACTTACTGTGAGGACTTGGTGGGGTGATGAAGGCATCAGGGCTCCCCGGGCATCCTAGAGTATGACCTGCGGGACAGTGGGGCCCCCTGGGACATGGAGGGAGGGAGCCGTTGGTCATGGGACACTCTCCTCCCCAGCATGGGCTTGTGGGTCTCGCCCCGGGAACCCTCCTTTCTCTGAGCATCTGTGTCTGTCTCCGGGCCCCGCCATGGCCCTTCCTTCCTCCTGCTCTGCGCAGTTTCCCTGCTGCGTGGCGAGGTCGACTCAGCTCCTCCTCACTCCAGCTTCCCTTTGCACCAGTGGATCCAAACCTCCCAGCTGCCGCCACACCATGACCTTGCGGGCTCTACCTGCAGCTTCCTAATTTTTTCCCCCGATTCTTAGGGAAAACACTCAGGTAGCTCAATATGTGTCATCCTGGTAGTCGGATGTCGGGGGTCCCTGCCTGTCTAAAGGTCGATGCCCATCTTTGCTGTCCTCAGTGAAGACGAGGTCTAATGGCGTTTCTACAAGGTGGCTCTTTAAGCAGTGCTGGGGCCAGCAGGCAGGGTGGAACCTACTAAGCAAAGGCTGGAGAGTAGATCTCTAATTCCTAAAAATGTGGGCAAGAGTCGGAGAACGAGTCCTTCATTTTCGCCTCCAGTTCTCTCACTAACGGGCCAGGTGACAGCGATACATCACATCCTTTCTCCACAGAATAAGGGGCGTGAATAGATAATAATGCCACTGGCCGCGTACTAGCCGTGGCTCCAAGTACTACAGGCACATTCGTTGTTGACTCTCAGGGGAGAGGTGCATCACCAAATCCTATTACAGGTGGGAAAACTGGGGCGCAGAGTGGTCGAGCAACGTAATAGATGTTGCCACTGAACTCGGTCAGTCTGGCTTCTGAATCCTCGCTTTTAATCATGCTCAGTTCATGCTGCCACATCAGCATCCCTCAGGCTCCAGAGGAAAGGCGGCAATGAGCTGAATGACGCTGGGGTTCAGCTCCGTCTTCCAGAACAGCATCTGGCCAGGGTGGCAAGCATCCCGCAGGAAAGCTGCTGCCCTTTGCCCGTGCCCTCTCTGAAGGGTATGAGAAATGCCAGCCTGTCAGCAGGTATCAACTCAAAAACTTCTCCTTCAGCTAAGTTCAAGGACTGTTTACCCAAGTGGGCAGAAGCGGATTAGGCAATCCGTTGATGTGACATGTTCCATTCGTTTGGGTGTGACCAAGTATACCGCAGCTGTCAGAACAAATGCATTTCTTGGGGAAACAGGGGTGACCAGGCCAGCCCGATGGGCCAGAGGCACACCTTGGGTGGTGGCTCATGAGCTGGGGCCCCAGGGTTAGTCACTGAATTTGGAGTGAGGATAGGAATGTGACGACCTTCAGTTAGGGTTCCATTTCATGCCCAAATGTGAGGGCAGGCCATTTCCCAAGGCGCCGTGGTGACTGGTGACAATTGCTGAGATGGGAAATACCAGGCAGAATCTGGCTAGGGATGGCAGACCCTGGGGGTGCCCCTCACCAGACCCCAGCGCTCCGCTGGCCAGGAGCAAGGACACAGGAAGTGCCACTAATCTAGGGAGGCCTCCCCATCCTGTTTCCCTCTGCCTTGGGCCTTTTCCCTTTCTGGTGTCACTTGTCCACAAAGGCTGCCCTTTGTGGCCCTTCAAGTGAGTTTTCATAAGTTAAGACATCAAACAACTAAACCCACGGGCCAATGGGATGTGGCCGCGCTGTCTGCGACCGGGCAAGCACACGCCCCCTCACCCGCGGGCCTGCTGAGAAGGGCCTTGTGTTCTTGTGTCAGTGGGCGCAGCGAGGGTGGGTCAGCCAGCCAGACCTGGCCACGGGCCATTGACGGTTTCTGAGCCTTTAAAAGAAGAGCTCCCCCGAGTCTGTCCCAACTGCAGACCTGCAGCGGCACCATGACCCCTCTGCTGACACTGCTGCCTCTGCTCCTCCTGGGGGCCGTGGCCCAGCAAGACTCCAAGTGGACGTACTCAGGTAAGCCCCCACTCGGGGGCCGCGAGTCCCCTTGTCACCTTCACCGTGAGGAAGGGAGCACCTCCCCCTTCCCGAGGGGCACGGCGAAGCCTGGCATTTCACGGGGTGCGAGGCCAGCCACCCACGATGGTGTGCCATTCCCAGGCTGGGGTCTACCCGTCTCAGGCTCCACGTCTTGGGGTGTACAGAGGATACACTGGACTCAGACCTCGATTAAGGAAAGGAAGAGCTAGCTGTCCCCTCCACAGGCCCCTGACGCCCTTGTAGCTTTTTGCTTTAAAACCCTTTCCGCCCGCGGTGCTGGTTTGGGAGCCCGCTCACTGCTCTGACGGCAAGGCCATTGCTCTCGGGGTCCGTGTAAGCGGGGAGTAGCTGGAGTCTTGCAGCGCGTGTGTGGGACTGGCGAGCGCGTTCTTCAGAGCCACGTGTGATACCTGGTTTAACCAGAACGTCTCGGCTTGCGGAGAACCCGGTGACCTTTACCTAGGCTCCAGGCTGCCATTGCATCGGGTGATTGCCACCGACCCGCTGACACTCAGATCTGTATGTCACCAAAACTCAACTTTTAAATGTGAGATTGGCGTTAAGCGTGCGTTCTGGCCCGCGTGTGAGCCATAGGCGGGAAGGCCACATTGGAAGACCACGTCTGAGGGGTTCGCACGCGAAGCAGCCCTTCCGTGTGGCAGCGGAGAGAGCTCCTGCCTGCGCCCCCTCTTCTCTGAGCTGCACCGGGGGACGGGGCCCCGGGGGTCAGAGCCGGGAAGGATGCTCACGTCTGCCGGCCGACACAGGAGCCAGGAGCGCTTGTGGTGCGGGGCCCCTCCGCACAGTCCTTCTGGCCTCGGCCACGGGAGAAGTGTACACTCAGGGTGGCTGTATGTCCTGTCGAGTAAAGGGCAACAGGATTAGGGACGTCGCAGGGAAGCTCAGAAAGTCGGGCTTCAGGGAGCAGGACGGCCGACTCTGGCCGACAGGGCCCACACGTGGTGGTGCCGGGCAGACCTGGGCTTCTGCTTCACGCGCCCGCTGGCCCCGGAGTGAGGGGCAGGAGGAGCGGATGCGGCTGAGACCAGGAGGTGGGTCTCTGGAAAGCCACCGGGGCCCGGGAGAACTTGGGCGGTAGTAGCTCCTGCAAGTGCCTTCCAGGAAGCCTTGAGGAACCCCTCAAGGCTGGCAGAGTCCTGGCCAAAGCCTTTTGATCCATGAAGGGACTGTGCTTGAGACCTTGGCCTTGATCCTGGCCTCTGCCTCCAAGAAAGAACTGTTCAAAAATTGGTTTGTATATTAAACAGAGAATAGAAGGGCAGAACTGACTTTCCTATTGGTTGCAAAGCTAAGAAGCTGCACGAGTCCCAGATACGAGCATCTCTCTTAAAACAAGCTGTGCCCGGGGGGAAGGAGAGCTTGGATTCCCTGTCACAGGCGGGAGAGACCAGGACCCACAGCTGTCTGGGGACCGAGTCACCCATGATCATGACTTGCTTTCATTAAAGTCATTTTTGATTAGTAAGATAAATTTCTTTACTTTGGACTTTACCGTACTGGGAACCAACTGAAAGGGGCTGGAGCAAGAACACAGGTGGGCGGTCCAGCCGCAGCGGGATGGAGGGGGAGCTGTGTTACTGTTGGAGGCTGGGAGGGAAAGGAGCTAAAGGCCCCTGAGTGCCACACCCAAGGAGCCCCCAGTACATTTATCAGCTGACAGTCACCCAAAGGGAAAACTAAAGCGATGCATCGAAGACTTTTATTGCTTTCAAAATACGTCGTGTTCTCAGAGCCAGTGGTTACAAGGGTACAGGTCGGGGTCAGCACCCAAGCCCAGACACCAGGGTCCGTGGCGTCGATTCAGATGCCCCTCCCGCCTCCTTCTGAGGCCCCACTTCCGCTTCCCAGACGGCAGACCTCTGGCCTTGAGCCTGGCATCCGGCCTGGCCCCGCCGGGCAGGCCTGCATCCTGAGTGAGCTGCTCGCAGGGAGGGCTCCTCCAGGCCCCCCCTCCAGCTGTGTCCCCTTGGCTCTCTCCTGTCTCAGATGAAGCGCACTGGTCCGAAAAGTACCCCGCCTGCGGGGGGAACAGACAGTCACCCATCAACTTGCAGGCGAGGAAGGTACGATACGACCCCTCGCTGAAGGCCCCGCACTTGACTGGCTACGAGGCCCAGGACGGCAAGTTCCTCATGACCAATGTTGGCCACACAGGTAAGGGGTGAGTCACAGGTTCTAACCAGGAGTGGCTGGTGGAGGATCCAGAATTCAGCCTGGGAGCTGGAGGCCGCCAACGTGATGCTTGACAGGTGTGCGGGCCTGGAAACCCAGAAGCTCTTTCAAAGGTGCCCGGCCTCTGTCTCGAGACTGGCACCTTCAGCCCCCACCACCTCTCCCAAGCTCACTCTGACCCTACCGGCGGCGGGAGAGTCAGCTGGCAGAGCCGCGGCGCCGAGAAGCCGCTTGGCCCACCTGCCTGCTCTCTCTGGCCCTGGTCCAATTTTCTGTTTTCTCTGTTGAGTGATGAGCCCCAAGTACCTGACCAGTAGGCCCAGTATTTCTCAGAGGTCTGAAAGAAGCTCTTGTTTTCTGTTCTGTCCTAGAAAGGGGGTGAAGGTCAGACAAGGAAAGCTGGATCTTGGGGAACCCCACTTCCAGTCCAGAAGCCTGGACTGGAAAATGGGAAAATCCATGCTTCATGTTTGCAGAACTTCCTGGAGGCTGGAAGCCTATTCCTTTGGGGTCTCCGCCCTGCCCCTCAGCATATCAAACATATTAGAAAGCACTCACACTTCACATTATTATTATTTTTTTTTATGTATTTTGGAAAAAAAATTTTTTTGCATTTTATTTTATTTTATTGTGTGAGTATACGGTACATTGGTTAGACATTTGGGAAATTTTTTAAAATAAAAATTAGCTTTTGAGGTTATTTGGCTACTCTTTACAATTGGCTATATGTTTTCAGCAAACTCCAAGCACATTCAGGAATTTTACTAAAGGAAAAAAAAAGAATCTACACATTTGGAAATCTAATGAAGTTTTCATGAATACTAAGTTCAACAATATGATGTAATTAAACATTTATTAATTTCGACTTGCAAGGTCCTTTTTTATAATTTAGAACCTAAGATATAAATATATATTTACATATTTCTATATTATATTATTATTAATAATTTAACAGATTTTATTTTTTAGAGCAGTTTTAGGTTCAGAACAAAATTGACTGGAAAGTATAGAAATCTCTCAAATGCCTCCTGCCCACTACACGCACGAGTTACCCCATTATAAACATCACTCATCAGAATGGTACCTTTTTGTTTTTTTCTTTGCCGAGAATGAACCTACATTGACACATCATCATCACCCAAAGTCCATAGTTTCCTGTAGGATTCACTCTCCGTGTTGTACATCCCATGGGTTGGACAAATGTATAATGACCTGTATGCATCATTATAATACCATGTACAGTGTTTTTACTGCCCTAATTATCCTCTGTGCTCTCCGTCCACCCCAAGCCCTGGCAATCACTCATCTTTTTCCTGTCTTCATAGTTTTGCCTTTTCTGGAATGTCTCATTAAGTGGAATCATACAGTATGTAACCTTTTCAGATTGGCAACTTTCACTTAGTAATATGCATTTAAGATTCCACCCTGTCCTTTCATGGCTTGATAGCTCATTTCTTTTTAGTGCTGAATAGTACTCCATTGTCTGGGTGGACCACAGTTTATTTGTCTATCACCGACTGAAGGACATCTTGGCTGCTTCCAAGTTTTGACAATTATAAATAAAACTGCTATAAACATCCATATGCAGATTTTTGTGTGGACATAAATTTTCACCTCCATTGGGTAAAATACCAAGGATTTTGAATGGTATAGTAAGAGTATATTTAATTTTATAAGAAACTTCAAACCATCTTCCAAAGTGGCTGCACCATTTTGCATTCCCACCAGCAGTGAGTAAGAACTCCTGTTGCTGCCCAGCCTCTCCAGCATTTGGTATTGTCAGTGCACCTGATTTTTGGCCATTTTAATAGGTGTGGAGTGGTGTCTCTTTGTTGTTTTAATTTGTATTTCCCTGGTGACACATGATGCAGAGCATCTCTTCATATGTTTATTTGCCATCTGTGTATCTTCTCTGATGAGGTGTCTGTAAGGTCTCTGGCCCATTTTCAAACTGGGTTCTTTGTTCTCTTATTATTGAATTTTAAGAGTTCCTCGTATATTCTGGGTAACGGCCCTTTATCAGATGTGTAATTTGCAAATATTTCCTTTCAGTCCGTGGCTTGTCTTCTAATTCTTTCGATACCATCTTTTGCAGAACAGAAGTTTTTCCTTTTAACATACTCTATTTGATCAATTCCTCCTTTCACGGATTGTGTCTTTAGTGTATCTAACAAGGCATCGCCATACCCAAGGTCATCTAGATTTCCTCCTACGTTATCTTCTAGAAATTTTATAGGTTTGCATTTCACACTTAGGCCTGTGTTCCATTTTGAGTTAATTTTGGTGAAGGATGTATGGTCTGTATCTAGATTTATTCTCTTGCATGCGGACATCCAGTTGTTCGAGCACCATTTGTTGAAGAGACTCCATCGCGTTGCCTCTGCTCCTTTGTTAGAGATCGGTTGAGTATATTTGTGGGGTCTGTTTCCAGGCTCTCATTCTGTCCCACTGATCTATTTGTCTATTCTTTTACCGGCATCACGCTGTCTGGATTACTGTAGTCGGGTTGTAACAGTCCTCCAACTTTGTTCTTCTCCTTCGGTAGTATTGTGTTAGCTATTCTGGGGCTTTTGCCTCTTCGTTTAAACTTTAGAATTCTTTTATTTATGTCAACAAAATAACTTGCTGAGATTTTGACTGGGATTGCATCGACTCTACAGATCAAGTTGAGATGAACTGACATCTTGACAATATTGAGTCTCGCTATCCAGGAACGTGGAATGTCTCCATTTATGGAGTAATTTTTTTTATATCTTTCATCAGAGTTTTATAGTTTTCCTCATATACATCTTGTACATATTTTGTTTGGTTTATACCTATGTATTTAATTTTTGGGGGTGCTGATGTAAATGGTATTATGTTTTTCATTTCAAATTCTACTTTATATTTTTATGTGCCCCATTTTTATTATTAGATTAAACAGACACAAAATTACATTTTAATAAAAAGAAATTGAAAACATACGGAGGTATTGAAACAAATTACCACAAGAGTTTCTAAAGCTTATTCTCAATTTCTCTATTTTATTGTAGACTAGTATCAGTTGCTGGACTGTTAGTATACGTATTGTTAATTCTCCCAAAGATATATCATAGGCTCCAGAAAAACATAAAGGCCCGAGGTTCTGGGCTTCTAGTGTTCAGTGAGAAAAACGCTACTGTTCTCTCGATAGGTGCCATCAACCCCCCTCCCTTTGTTAGTTTCCTTGAGAGGCGGGGCCATGTCTCATTCTATCCCAGAGCCTGGCCCAGGGCCTGGCCTAGGTGAGACGCATTCAAGGGGACGAGACCTGCGTTTGAAAGGATAGACCCCCAGAGAGGCACTCAGGAGTGACGCAGTCCTGAGCAGGTCTGGATCTGTGACGGCTGCAGCAGCGAGGCTGGTTCCGCTTTTTTTTTTTTTTTTAATCTCTTATTTTGAAATAGTTTTAGACTAGAAAAATTGCAAAAATAGAACAGAGAATTCCCATACACTTTTACCCCACTTCCCCTAATATTAACATCTTTCCATCCTATAACCATACTACATTGGAACAACACAATCCACTACGCTATAGACCTCGTGCGAACTTCATTCCTTTCTCGTTGATGTTCTTCTTCTGGTCCAGGATCTAACCTGAGATCCCGCATCACACTTTCCTTCCTGTCTCCTCCGTCTCCTCCAGTTGGGGTCAGTTCCTCTCTTTCTTGGACGTTCACAACCTTGATTCCATGGTGTCACAACCTAGGAGGCTACACGGGGTGAGGGTTTTAACCACACGTGAGGAACATAGCGACCTCACCCTGGCCTTACAAACAGTGCTCACTCTGGGTAGTAAAAGTCATCAAAATAGTCTCAAGAGGCCCCGCTTCCTATTCCTACACTGTGGGAAAATTCTAAAGTGGCCAGAGGTGGAGATTGGAATCCTGGTTTCCACACCCATTGGCCATATCTTTTCAGATCCTTGACCTGCCCCTTTGCGGTCCTGTCCTTTTTGTTCTGGGTGGGAAGGTGTGTGCTTTGGGAGAGGCACCTGCCCAGCCCAGCTTACTCAGTGCCCGGTCCCCAGCACACTCTGTGTGTCAGGTGCCTCCCCTCGTTGGTGATCCTGCTCATGGCACTCGAAGCCAGTCTGCAGTGCCAGCCTGCCTGGGGAGGAGGCAGGTGACCAGGAAGGCTGCCTAACCGGGAGGCCTGACTGGTCCACGCCAACCTGCAGCACCCTTTGCCCCTTGTCTTCTCTTCTAGTGATGATCAGCCTGCCCTCCTCCATGCGCATGGTGGCCCCCGATGGCACCGAGTACAAAGCCCTGCAGATGCACTTCCACTGGGGTGGCGCGTCCTCCGAGATCAGTGGCTCTGAGCACACCATCGAAGGGATCAGATATGCGACAGAGGTACCTCGAGGACCCCGACCAGGTCCTCTGTCCTTCAAACCCTAGAGTCACTTTTCTTATTAAAACAACTGAAAAGACTTCGTGCGGTGGTGACAGTATTTTTTACTACCTTCGCAGCTATCACCGCTCTGTGCCGGGGGTTCAGGCAGGGTCCCCGTCCTTACAGAAGTCATAGCAAGGCAGGAGTTTACAGCCCACACAGTGGGGCAACATGTCTTCAGTTTCAGCTGGATTTCTATGCGTTAGATTTTCTGGGTTCCTCTCTTGCTTAGATTCGTCCTTAGGGTGACCATGGGTTTATGGTGGCCTCCTGGGGCAAAATGGCTCATGTCGCCACAGAGACCTCAGGAGAGCCCAGTGGCCTCATATGATCCCTCTGGATCCCACCAGCTTGTCTGCTTGGAGGGAGGTGGGGTCAGGAAAATGCCCTGGAATTGCCATTGTTCCAGAGTCCCCCTTGTGCCCTTTCCAGTTTGGAGAACTTTTCCAGTTTGGAGGACTTTCTTCCAGTCTGGAGATCTCACAGCTTAGATGGAGGGAAATGGAGGTGGGAGCTGTTTGTGTGGGACGGTCTGAGGCTCAGATGCAGCATCGTTGTTTTCTTCCTTTCCTGAAAACCTGAAGCATCCGAAGTCTCCTCGAATTGCCCTTGACTTACCTTTTCTTGCCCCCACAGATTCACATCGTGCACTACAATTCTAAATACAGTAGCTTCGATGTAGCCCAAAATGCACCAGATGGCTTGGCTGCGCTGGCAGTCCTCATTGAGGTAGGCTGAAACTATGCAGGCAAGGTTATAGATTGACATCCACTCTAGGCATCAAAAGTAGACGAGGGTCTTCCTTCCTGTCCCTCCTCATTCGTTCCCGAGGTCACAATTCCAGAGAAGAACGATGTAAGCTTCCCAAGAGGTGGAAAGTAAAAGGTGAGATCAACTTGAGAAGTGGATGAACTTTAAATATACTTCTCAACCTTCACCCAGATTCATCAGCAGAGGCTGCAAAAAGGGCTTCGGGGGTTTGAGCATAACCTCTGCTGAAAGTATTGACTGACGACAAAACAATGCTGACCCTAGTTTTGGCCCCTAGGAATCCAGGCTAAAAAATAAAAACTATATTTAAGAACTAAGCAGAGACAGAGACACTTAGATATAGAGAAAGAAAGGCCATGTGATGATGGAGGCAGAGATTAGAGCTGCTATCCACAGAACAGCAAGGATTGCTCGCAACAACCAGAAGCTAGGAATAGGCAAAGAGAGATCTTTCCTGGAGCCTTCAGAGAGAGAATGGCCCTGATGACATCTTCATTTCAGACTTCTAGCCTCCAGAACTATGAGAGAAGAAATTTCTGTTGTTTTAAGAAAAGCAACAGATAAATAAATTGAGTAGAGCTGAGATATCAGCTGCTACATAGTGCTGTGGAGACACATCCTGCAGATGAAGCACTGGCAAATCACTAAGCAGACAGACAGGCAGATAGACAGACACACCCAGGGCAAGTATAAAAATCCAGATTTGCTACCATTTATTACTTAAAATGTCCAGTTTTCAACAAAAAGTTGGGCACACAAAGAAATAGGAAAGTGTGATCCATATTTAGGAGAATAAAAGCAGTCAATAGAAACTGACTCTGAGTGGACCCAGAGTGATTAGCAGACAGTACTTTAAAACGACTATCGTGAATGTGTTCAAAGGATTAAAAGAAACTGTCTTCAAAGAATTAAAGGAAAATGTGATGACAATGATCCAAAAAGGGAGCTTCCTTCCTGTCCCTCTTTATATTGAGAGAAATGGAAACTATAAAAATGCACGAAATAGAAAGGCTAGAGCTGAAAAGTATAATAAACAAAATGAAAAAATTCTGCTCAAAGCAGATTTGAGGCAACATAAGAGAGAATCAGTGTATTTAAAGATATATCAAATAAATTATTCAATCTGAAGAGCACAGAAAAAAGACTGAACAAAAATGAACATAGCCTTAGAGACTCATGGGGACAAGATCACATATCCCAACATATATGTAATGGGAATCCCAGAAGGAGAGGAGAGAGAGAAAGTGGCAGAAAAAATGTTGAAGAAACAATGGCCAAAAATTTTCCAAATTTGATGAAAAATGTTAATTTACTGGTCCAAGAAACTCAACGAACTCCATGTTTGATAAACATCTAGACATATCAAAGTTGAATTGCTAACAGCATCAAGAGAAAAAGAATTCATTTTATATACAAAGTGACAGTATGATTGATGGCTGACTTCTCATTAAAAAGTCATCAGAAGGTGGTGGAATGGCTGTCAGCCAAGAAGCCCACATCCAACTAAACCACCCTTCGAAAATGAGGTGACATAAAGACGTTCCCAGATAGACAAAAACTGAGAAAATTGCTATCGAATCTGTCTTATAAGAAATATTTAATGAAATCCTGGCTAAAAGGAGATGACACCAGGCAGTAACTCAAATCCACAGAAAGAAATGAAGAGTGCCAGAAATGGTGAATAAACGGGTAAATATGAAAGACTGTATACATATTTTTTGTTCAAAAAAAATCCATAAGATTGCTTAAAACAATAATAATATCACTGTATTATTGAGTTTATAATATATGTAGATGGAATTATATATGACAAAAAATAGAAGAAAAGATAGGGAAGAATAGAGCTATAGTAGAGCAAAGTTGCTGCATTTTACTGAGATTAAGTTAGTATCAACCCAACATCAATTGTGATAAGTTGTATATTATACCCACTGGAGCAATCACTAAGAGAATAACTAAATGTGGTTAAACAGTAAACTACAAGTATTTGTTTAACATAAAAGGTGGAACAGAGGAACAAAAAAAAGACATGACATATTTAGAAAACAAATAGCAAATGGCAGTTATAAATCCGAGAAATCTGAGTTCATACGCAATGGAAGAAGCATTGGATCAACACCACTGACTGAAAAGAACCATTGAAAATAGACTGTTTTCACCAAAAGCAACTTCTCTGACTTTTGAAAGGTCGACATGCATATAGATAGATAGATAGATAGATAGATAGATAGATAGATAGATAGATAGATAGATCGATCTTTCCTCCTCCCAGCCAGGTCTTGACAGGGTCACTGGGGATATTTTAACAGTGGCTTTTGCCCATTCCCTGAGCATGTCACCGATTACCAAGAAGCTGCCCAAATGCTTCAGATCGTGTCTCCCTGGAAGAGACTGGTGAGCCCAGGCAGCTGGTAGCAAAGAACATCCAGATTGTCCCCTCAGCACAACGAGGGCATGGATAGTGACCTCCTTCTAGCCCTTGTGGCTCTGCCCAATCTGCCAGAACACCAAACAGATGGATTCATGGGGACAGAGCCAGAGGTTTCTTCCCCAGTTGACTTAACGGCTCGATGTTTCTCCTGCAGGTCAATGACTATGCTGAAAACACTTATTTCAGCAACTTTATTTCTCACTTGGAAAACGTCAGGTATCCAGGTAAGGGGAGCCAACAGTGGCTGCGGGAGGGAAGGAGAATGAGTGTGAGCATAAGGTGGGGACAGAAGGTGGGGACAGGAGGGCAGGCAAGGGTGGCACTGGCGGGGAGAACGGCGGATGAGCCCGTTAGGGGCGCGTCCCTCTGTGGGAGGGGTCCTGTTCCAGCGGTTCCTGCTCTTGGCTTAGGCCTTGAACACCTCCGAGAAACCTGATCATAGACTCTACCTGCTGATTGCCACGATTGGAACTTCTGGATGGCCAGAGTCCCATTAACTAGAGATATCCTCACTTAAGTGACTGTCACCTTTGGCCCCAGCTGGCATGATGATCCTGGTCGCTGGAGAGAGAGATTCTCCTTGGCTTCAAGCTGAGAAGACTCTCAAGAGTGAAGCCCCCATCATCATGCCTGGACACAAAGACACGGAGGATCGGGGCTGGTCTCCCTTCCCACTGCCGAGTTCCTGTCAGAGCGATTGTCTGCTCCCATAGTCAACCCTTGACCTTGAGCAACACCCGTGTCAGCCTCGAGGCCTTGGTTTTGTGCATCCCACTTTGGCCTCATCTCCCAGACTCCAGCCCCCTGACTTCTGTCTTTACCCCTTCCCCAGTTCTCCTGACCTCTAATGCACGGGCCTCCGTGTTCTCTCTACTGCGCAGGCCTCGTGCCCTTCATCTCTCTTTCCTTAGCTTAGGGTTCACATGCTCACCAGCCATCGTTCTGACATGCCCGGATAAACACCCTCCATGGCCTCACCCTGCAAAGCCCCAGACCGTCTCCCACCTGCTCAGAGCCTGTAGCCAAATGGCTGAATGTGGCTAGACAGAAACACAGACATCTAACTGATATTTTTATTCCTAGCTATGAATGTCAATAAGTACTAATGCTGCCTGGAAATCCTGAAATACTCCTCTGGGTGTCTGCTTTTCCCCCTCTCCAAAATTATTCCTTAACATTTTCCCCTCTTTCCTGCAGCCCCTTTGCCCTGGCCTCTGCTTCTCCCTTGGAGCAGATGTCTTGCATCCCACTTCATCAAGAAGGAACTCACTCAGCTTCTTAACATGCCGGCACCTGACCAAACTCCACGTCGCCTCCTCCGTTACCACGGAGAAAAAGTCCTTCTCCTGTCCAAGACAGCCCTGCCTGCGACCCCGCCCCTTCTCATCCTCGGCCTTTTCTCCTGCCCCTCCCGCCTCTCTCCTGCAGCACTGATTTCTTCCTCTTCATTGAATCTTTCTGCTTAGCACACAATTCTGCTCTAATATCTGCCCCCTCAACACACAAACAAAAGTATCTCTTGGCCCCATCGTTCCCCCTGCTTCCTCCATGTTGCTTTGATAGTCTCAAGCTGAGCTCAGGGGCCCAGCAACACTGATGTGAATGAAAGAACCGTCTAGACGCAGCGATGGGTGCAGGCGCTCGGAGGTTTGAGATGCCCCCCGTCCGTCCCTCTCCTGCCCCTGCCTGTGGCTGCGCTCGGTTCCCAGTGGGCGTGGCAGGAAGAGTTTTGGACCAGATGCCTGAGCCTAGGCCCCCGCTTGGTTCTGATTCTGCCTTTCTAATCTCTGTACTCACTTCTAAATGAGCTCGAACCAAGGAGTGTTGTTCTTTCTTTGAGGGCACTTACCCAGAAGCCCGCAGGAGTCATAATTGGTTTGTTAAACTTATCATAAGACGTATCCTCAGCCTGACAGTGACAATGATGAGATGACAGTCACACTCACAAGTACTTTCCTGTGTGCTGGGTCAATGTATTTGACAAACCCGTTCCCCTTTACCCTCGCAGCAACCCTACTGATTATTCCCATTTCGCAGATGAGGAAGGAGCCTCATGGGAGAGAGTGTCTGGCCAGCCACTCGGTGGGAGGGTGCAGTACCTGAGCAGGTCTCTCCCCAAAGTCTTCACTCTTCACCACTCCCAGGAAGCGGCAAACTGGAGAGATATGTCTCAATAATCGGCTTCCATGTTCTTCTGCTTAAGTCAGCGGAACGGAATGTGGTGAGGTCAAGACTGAGCTGTCTTCTCGAGGGGCAGCGGCTGTTCCTAACATCCCTTTATCTCTTGTTCCCTCTGTTAGGACAAAGCACGGTTCTGAACAGGCTTGACCTTCAGGACATGCTGCCCAAAAACCTTCACGACCACTACAGCTACAAGGGGTCCATCTCAACTCCTCCCTGTACCGAGAACGTGCACTGGTTTGTGCTGGCAGATCCCATCAAGCTCTCCAAGGCACAGGTAATGCATGGTGTCACTTCACCGAAGTCCCCCCTTTTGACTTCCTGGTTAACAAGAGCACTCCCCCAAATCTCACCTAATGCCGACACCTGGGCTCCCGTGGTGTTTTCCACGTGCATGGCTGCTTTGCCTCACCTACGCTGCTGTGGGCGATCTTACCAGTGCTGTGGCAGGGATGGGCAAACGGGCATCGGGGACCTGAGGAACCATCGCTGATGTAGCAAAAGGACGGAACTCCAGGTCGGAGGGGAAGAGTTGAGCGCTGCTCTTGTTGTCCCTGTCTAGGCCCTTGACATGCAAAACCCTGTCCTCGTGGAGCTTCCATTCTAACTTCATAAACGGACGTACGCAAGAAGGATAGCTTCACATTGAGCTCTTTACGTGCTAAAATACCTGTAGCCCTTTGAGGAGATGAGCTGTATCAATCATCTTTTGTCCTCCAGCATAATACATAAATATTTGTTGAGTTAGACAAAGCAGGGGTCCCCAGCTCCCGGGCCGTGGACTGGTGTTGGTCTGTGACAGCAGGCCGCACAGCAGGAAGTGAGTGGCGGGCGAGTGAGTGAAGCTTCGTCTGTATCTGCAGCTGCTCCCAGGCACCAGCATCACCGCCTCAGCTCCGCCTCAGATCATCAGGGGTTAGATTCTCATAGGATCACCGGTCCCTGGTGCCACACAGGTTGGGGACCACCGAGATAAAGGACAAATGCAGTGAGGTTGCAAAGCAAAGCCGATGTTTACTTCTGGGTGATGTTCTTCTTCAGAAACAGATATTTCTTTTCCTACTCCAGGAAAAGGTGGAAAGCCCCCTAGTCAAGGATACATACACAGAGAAATGTTCGAACCAAGTTGGAAGTGCCCCCAGATACCTAGCAGAAGCAAATGTAAATTATCTCTGGAAAAATGCACCTTAAATCCAGATATTGAAGAATTTCCACAAGTAAAGTTATTTGAAATTAGCTCGATTTAAAAAAATTACAAAATACCCAAGAGAAAAGACACTATGAGTAAATATCAACAGAATCAAACCTACAAAGATTTCAGATAGTGAAATTATCAATTAATATAAAATAAGAATGTTTAATATGTATAAAATGTATAATATGTATAATTAAATATATTTAGTATATTTAATATGTATAAGAGCTTTCAATATGAGAAAAGAATAAATAAAGTATAAAAATGACCAAATAGACTTGGAAAAACACTATATAGAATTTCTAGAAATGAAAAGATAGTAACTGAAATTAACAACTCAGTAAATGAGTTTAATAGCATGTTAGATACAGTTCAAAAAAGAATTGGTAAACTGGAAGACAGAGCTGAGAAAATTATCTAAAATGCAGCACAAAGAGAAAAAGAGATGGAAATAGAAAAAGGAAGAAAGGAGACATAGAGAATATAGCGGGAAGGTTCAACAAGTGTCTAATTGAAATTCTAGGGGAAGAGAGGTAGCGTAGAGAAGAGGTACAATTTGAGAAACATTGGCTGACAATTTTCCAGAAGAGTTGAAAGATACCAAGTCATATATTCAGTAAGCCCAATGAGGCAATGTAAATTAAAGATAAAAATCCACATTAAACACATCACAGTGAAACCACAAAACATCAAAGACAAAGAAAAGATTTAAAAATCAGCTACAGGGGAAAAACAAATGATTGTGAAAAGCGTACTATTAGACAGAGAGCTGATTCAGCACAGCAACAATGAAAGCCAGAAAGCCATGGAATCATATTTTCAAAGCACCTGCCTCTTCACCTGTGATGGAGCGCACCCTCATTCTGCTGATCTAGAATTGTGCACGCAGCAAACATTTCTTTCAAGGATATAGACAAAATTCAGATATTTTCAGAAAAATGAAAATTGAGCTTGCTACTTGACATATCTCTGTTTACTTCTTTCTTTCCTTTCTGCTCAGAGAAAAAGATTAAATGAGATGTTTGGAAGAATAAATAGAAGAATGAATGGATGAATAAATGCATGCTCTGAAATGTGCTCTGCCTGGCCCATAGCACCCAGAACCTCCTGAGGATTTGTGATCTCACAACGAAATCCAAGATCTAGTTCAATTTCTAATGAAACCTTTTAAAACCACCCAGTGCCTCTTCCCCTCCATAATTCACTTCGTGTTGCCTGCAGATCTGGAAGCTGGAGAACTCCCTGCTGAATCACCAAAACAAGATCCTCCAGAACAATTACCGTCTAACCCAGCCCGTAAACGGCAGGGTGGTGAAAGCCAATTTCAAAAAATCACCCTGATCACTGTGAGTAAGAGCGACACCCATTTATTCTTCACGATTTGTGGACTCCTGTTTTCTTCTTCTTTCTCTGGGTAAATCCATCTCTTCTGGCATTAGAAAGAGAGGGGAACCATCTAAACAGCAGGAGACTCAGAAAGACCAATCTGAGCAGGGCTCGGGTGATGGGGATGACACGTTTCCCCAGTCCTGGCAGTGATGTCGGTGAGTAGAACAGAGAGGCCATCAAGGATGGGTGACTGTATGATATATTACCTACCTGGTCTTGGCCAAAAATAATAGGAGAAACAAGACGTCAGCTTTTGGAAAAAAAGATGTTCCGATGCTCCTCGAAGAGCGTAGGCTCAAGTTAACCTTATTTAATCCAATTCACATCAGTCTCCACACATTTTCATCTTGGTCTGTCTGTACTACGAGCCCACCCCCAACTCCAGTACATTCCCTCAAGGTGTAGTTAACCAGACCATGTGTCCTTTACTATATTTTTGGGGGGATCGAGCCCGGACACCAGGGCACTGGAAGTAAGTAGAGGCAGTCCAGCTTCCCCTGGAATTATGAACCCATTGGGTCGGGTTCCAACACCTCCTTTCTGTGGTTGCAAGGATGTAAATATTCTGTAGTTCTCCCATCTTCATTTTTTGCCTGCTTCTTCGTCAACTTGTAGTGAACCATACGCATTCCCTGAATTTATTGTCTTTACGATGTATTTCTATCAACCATTCTTGACACCTTTGCATCCTCTAACACAATAGAATGGCTCACCAATCAATATTACCCCAGCTTTATATGTATTTTTCAAGATTTTTAAGTGTCTGTGCATACTCCAGCCCCCTCACAACAAAATAAAGGCCATTTGTGCTTTCTCCCCATCTTTCCTGGCTCATTGATTGTTCTCTCTTGCATGAGGTTTCTCCTCCAATACAATACTAAGAGAGAAAAATGATACCAGCTATAATTATCCCCATATACTATATATGATATTAACAGTAACAATTCCTTTTCTCAAAGGGTGACACCTGTTGGATTTCTGATTAAAACAGCGGAAACTATCATCCATGAAAATGAAGTAAGATGGTTTAAATGTGTGAGAAGAGGTATGAGTTAGACACACTGATGGAAATTGATTGAAACAGAAATTTAAGGGCTAATTATCCTCCCCTCCAGTCATGCACATTGATCTTTCTAAATCATAAACCAGCCTAAACTCTGTAGCGTTTAGATGCAATAAATTACTTTGCAAATTCATCATTTAAGAATTTCTCTTTTCTATTCCTTTGTACCACTTCAAATAATCCTTTCTTGCCCTACCCCAAGGGACCCAGGTGATGGGACAGAGATCAAGGTGGGAGGTATTTTTAGGACCGAGATGAAGAAAAAAGCAGTATTAATCAGCTGAAAGCATGAGCTAGTACAGGAAGAGATGACCTTCCCCTGAGCCCACGCCCTGCCCTGTATCTGGAAAATTCTGTGTGTCCAGCTGTGGTTTGATCAACTGGGACAAGGTTGAGAAGTACCCAGCAGAATGGCCATTATTTGTATTGGTCGGTTACATGTATCCTTCATCGAGGCCCCATCCTTAACCCACGCTTCACCTGCCTCTTCACCTGTGATGGAGCGCACCCTCATCCTGATGAATTCCTGGATCTCCTGTCATTACTACCTTTGCTCTTCCGTCTTGTTATTCAGCGTGTCCAAAGCACTTTCACGTCTGACTTCATTCGCCCCTCAAGGCGATTCTCAATGAAGCAGCATCATCCCCAGTTTACAGACAAAGAAAGCAAGAGGCAGGAAGGCCGGCTGACTTGCCTAAGATCTCTCAGGCAGTAGACAAGAAGGCCAGGGTCTGAACCCTGGTCTTCTGTATCCCAGTTCTTTGAACTACAAAGGGCTTCCTTTTCGTTCATTCGGCAAGCTTTGGAAAGCACCTGCTACGTGCCAGACGTGGGGCTAAGGACTGGGGTATGGAGATGGGTGTAGAGCTCAAGGCCAGCAAGCAGCACAGACATTTAAATAACCGATTGCCCTACCGTGGGGAGAACAACTGTTTACAACCTCCACAGAGGGGCTGGCGCTTGGCCTGGGTTTGGAAGGCTAAGAAGTTCACCTGGTGAGCCAGGTGCGGGAGGGGCGGGGGTGCTGCAGGCCGACGGCGCCTGTCGATGGGAAACACGCAGGGAAGTGAGAGTAGCTCGGAGGGCCCAGAGCGCCGGGTTCGAGGCAGCTGGCCCACACTGGCAAAAACTTTAAAGTCTGACACCACCGTGTACTGCTGAGGACGTGGCACAATCTTCGACCACTGCCTGTAGGAGTGTCAACTCCGAAAGCGGCGTGGTTAATACTTCATAAAACGGAGCATGCGCAGATCCGGTAACCCAGAGCCTTGCACAGATGCGTCAGAAACAAAAATGTTCGAGTCAGCATTACCTGTAATTGAAAAATATGGGAAAAGCCTAAATGTTAGTCAACCGGATAATGTAAAATAACCAGACCGGGAAGTAGTAAAGGCTTAATGAACCGGAGCTGCACATGTCGACATGGTGGAAGCCACGAGCTGGACGCTCAGCAGCAAAAGACAGCCAGTCGCTGGAGAAACGTACCGAGTAATTTCACTTATAAAAAGTTGAACAATGACAATATTTACCTACGTGTATAATTTTAAGGTGGCAGAGTGTGTAATAAAGGTGATTCATAAGACAAAGATCAAATTCAGAATCGTGGTTGCGTGCATCGTGAGAGAGAAGGCGGGGATCACAGCCTTCCAGGGTCACTGACTGCTCCAAGTGGGTGGCGGATACATGGGTGGTCATTACTCTTTATTAACTGCCGCTTATTCCTTTTAAAATATGAACCAATCACATCACTTCCCTACTTAAAACCCTCCAATGGCTCCCCGTTACACTGTGAACAAATTACAAAGCCCGAGCTGTGGTCTACATCATTTGGCCCCTGGCTACTTCCTGGACACCATGTTACCCCTCTCCCTTTGGCTCACTTAGCTCCAGCCGATGTTCTTTGACATACCTCAGGGCCTTTGCACGTGCTGTTCTCACTGCATCGCATGTAGGGCACAGGCTCCTGCTCTTTCTTGCTATGCTTCTCTATCCACAGCATCACAAAAGCCACCAGACCATCTTCTGTTTTGCCCTAGCAATTGACAGGGAGCTTGAGATGACCCTGGCTCCCTCGGGGAACGCCATGGTGGGCTGCTTCTTCACCGTTTTGCCCTAAACTGGGATTCCAAGGCTGGGCCCATCACCCTGTGACCCTAATCAGGGAAGGCTCATGTGCGGGTTGAGGGAAGACGTTGCAGAATGGCTCGGGAAGGGTGTGCTGTGTGGGAGGGAGGGCCTGTCATCCCAGGCGGAATCGCAGTGGCCTCCAGAATCCTCTCCAATGGGTCCTGGGCTGGATGAGCCACGTGCTCACTGCAGCCTCCCTGGGCCCCTGACAGAGGCAGCCACCAGCCCAGGGCAGGGGCACGGCTCCGGGTGCAGCGGGTAAGGCTGGTGGGGGCTCTGGGATGTGCCAGGCGGGAATCAGGCTCAGCGCTGCCCCAGCCTCCAGGGACGTTTTAACTACAAGGGTCATTCACATTGATATTCTGCTTCGAAGCTTTCGGGAAGTTCCTACATGACACATCTCATCTTGAGCCTCGCGGCAGTGCCATGAAGTGGGGACCCTATCCCCAGATTAGAAATAGGGAAACTGAGGCCCAGAGTTCCTCGGGGATAGAACTGGGATTTGAGCTCAGGGCTGAGATGCCAAGTGTCCCCACTGCCGTGCGATCCTCCCTTTGGGGTGGGCAATGCTCCCGCCAGTGTGACAAAGGGGCTCTAATGGAGTCATTGCCTTAGTGTTTACAAAACAGCGATGAGCACAGAACACCCGAGTCTCTGCCTTGGACAAACCATTGTCGTGCCCTGCACTTGTCACAGACCTGTGAGGACACCTGTTCCGGAACTCACAGCTCACAGGCTCCTTAGCACTAAGAGTGGCTCTCACGGAGGGCCGAGGCTTAGGGGTGAGACTGTGGGAGGCTGCTGTCTGTTGGGGTGGTGGGGGGGAGCAGCCAGAAAGCTGCTGGTGTGACCAGAATCTTGTTCACGCAGCGTCTCCTGAGGCTATAACACAGCGAGCACTGTGCCGGGCAGGCTCCCTGCTCCTGGAGGTCACGGTGGGTGGCGGAGGCGAGGGCGCCTGCTTGTCAGGTGAGCTGTGAGCGTGTGAGGGTCAGGGACCAGCGGGGCTTGCTGGCACAGAAGGAGAAGGTGGGGAGGTCGAGGCAGGTGCGGTAGCAGGAGCGAGTCAAGGGCCCGAAGCCGGGATTGTCTGTTTGGAAGGTGTTTGCAGCTGCCCGGTACTGGCCACCCCGCCCGCCAGCCGAGCTTGGAGATTTGGCCTCCGCCACTGTCCACGGCTCCCTGGGGGAGCAAGGGACAGCCATCCTGCTGGAGACCCCTTGGGGACAGCAGAAGGGAGAGGAGAGAGTCCCCCTGCGGGGGGGGACAAGGAAGACGGGCACCCAGGGAGGTGACCAAGAAGGTGACCGTCTAACTTGCAACACCTAAGGGTAAAAAAAGTTCTATTAAAGTTTTAAAACTCTAGTAAATATTAGCCCATTGTGCTTGCTTGGTTTGAAGTAGCAAAGAGTTGTAAATTTTATAAATGTCTAACCGTGGAGAATTAGTTTGGAGATGAGGCTGGCATGAAATGTATGTGTGTGTTTGTGTGTGTGTGTGTTGTGTGTGAGTGTGTGTGTGTTGTGTGTGTGTGAGTGTGTGTGTGTGTGTTGTGTGAGTGTGTGTGTGTGTGTGTGTGTGTGCACGCGCGCATGTATACAAAGAGATCTGGATCGTTCCACACTAAAGATTTAAATAATCGTTCTCTGAATGGCTTAGATTTTGACTTTTTCCTCCATGATGAACAAGCATTGCTTCTGTAATAAGGAAAAAAAAATACAAAACAAATATAATCAAACGAAAGAATGAAGGAAAAAGATTTAGAATCTTCGAGCATTTCTAATTTTCGACTTCTTTTGTAGTTCATTGTATTAGTTCTGTTTTAATTTTATTGAAGAGTTGAAGACGACTTTTATGGAAACTTTAAACACCATGTTTGTATTATTGCTTACTGTTAATTTATGATTCCAACTTTTCGCCACTCCGAACGACACAGCGTAAGGCAGAAATCTGGCCGAATTTCGTTTAAAAACGAAACAAGCAAACACCAGGAGGAGACCGAGAAGACTCCAGGGGACATAAAGTCTGGGTCCAGGTCGCTTCCCTCGGGTTGGCATCGTGGACACCTTTCTCACCGAATTCCTGAGTCAGTTTTGTTTTCCAAAAGTTTTCTCCCGTGAGCTTCAGAGGGCGGAGGGCCCAGCCTCTCCCAGTGAGGGCTGGAAGATTCTGCTCTTCAAACAGCCACAAAAACAGCTTCATGGTGTCAGTGGGCAGAAGGTCACTGGGCTCCCGCCCCCTAAGGGCAAGACCCGGCCTCCTGGGAGCAGAAACTGGGAAGACCCCTCAGCTGGACCTGGAACTTCTATGCTCCTATATTGGTTTCTATGTGTCCACAGTGCTTGAGAAAAGGTTTGAGAAACAAAATATCCCTTAGGAACAGCCTCTTGGCTGTTCCACGGTGCTCTTAGTAGGTGTTCTTTCTCTAGTGCCAGAAATTTTCCAGAAGGCCTTCTGTGTTGGTGCCATTTTGTGAAAAACTAAAGCAGAGAAGATTTTGCAGAGGACAGAGTAGAGGCCGGGCAGACGGCAGTGTTTGTCGGGAAGGTGCTGCCCTCCCGTGGTGACTTTGAGGATGGCAGGGCCTGTGTCCTGGGACCTCAGATCTAGTCCGCCCCTTCCCGCTTTTCAGATAGGTTAACTGAGGTACACGGAATGACCTATAAAGGTCTTGGGGTAAGTTACAGACATGTCAGAGACAAATGTCACAGTGTGTGCCCCTGGACTGGTCTTTCTCACACAGCAGGATGTGGGATCGCATCGGGCTATGGTCCCTTTGCCTCCATGTCTCTCTAGCACCTTCACATCTGGGCAACAGATGCCCAACCCTTCCTATCCACCCGCTTGTCACCAGGGGACTGAATCTGACACCCCTCCAGCTGAATGGACAGGTTGGCTATTCAGATGTCCCTCTGGAGCCAGCTCACATCTTGAGTGCCAAGGTCATGCAGAGGTGGCCACCAGGACTGGCCCTGGCAACCCCCGAACCTCACACAAGTGGCCACTGGGGGAGCAGATGGCAAGTCTTCCCAGGGACAGCTGCTGTCCAGGGGGAGGGAGGCAGGTGCTGGCGAGAAGCAGAGACCTCTGGGCCTCAGGGGCGTGGGGTCAGCATGGCTGAGGGGGTGGGCGATGACAGCGGGTGACCGCTGGACCAGGTCTTACTTCCTGCCCTTGGCTCCCTCAGAAAGTCCCACTGGCCTGGCTCGAGCGGAGTTGGTGGCATTTTGCTCTTCACAGATGCACACCCCCCGACTAAGGCAGGATGCACCTTACACTTTGAGCCTCAGAGGCCACCGGGGATGCTGGAGGTCCGGGTTTTATTAACACGGGCTACAGGCCAGGGAGCCGGGGCCACAGCGTGTGACACTGTGAGTGCGGAAGGGAACTCAGCTCCCAGTCCTGGGCTCCCCACTTCCTCATCGGCCCCTGGGAACCCTGGGGCTGGCCTTGGGAATGGGTCAGCAAGAGGCATTTTTCATGTGAATTTTTTGGGGTGCAGCCAAGCAGCCTGAACTCCATCAAGGAAGACCCCTGGACTGAGTTTTAGGGTGTTGCGGCCCTTGCATCTTGCTCCGGATCCCCCCTTCGGCCCTGACAGTAAACGGGCTCCTGTGAGTGGGAGCTGAGTGACAGCCCGGATCACTCCGGGGTGCACCGGCGTTGGCCGCCCCCTGCAGTGGGGACTTAAGAAAAACTTGCCGGTGCATTGTTCTCAGAGGTGGACCGAGGTGGGCAAACAGCCATCACTCAGTCCTACGTCAAAAGGGGGCCACCAGCCCTTGCCAGGAGCAGAAGGACCCAACATCCATGACATCCATGGAGGGGCCCCCAGGCAGTGCCCTGCCCCCCACACGCAAGAATGAGGGGGTCACGTGAGCTGCTCGCCCTGCTGCCTCCCTCTGCACCTGGCGCGCTCGGCTTCGCCCTTCAGGAGGCGGAACCCCACCCGTGAGATGGGGGACACCCGATGTGCATGCAGGAATGAGGGACAGGGGCGCGGGGAGTTACGCCGCTCGCTCCAGGGGCCTCGGGCACCGAGTCACGGAGCCAGATCAGGCAGCCAGGTCTCCCGTTTAGGCCAGGGGTCCTTCCACTACGTCCCCACCTCACGGGAACGCACAGGGCTCCCGTCAGACACTGACCATCAGCGGTTAAAAATCCTTTATGGTCAACAAGCCTCTCTTTGAAAATGAAAACGCTACAGGGACAGGTCATGTAATACAGTTATTTAAATCCTGGTGTGAATTAAATGGCACAAGCACGAGGGGCCCAGTAAATATTTGCGGAGGACAGAACCCCCTGCCTAGAGTGGGCCCCTGGAGGGAATGTCTCAGTCAGAGGGACAGGTGGGCCTGGTGCTCACCAGCACCAGCTGGCCCTTCTCCAGACTGACGGCTCGACTCGCATTGGCTGCGTGTTAAAAGAACATGAGAATAAAACAAACGAAACTAACCCTTCCAAAAAAAAAAGAAGAAGAAGAAGAAAAATAAAACAAGCCCACTGGCACCTCCTGGCGCCCGAGAGGAGAAAACACAAAAATATTTTGGGGGCACCTGTAGATATTTGAATATGGCAGGAATATTAGATGATATTTAGGGATTATCTAAAGATTTTGTATGTGAAACTAAGCTATTATATGGAAACATGACTTTATTTTTAAAATGTAAGATATTTAGGGGTGAAATGTCATGATGTCTGTAATTTATTATTAAAGATTTCGGCAAAGAAGGAGAGGAGAGGAACTATGGGAGATTTTCAAGCTTTTCCTAAAGAACTATCTATGACTGGGACACGTCTAGGAGTTTGAGGAGACGGGACTCTTTCCGGTCCTGAGAATGAGGAGGGGACCCCATCAGGGGACAAGAGATGGAGCCCGGGCCCTCGGACTTGGTCACGTTCCGTCCCCTCACGAGGAACTGAAGTTGAGAAAATCATCGGGAGCCCTGTCTTCTCTCCACTCCTGTCTCCAGCCCGTCCCTCTCAGAGACCAGAGCACGTGCACCCCGTCCCCCTGTGACCCTGGGCGGAGGGCCGAGCCCCAGCATTTGCCAGGCTGCGCAGGTGCAGACCGCCAGCCACACCGCAGGGAGGCTGTTCGGCTCAAATGCCTTTTCCACAGGGAGGTCCCGTCGGGCTGATGGGAATGAAGGCGATGACGTTGTTGACCGGTGGGGCTCCCCTGGGCTTGGACCCGGGACGGAAGGTGGTTGAGATGGCAGAACCTCTCTGGACATAAAAAACACAGCTAACCGAATGACAAAGGGATACGTGATGCCTGAGCCTGTCCTCCCAGAGGTGCCGAGAAGGTGCCTGGGACAGGACGTCCGACGGGGCCAATGCGAAGAGGACCAAGGGCCAAGCCCCAAGGAGAAAGGTGTGGGACCAAAGCAGGAAGGACGTTTTACGGGACGACGCTGCCCGCAGCAGTGACGGCCAACACTGAGCACGCGGCACTGCCTGTGGCCGCCGTGTCAAGCGCTTTGTGAGGTGACTTCGTTTGGGTTCCGGGTCGCGGATGCCAGGGCAAGCAGTTTCCTTGGGAAGTGGAAGGAAACCCGTCCGGTCCCAGAGACATGGGCTGGGGGCGGAAAGGTATGCTGAGAAGCCAGCCACCGACAGGCACCTGCGGCTTTAATCCCAAAAGTTATCCACGGAAACAAGAACGACACAGACCGACCCCACGCGAGCGGCGAGGGAACCGGCGCGTCTACGCAGCGCCTCCATCGGCCCGGGGAGCAGGTGGCTGCAGGGCGGTCACTCCCCACCCCTCCGGCCTGGGCTCCGAAACGCCTTCAGGTGAAGGGAGGGAGGGCGGTCGCGGACACTCACAGGCAGCCGGAGCCCGCGGGAGGGTGTCTGCCCACACACGTGGACACGTTAATGCTCTCAGCAGTCCTACGAGGCCCACACGAATCCCGTTGTCATCCTCATTTTCAGACGGGGAAATGAGACGGAGAAGCAGCTTGCCGACGTGCAGAGCCAGAATGCTAAGCCAGGCATCCTGGCTCCAGAGTCCGTGCTAACATGGGCAGTGATGAGCTGCTCGTCAGTGGAGGCATTCAGGTGGAGGCCTGACTGTCGGGACGTCGAACAGGGACTCCTACTGGGGACAGGGACTAAGAGACTGCCGAGTCCCTTTTCAGAGGAAATTCACGATCTTAGGAAGAGGCAGAGGAAGTCACTGAAATACCGGTGGGGCAGCCACCCTGAGAGACGGAGCCAGACATGGCGGGGGAGGGGTGCTGAACGAACCCCTGCTGAGTGGGTGTCATGGTGCATCCCTGGCCCCGCACCCTGAGCAGTTTTCTCTCCCGGAGGGGCTGCTCATCGACCTTGCTAGCGGTGCAATGAGCCAGCCCTGAGGTCCCCCCCACACTCCCGCTCAGCCTTGGGGATGCTCCGGGCTACCCAGGTCCCACAGGACAAGGCCGGCTCCGTCCGCACTCGGGCTCAGGGTCCCCGTCTGCAAAATGATGGAGGCGATGAGACCCATGTCTAAGATTCCTCCGCTGACCAAGTTCTGTGACTGTGGGTCTGGGCAAGAAGGCCGGGCCTGGGCTTCTAGAACAGCCCAGTCATTCCTGGTGGAGCTGAGAGCAGTACAGTCTGAATGACTAAAAGCCTGGATTATGGCACAATTCCAACATATGGAATGCTTTCTTCATCCAAGTGCACGACATACAGCAAATGAATTGTTAATCAAGTATCTAGAAGAGGTTGTTATCGGTCCCGCTTTAATAAAGAACTAAGTTTCAACCACCAGTATCTTCTTCCATGCGTGAAAACTGAATTGCTACAGTTCTTTCAAAGGGAGTTTTCCACACACACCCACAAATTGCCAACCTTGGCACATCAAGTTCTAGCGTAACTGTGAATTGCAGAGGGTGGGATGTGGCCAGATGGAATTCCCTGGTGCCCCGCCCGGGACCTGGGCTCACACCCTTCCTTTCAGCGAACCTTGACCTGGGCATCCCTCCTTATCTGTGAAGTCACAGTCTTTGAGGCACCTGGACTTAGGCATAAAGATTAGTGAGTTCCTGTAAGTCAAAGTACAGAGAGCTACTGTTTATTCTCGGAGGACACAAGACAGTGACTCAGTCTAAACCATAAACCCAGAACAACAACAATGATGTGGCCATGCAGTGACAGGCTGCAGCCGTCACACCTTGGAGCCACGGGTCACCTGACCACAGATTAAGCCCAATCGACAAGCATTTATTGGATATCTGTTAGAAGTGCTGACAAGGCACTAAGCGAAGGACCGTCAAGAACTTTGACCAAAGGCTGTGCCACCTGCATGGGGTTGATGATGGAGGGCTGCTGTTCCCGTGCAAGTGACGAGGGAAGGAATCTCAAGAAATCCAGGGACTTGCTTAAGGGCACAATGTCTATGGCAAAGTGGAGACTAGACCTCAGGCTTCCTGATTTTCAAGGTCACATCAACTCCCCTCCCCCACCACATGCACAACCACCAAGAGACAATGTGGTTTACTAACGTAAAATTTTATTAATAATTTCTTATTTAAAATGTACGACGTGACATTGTGACCTATGTCCACGCCCATGATATCAGCATCACGATGAAGATAATAAACATTTCCATCATTTCAAAAGCTTTCCCTGGGGAACTGCTGATCCGTTTTCTGTCACTGTAGATTAATTTTCATTTTCTATAATTTTATGTAATTAAAACAATACAGTATGTATTTTTTTGTCTGCTTCGTTTCGTTGAGCGGGATTCCCTTGAGGCTCACGCATGCGTCGGCAGTCCACAGCTTTGTACTGCTGCGTGGCAGTCTACTGCGTGGGCAGTCCACGCTCGTTCATTTATTCATCTAGAGATGCTCTTTCACACTGTGCCCATGACTAAAAAACTTGCTGTGAACATCTGCATGCGAGCCTGTCTGCAGACATGTGCTTTAATTTCGTTGGGTGAAATTTAATTTCTAAGAGCCGGATCATAATGCGGGCTCATACGGCAGAAGTTTAACGTTTTAAGGGACCGGCGAGCTAGTTTTGAAAGCGTCTGTGCCATACCACCGTCCCGCCAGAAGTGTCCAGGAGATTCGGTTTCTCCACATCCTGGTCAACGCTTGAGGTCGTCGGTCTCTTCCATTTCAGGCATGCTAACAGGTACATAGTGGTATCTCGTTGTGTTTTTAATCTGCATTTTCCTAATTATTAATAACATTAAGCACCTTTTCATGTGCTTATTTGCCATCATGCGTCTTCTTCGGTGAAGTATACATTCAAATCGTTTGCCCATTTTTGAAACTGAGTTGTTTTCCTATCGAGTCCTGAGAGTTCTTTATACGTTATACGTTTCTACATCTGGACGCGTGTCCCTCTCAGACATGTGATCTGCAGACTCACGGGCCACATCTGGCGCGTGTCAGTGGCACAGACGTGCCAGTCTGTGCCTTGCCTTTTCATTCTCGTAAGTGTCTTAGAAGAGCACAAGTTCTTAGTTTTGTCAAAGTCCAATTTATCGATATTTTCTTTTACAGACTGTGCTATCACTTATATTCTATTCTAGAACTTTCATAGTTTAAGGTTTGAATTTACGCCTATGACCTATTTTAAGTTAATGTTTGTGTACGATGTAAAGTATGGATAAAAGTTCATTTTTTTCACACATGGATATAACTACCCCGGCGCATTTGTTGGAAACACTATCCTGTCACCATTCGGTCAGTTGCCCCTGTATGTGCGGATTTATTTCTAGATTCGTCATGTCCCATTGATTTATCCGCTATGCCATACTGTTTTGAGAACTGTAGCTTTATAGTCAGTCTTGACATTAGGTAATATTAATCCCGACTTCATCTTTCTCACAGTTGTTTTGGTTATTCTGGGTTCTTTGCATTTCCACATAAATTGTAGAATTGGCTTGTCAATTTCTACCCCCATCTCACCCGCCACAAAAAAAATCTTGCTGGAATTTTGATAGTAATTGTGTTGAATCTACAGAGAAATTTGGGAGGGGGAGCATTAAGCCAAACTTGCAGTCCTAGAGTACGTCCCACTTGGTCAGGATGTATTATTATCCTTATAACACAGTATTATATTCCATCTGCTAAAATTTGGTTAATAATTTTCGTATCTATGTTCATGAGGGTATCGATCTGTAGTTTTCTCATAATGTCTTTCGTTTGGTTTTGGAATCAGAGTAATGATGGCTTTACAGAATGAGCTGAGAAATATTCCTTCTTTAACAATCTGGAAGAATCTGTGTCAGATTGGTATTTTTTTCTTCCTTAAATGTTTGGTAGAATTCACCATAAGTCCATTTGGGCCTGAAGTTTTCTTTGTGGGAAGGTTTTTAACTACAAATTCAATCTCTTTCGTTGATGTAGGACTATACGGGCTGTCTATTTCTTCCTGAGTGAGCTTTGGTATTCTGTATCTTTCAGTATATAGTGCTCTCCTGTTTCCAAGGCAGATATCAACTGACAAACCCAGGGAGGAGGTTTCTCTAAACGGTCCCAAGAACACTCGGACCTCTCTTGCCCAACTGCCCCAGCAGGCTGTGATGCTGACCAGGATACGTGCACCCCGCGGCCACAGAGTGAGAGGAAGCCTCCCTGTTCCTCCCCCCAGAAGGAGACAGAAACCAGCGCTTCAGCCTCCAGTTCCTTTGACTGTCACACCAGCACACGAATCAGGATTTGGGCCTCCATGTCCATCGCTGAACTCGAGAAGTTTTACTTTACGACAGCGCGTGCCCATGCCATCCGAGCGTGGCGGCTTGTGTGGTCGGAGAATCGAGTGCTGCCCATCGGTGCCTGGGGACCTGCACCCCCTCCCGTGTCACTTCTCCTGGAGGTCAGCGCCGGAAGCTAACGTGTCTCAACCGAATCAGGGTCTAAAGTTTTCCAAGTCTCCCAATTGCCACCGGGGCCACAAGTCTCAGAGCTGTGACCCTCCCTTGAGGCCTGGGGCAGCAAGTCTCTTTCTCAGAGAAGGAAGCCTAGATGTAGCACCTGGGGACATGCAGAGCCATGAAGAGGAAGTTTCCGGGGCAGGCAGGGAGGGCGCGAGGCCCGACATCTGCGATTGCTTCTTTATTCGCTGGAACTTCCACTCTGTTTCTCTTGGCAAAAACTCAGTTTATCTCCACAAACGTTCGGCGCTTGGTCTCAGGAATCACCACGCAGACGTAGACGGCGGTGAGGAGGCAGATGCCGGCAAAGATGACGAAACTGTAGGCCCCAGTGGCCTCCTAGGCCAGGAGACAAGAAACCAGGAGGAAACAGAGGAAGAAGAAATGACGAGGACAGTTCCGGGGGACGCCTCTGTGAGTCACAAATGAGTCTCCTGTAGCCAATCTTACTTTTATTCCCAGAGGAGTGAGACGGCTAGAAAACCGTGCCCTGCCCTCTTGTCAAAAAGGACTCAGAGCCTTAGAGACTGCTTAGCAACAGCGACCCTGGCGGGGGGAAGTGGAGGTGACGTGCACAGCTCCGGACGTAGGCAGGGCGTGGTGGCGAGGAGACCTGCTCCCTCGCCCTGGCTCCGGCTGCCTTTCTATCGCCTTCGAACTTGGCAGACCAGGTCCTTTCTCGTCTGAGGGAGTCGGGGACTGGCATAGTCAGGGTTTGGCTGCCGTGGTGCCACGTGTGCTCATGGACCTCGAACGTGCCTGCGAGTCGCCCCTTCACAGAACGAGCAGGTGTTCCTAGCAGACGGGTGGGAAGCACCGCTTATTTCCCGGAGCCCCTTCCGCCTCGGGGGTGGGCGGAGTGGAGCAGGGAGTGAGGCAAGGGGCTGCCCGCGCCTGCTTCCCACCGGACAGCCCCGCTCGCCTGGACGGAAGGGAACATGAAGCCCACGATGACGTTGGTGAGCCAGTGCACAGCTCCGGCCACCATGAAGGCAGCGGCCGGGCGGATTGTGGGAAGGTCTCGGTCCTCACCACGGCGGGGATGGGACCTCGAGGGCAGAGAGCACAGGGCGGATGGAGCGGAGGGCGCTCAGAGGCCGCCGGCCCCAAGCCCAGACCCTCCGAGCGCAGCCTGACTGCGGCACTGGTTGTCCCTTAGTAAATGTTTGGTCGATGAATGAGTGTGAACTGGAATGGCCTCCCCCCCAAAAAGGTAAACTGAGCCCAGCATTCAAGTGTGGGTGGGGTTTGCACAGGAAGAGAGGGAAGGGAAGGAGCACATCAGAGCAGCGTGGGTCAGGGACATTCACTGGACGCCCGCAAAGCTCCTCCGGGCTGGCGGGGCGCGCGGGTACTCACCGGGCCCGGCAGAGTGTCCCGCGATGTAGGTGAAGACGCAGATGACGCCGACGTGGGACAGCTCAGGCACCGTGCTCTGTGGGGCGAGGAAGGGCTGTCTGTGCCCCACGGGGCCTGGCTGGGGACCTCTGAGCTCGCGGCCCTGAGCCCCACGTGCGATGAGTCCACCTGCGCTGCCCCCTTCCCGCCACAGGTGGGAGCCACACCTGGGTCTCTGAGCACCTACGTGCGCCTCGAGGGCTCTGTGGGAGGACGACGAGATCGAGGCCTGACGTCCAGCATGCGAGGCTGCAGGGGGCGTCCACGGCCCTGCCTAGGTGAGGGGAATGTCCCAGGAGGAATGCGTGCTATTTATTTGTTCTCCGCCCATCACAAATATCAGCCCCCTTAATCCTCACGACGCCCTCCGAGGGAGGGTATTGTTACCTTGATCCTACAAAGGTGGACTCAGAGCACAGAGAGCCTGAGCGCAGACCGTGAGGGCGCGTGGTCCCTCGGGGGTCAAGCAAGAACCCCAGTCAGCCAATCAGCTGGGATGGAGCTGGGGCCTGGACTCTACACCAGCTGAGAGAAGCTTCTAGAGGCCACAGGACCAGGAGAGCTGGCGGAGCACCCCTCCTCCCCGCAGCCAGGGCAATGGCCGGCACAAAGCCAGGGGAAGAGACTTCGGCCAGACTAACTACGGGGTAACTATTTCAGGCGACGGCGTCGAAGCGGTGCTGGCGGCAGAGCCAGGTGGGCCGGGGTCGCCTCCCATGAAGTCGGCTCCAGGTCGCCAGGCGGACGAGCGCGCGGAGGACAGACAGCCTCTGCGACGCCGCTGGCGGGGCGAAGAGCCGGAGGAAGCTTGTGAGCAGAGAAGGGACAAGCTCTGACTCACATTTCAGCAGAGACGACTGTGTGTGGCAGGGCGGAAGCAGGGTGGGGTCTAGTTCAATACCTGAAGCGAAGGCGGCGATGGCGGAGGCTGGCGGGGCGTCCTGGACGCGCGGCCATGCGGGCAGCTGCTGGGACGTGCGCAGGCGGAGCCAACGGGACTGGCCGTTGGGCGAGTGGAGGCGGGAAGACAAATGGACATCCCCAAGGTTCCCCGAATGTGACTCACAATCGCCTCTGCGGATCGCGTCTAGTTTCCTAAAGTCCCTGAAGTGTTCTACTAAAAACCTGGACTAGTTTAAACAAAATAAGGTCTTTAAAAAGGAAACTTTAATTAAACCGAGGCAGGGACGTAACTATTTCTTCGCCAGCCTCATCCCTCTCTCCACCTTGCCCGTCCCTCCCCAACCCCCGGTCCGCCCCCTGTTCACAGGCAGCTGGCGCTCGGCCGGTGATAGAGGAGGAAGCCATCGCGGAGGGGACAGCGTGGGAAGGGGGACAGAGAAGGAAGATGCCGTCTCTGAATCACAGAATAACCTGTTCGCCTTTTCCTGTCCCCGTGCGTGAGCGCGTTTTAACTGGAGAGGGTTTCTGTCAGCTGGAGCAGTTCATACAAAAGCAACAATGGCAAAGCAGCAGCCGAAGATGTGCAAAGTGCTGGTCGCTTCCGGAGTATTTCATGTCATGGCCATCCTACGTGTTTTCAAAATTTTCGCAGAACACAAATAGTAAATACATGCCGAGAGCATCGCAAATTAAAAGGATGTATTTCTTGCACGGGAGGCCCACTCGCATTTCCATCTTACTCTTCCCGATGACTTCACGGCCTCTCTCATTACTGTTTACTCTCCCAATTCATTCTGATCGGGTCTCCAAGATGTTTTTAATATTAAGAGATCGACATATGTCTTACGCGTGGCAGGATTTCAAGGTGAGAGCTCCGCACCATTTGGCAACCTGAGGGGTTATTTTAACGACATGTTTACAAAAGAGACAGCTCCTTTGCTAGCATGTCACGTGCTCCCTCACGTCCCGTGCTAACCACCTAGTTTGCCTGTGTGCTGTGCCTACTTCAGTGAAGGTTCATCTCCGCTTCCTCCTCTCACATACAAATATATTTGGTCCATGGCCACTGGTTTATTCTTCTGTCCACGCCAGCTCGGTTCTCGTTTTCTCCTGCTTCTGACCCAGACCGACTTCTGATCTTCCTTCTCTTAAATCTACGCTAGGTCATTGCTGGTGGGGATTTTTTAGTGCAGCTGCATCTAAGCATATATTGAAATGCGTGTTTTGTTGTAAATTCGCGTTCTTCCTTTCCGTTATGGGTAGGGCCTTACACGTAGCCGTTTACGTGCACGTGTGTGTGTAGGTGCGCGCCCAGCGGGACCAGCCATTCCAAAGTACTTGGAGGAAGGAGGTGTGGAGTCAGACGTGGCTGAGAGCCACCCTGGCCCATGGGAGCTGGTTCTGTTGCAGGGACCTCCCACCCCGCCGCGGGCTCAGGGTCCCTGCCTGCCCCCCGCCCCCCAATCTCCTGACTGAACCGAGGCCAGAGCTGGAGGAGGAGCACCAGCGTCAGCGTGAGGCAGGCCGAGCCGCAGATGCTGGAGCCGACCAGCAGGAGGCGCCGTCTCCCCCAGCCACTCCACAGTGACGGCCTGAGGGAAGGGAGGCCCGTGAGGACCCTCAGCGACACTGGGGTGCCCAGAATTTGTGGGCCTGGTGCTGCCAGCCCCTCCCCTAGGCCCTGAGTGTCATTTCTCACCTCTGCTGCCTCCTACGCGGAATGTACGCTGCTTATCTTGTGAGTCTGATTTCATGCCACCAGACTAGGCCGCGGCCCTTCCTGTCTGTCATCTGCAGACCCCTGGATGTCTGCGACCTGCATCTGCCCCCGCCCCACCCCACTGTAATGACCACGTTTTCTCGTTTCTGTGTTTGATGCTTTGACACCTGGGGTTCCTGCTGCCCTCTGGAGGGATGGTCCCTACCACGGTTAGCAATTCGCCTGTGAGCTCGCCTTTGATATGACACTAACCCATCCAAAGCCCACACCTCCCCTACCCGCTCTACGGGGTTCTCACACTCAGGGCCACCATCCCCTGCCCTAATCACCCAAGGTAGGGACCAGCCAGTTAGGGGCAGCCCCTGGGCCCCAGAGCTGAAGCCGTTCCAACCAGCCAATCCTGAGCCCGCACACCCTGCCTCGCCTGGCCCTTCCCACGAAAACCACAACAAAGGCCCTCTCTCATGTCGCCCCTCGCCACCCCTCACCCCTCTGGCTGGCTCTGGCGCTTCTCTGCATGGCCCTGTGTGACGTGGCCTGCCCCTCCCTCCTCTCACAGTTTGGAACTGTGAGTGACAAACTATCTTTTCAGATGCAACCACCTACTGATATATTGGCCTCGTCACACACGAATAACAATAAAACTTACACTTTCAAGTAGCCCCCTGCCACCACCTGCTGTTGCAGTTCACACAGGGGCCGTTGGAATCTGGCCTTCCCTCGTGGGGTCCCCCTCCCCCCACATACTTCCTTTTCCACTTCTGGGAGGTGCACCGTCTCGAATGTTCCAAACTCAGGCCACACTCCTTCTGGCTAGCAATCCAGTTCCAGTTCTACTCCGCCCTACCGCCCCCGTCCACAACGTCGACAAGGTGCCACACCAAGGGCCAGCGCAGTGCCAGGCCTTCTGTGCCCCTCTGTGCACGTCACTTCCGATCCTCCCCACAACCCTGCGGATGGAGAGTAACGCTGCCATTCGGTGAGGCCCGCTGGGCAATCGCAGGTCTGCACACAGTCAGCGAGGTGAGGCCAAGTTCATCCGCTGCGCCAGATGCTGATCCTCCAGGGAGAGAGGAGGCTCCAGGTAAGATGATGGGAAAGAGGGTCCCAGTGATGACGAAGTACCCTGGAGGAGGAGGGCTCCGGGGATGGAGGACGGATCATCCCGCGGAAGGGGGGATGGGCTGAGGGGCTGGGCACCAGGAAGGGTGGAGAACTGGTCCGGGGGCCTCCCTCCCCGCCCCGCCTAGCCCCCCTTGCTTTCTCCCTTCCTCTCCCCCTCCGACCCTGCTAAGTCCTCTGAAAGTCGACTGGGGCTTAAACTGCCTCTGGGGAAGAAACAAACAAGTAATAAATAACTTACAGGTAACTCAAGTAGTAGGAGTCAAAAAAATAAATAAATAAAAAGCAAGATAACTATTGAAAAAGTTCTAGAGAAAAGGCCGTCACGGTCACCTGACCTTGTCCATGAGCATCATACCTTTTGGATTCACCTTTGTAACGCACGAGGGGTTCGGGTTTTAAATGTAAAACTATGTAACGACACGTACATCGGCACGCTGGGCATCGCCATCACTGTAAGTAGTCTGGTCAAGGCCACGCAAGTGGGAAGTATGTGCACATTCAGAAGTCCGTGTCCCCCAGCGGCCCAGGACCGGCGCCACCAGTGCCTCTCAGTGGACTCTGGGGGCTCCCGTCTGCCTCCACCTTGGAAAGGTTGTCCCAGGTCGCTCGCCGAGATGGCAGTCATAACGATGTTGACCACGCCGGTGCCCACTGTCACGTCCTGGGAGTGGGCGGCCAACACACCCGCAGCTGTGTAGATCATGTCTGCGTAGTAGTTGATCTGAAACGAAAGCCAGGGGCTGTGAGGATGGGCCCGAGGCCGAGGCTTCTGGCTTAACTCTCCTGACTCTGCAACAGTCTTGAAGCCCCAGGGGACCCTCCTGGACAGGAAGGAGGCAGCCCTGCCGGCCCGCCAGGTCATTATACCTCTTCCCCTGAGACCGCAGTCTGCATCTGTAAAACGGGAGCTGGACCAGAAGACTCCGAGGCTGTGCCCTCTGTCGCGTCGTTAGTCTATGATCTCGGGCCCTACAGGATGACACCTTGTTTCTCATTCTGTGCCAAGCCAACCCCAAGCTCAGCGTCTCTCCCGGCCCAGCGCCAACAATGTGGATGCACACAGCCTTCTGAAAGCCACACAGGCTGCTGCCCATTCGGTGGCCCGTCTACCCTTCCTAACGTCACTTGTCAAACACCCATGAGGCCCTGAAGGCCTGATCCACCTTTTCCTGACACTCTGCTTAAGCACCAACTGGATTACCCATCCAAGCGCAGATGTTTCTGGAAGCAATCCCCCACACTCCCACTCCATTTCTCTTCAGATCTGTCCACCACGTCATTGACAGATCTAGTTACAGCCAAAGAAGCACATTCACAGAAAGCGATGCCACCAACAGTCACAGCTGAGCGAGTCCAAGGCGGCTTCTGCCCCAAGCTGTGTCCACAAACCGCCCTCCTCGGGGACCCGACATTGGTTCCGGGAGGTCTCCGGCTCCTCTCAGCCAGCTGGTCCCTTGCAGAGAGAGGAAAGGACTACTGGCAGGAGGCATTTTCTCTTGGGGACTGGGAAGTAAGGAAAAGGTTCTGTAGCGAGAGAACAGTGAGGCCGGCAGGAGGGGGAGGCGGAGTCGGGGTGGGAAAAGCTCCCCGCTTCCCTCGCGACACCGGGCCCCGCTTCCAGGCTGCATTCCTGGCCTTTTGGTGGTCGAGCTGCTTCTGCAATTTAGTCTGGTTTTGTTTCTTCCCAGGATGCCTTGTTCCTTGCAAACAGCAACGTGCTGCGTAACGGGGTGTGACCGCCCGGCGCCCCGTGGCTCGCCCCAGCTTCCGAGGCGAGAGCGGCATCTGCTAGCTTTTCACTCTCATCCCCCTGGATGCAGAACTCAGCTTTGCACACTTTGAATTTTTCAATAACACACACACTACAGCACGACTGTGAATACCATCCACGGTAATTCGGTCGACGTTTGTTGGGTCTAATGAAATCCAGTGGCTTCCAAGAGGACCGGGAGTTCTGGGCGAGAACCTTGCCCGGACACCTCAGCAGCCCCGTCGCAGGGCTAATCCCTCCTCCCCGGCTGGGCCCGCGGGTGTCCCCTCATGGCCCACCTGCCGCATTGATCCCAGAAAGCTGCTGGCCGGCCATGAGCACATCAATAGAGATGAGCTGCCACCGCAGAGGCCGGAAGGTGAAGAGGTTGAGCATTGACAGGCGGCCCTCGGCCCTCTCCGCCTGGTCCGCCACGTGCATTTTTTCCATCTTGTCCTCCACATCGGCCTGGCACCTCGGTTTTCTCAGGGCTGCCGGGAGCAGAGTGGCCCCATTTCATTGTTGATGGCACTGACCCATGGCTTCGGGAAGCAGGAGACAGAGCCCCACTAGCTCAGCCCACCTCTGGCCACAGGCTGTTTTCCCAGTGCCGAATGCTCATTGACTCCAGCTAGGTCCCCAACACTGTGATGGTGTCCCTAACCACAACCATACCCCAACCCGCTCAGTCTCACCTCTCAACACCCATCAGCCATGATGCTGACTCTGACCTGGTCCGTGTTCTCCACCGGACCACACCTCAGAGCTGCCCTGGACGCCTCAGCATCAACCTCACCTCTATGCATCTTGGGGCACCTCTCCCCATCCTGTTGCCCACCCGTTCTCTGCCTTGGGCACTACGGGGGACATCGTGGCAGGCATGGAAGACAGCAGGGAAGTGAGAGGGTCCTGGCAGAGTAACCTGTGTCCCCAGTACCTGTCGAGCTGTGTCTTTGTCTCTTCTCTGAATCAGGGTGTAGCGCGGGCTCTCAGGGAAGAAGGACAGATTGAGGAGCTGCAGCAGCGCGGGGACCCCCTGAGTGCCAGGAGCACGGGCCAGCCTGGAGGCAACCGACACTAGGCACGTGACACTGCCCGTCAGGGACCCCGGGAGTCCTGGGTACCCTCCAGCTGACCTTCCCATGTCCTGACTCTCTCCTCTTACGAAGTCACTTGCCCATGGCACTGCAGCCCATGGTGAGAGCCAAGAACAGCAGGGACCTTGTCCTCACCAAGATGTGGCTGCCCAGGACCCGCCCACACAGGGGTTCCACATTTAAAAATGGAGAAAATAACTATAATTTTAAAATATGTTATTACTTTTGCAAGAACACTGCTCCTCCCAGAACAGTATATAATTTAAAAGTGACCCCCAAAAAAGAAAAAGAAAAAAAGAAAAGTGTGAGCCCCAGAAAAAATGAATTTTTATGGCTGGAAATGACCTAATCTCTACCTCTCTAGAGCCTGGGTCGAGGCTGAAGATGGATCCAGCACTGAGGCTGTGTGAGCTCCTTCTGGAAGGTCTGGGTTAAGCAGGTGGTACTGAGGTTCAGAACCCCTGCCGGCTATGATGGGAACTGGATGAGTTATTTAACATCTCTAAGCCTCAGTTTTCTCATCAATAAAATAAAGATGATAAGATGCTTGGGATGATGATAATAAAGAGCCACACAGAGTGCTGAGGGCTGAAAGAGACAGCACACGCCAGGCTTCAGTGCCGGGTGC
>NW_006436888.1:6674661-6676052 GCF_000325575.1 Pteropus alecto | reverse complement strand
CTCCTACTTCATTGAGAAAACAGAAGCAACCTGAAGGAAACGTCTACGACTGCTACACCCACCCACGTGACAGCAACCGCGCTGCGTGCTGACAAAAACCTCTCCGCTTCAGCCTGCTTCCCCTTCCAGCTCCCCCCAACTTCTCTCCTTCCCTTTACAGCAAATCTCCCAAGAGCTGTGAGTGCCTCTTGTCCCTGCGTCTTCCCCATCCATTTCTAAACACAATGTGTCCCCCTCACTCATCAAAACTGTGCTCGTCAAGGTCACCCATGTCCACCAAGCCACACATTACCCAACCCAAAGATCGCCCCTCGGCCTCAACGGACTCAATCTGCCAGGAACACAGGCGCAGCTGGGCGAATGGCTGGACCCTCTTCCCCTTGGACCTCGGGGTGCTGCTGGTACCTGTAGGGTTGCCCAGGATGGCCTGCGGGCTGAAGATCCGCGCTAGGAAGACTCCCATGATGACAACAACCTCGGTCATTGCTCCCAGCATGCCCCCTAAGGTTCTTGGGAGCCAACTCCCCCAGGTACATGGGAAAGGCACTGTAGCAGATGCCTGGTTCCAGCAAAACAAAAATCAGGGGAGAAGAAAAGTGGTGCCAGCCTCCTGTGACCCGGGACCCTGAGACTTAATTCAGTTCCATCTCACAATCCCTGAGCTTCTCCACGGTGTCAGCACCACCAGAATATGAGCAGAGACTAGTCTAGAGGAAGGTGGTTGGGAATGTTGACGAGGGGTTTCCCACAACAGGTGGGAGACAGAGTTGGACTAGATGATCTCCTAGATTCCCCCGGAGAGTGAAAACCCGAGAGGCAGGGGGTGTCTGAGAAATGGACAGGATCCACCCTTACCTTCCAGACCGTGCTCTGGGCCCCCTTGCTGGCTTCCATCAGTGGCTCCCTTGACCACCCTCCCCATGCCCTTTGGCTTGGGTTTTGCCAAGAGAGAAAACACCAGTGGATCAGGAAGGGAGAGCCCCAGTTGTGGGGTGGCTGCTGGCTACCCCACTCTGATTTCCCCACACTTCATCCCCATTTGAGGACCATCAGGACCCTGACTGGCATGGCATGGTGTCATTCAGCCAGGGGGGTGGTGCTCTGATGCCAGGATGGTGGAGGCAGCAGGGGAGTGAGGTGTTTTTAAACAGAAATCCAGGAACCCCTCCTGCAGGGGATTCATAGAGTGCTATGAAAATCCTCTGCTAGGTGGCACTGGACCACCTAGATATGCAAATTGGTTTTCTCAGGCCCCTGTTCTCTCCTTGGGAGGCTGTACCCCTGAGAGAGCCGCCATCACAGCCCAGACTCTGAGAGCAGAGGGTCAGCCAGCCCTAAAGCCTCAGAAGAACAAACAGCCCACATGTGCCTCGACCTCCCCGTCCTTCCTG
>NW_006436888.1:6672849-6674651 GCF_000325575.1 Pteropus alecto | reverse complement strand
GCTTAGCTTAGGGCTGTCTGGAACCCACTGGGACAAAGCTGGCTCCACTGCACCAGCCAGTCTCAGGGGCCCTATCTGAAAAGATGAGGGTGTTGATGAGATCATCTCTGAAGTCTCAAGTTCTGTGACTGTGGGTCTAGGCAAGGAGGCCAGGCCTGGGCTTCTGGAACAGCCCAGTTATTCCTGGTAGAGCTGAGAACAGCACAGTCTAAATTACAAAAAGCCTGGATTATGGCACAATTCCAACAAATGGAATGCTTTCTTCATCCTAGTGCACGACATACAGCAAATGAATTGTTAATCAAGTATCTAGAAGAGGTTGTTATCGGTCCTGCTTTAATAAAGAACTAAGTTTCAACCGCCAGTATTTTCTTCCATGCGTGAAAACTGAATTGCTACAGTTCTTTCAAAGGGGTTTTCCACACACACCCACAAATTGCCAACCTTGGCACATCAAGTTCTAGCGTAACTGTGAATTGCAGAGGGTGGGGTGTGGCCAGATGGAATTCCCTGGTGCCCCGCCCGGGACCTGGGCTCACACCCTTCCTTTCAGCGAACCTTGACCTGGGCATCCCTCCTTATCTGTGAAGTCACAGTCTTTGAGGCACCTGGACTTAGGCATAAAGATTAGTGAGTTCCTGTAAGTCAAAGTACAGAGAGCTACTATTCTCAGAGAACACAAGACAGTGACTCAGTCTGAACCATAAACCTCAGAACAACAACAATGATGTGGCCATGCAGTGACAGGCTGCAGCTGAAGAGGCACGGGTTAAGCCCAATCCACAAGCATTTATTGGACACCTGCTAGCAGTGCTGACAAGGCACTAAGCAAAGGACCGTCAAGAAATCTGATCAATTTTGAGGCAACTATAAGCACAGACTCTGGGGATTGCCTGCTGAATCTTAACAGGTGGCCCTGGAGGGGCAGAGGCTTGGGCTAAATTTGGCCTGCAGCTGAACCCCTCTCAAGACTGTGCCACTGGACACCTACTTCACAAATCCACACTAACAAGACTGGTAGACTTAGGAGCTTTGCTTAGGACATAGAAACAGACACGGAGAGGCAGCCAAAATGGGAAGACAAAGAAGCAGAAACCATATGAGAGAACAGAAGAGAGATCCAGATATAATGGAGTCAAGTAATCTAACAGATGCAGAGTTCAAAACACTGGTTATAAAGATGCTCAACGAATTTTTGGGAAATGTAGATAAATTCAGTGAGAGCTTCAAAAAGGAGATAAAAAAACATAAAAATTGAAATGGAAATTATAAAAGGGAACCAGTCTGAAATGAAGAACACATTATCCGAGATGAGAAATATATTAAATGGAATAAACAAAGTGAATAAAGAAAAGGATCAAATGACCTATCTAGAGGACAGAAAATCCAAGGACATTTAGTCAGAATGTCAAGAAAAAGATGCCAAGACTATAAAAATAATTTAAGAGGCATATGGGACACCATTAAGGGTCCAAATATTCGTCTGATCGGCATAACAGAAGAAAATCAAGATGTCGAACAGCTGTTTGAAGAAATAATGATGGAAAATTCCCTAACCTGGTGAAGGAAATGGACATAAAACCCCAGGAAGTTCAGAGAATTCCAAAAATCAGGGATCCAAAGAGGCCCACACCAAGACACATCATAATTAAAATGCCAAAGGTTAAATACTAAAAAAGAATATTAAAAGCAGCAAGAGAAAAGCAGATAGTTACTTATAAGGGAAAACCCATAAGACTGGCAGCTGATTTCTCAAAGGAAACTATGCAGGACAGAAGGGCTTGGCCAAAAATATTAAACAG
>NW_006436888.1:6661765-6672048 GCF_000325575.1 Pteropus alecto | reverse complement strand
AAAAAAACTTTGATCAAAGGCTGTACCACCTGATGGAGTTGATGATGGAGGGGCTGCCGTTCCTGTGCAAGTGACAAGGGAAGAAATCTCAAGAAATCCAGGGACTTAAGGGCACAATGTCTATGGCAAAATGGGGACTACACCTCAGGCCACCTGATTTTCAAGGTCACATCAACCCCCCACTAAGTGCATAACCACCAAGAGACAGTGTGGTTTACTAATGTGAAGTTTAAGTGAGAACAGCACACACTTTCTGTTTACCTGCCACATTTGTCAACCAGCAGACCAACTATCAGCGAACCCAACGAGCCGCCCAGGGGAAACATGGATACGGTGCAAGACCACAGGAGCCGCATAACCTTCTCGTCCATGAACGTCCATGTCGCTCAAAGTAGATGTCATTATAAAATGACTTCAGGACCTGGAAAATATTGCCCCATCGGTAGCCAAAAATATTGGGCAGCTCACGAGAGATGCTGAGGTAATGTTCTCAGTTGCCTTTTGTCATTGTGCTCCTAGGACACGATTGATTCTCTGCTGTTCCCTGAGAATAAAAAAACCTACTGTATGATGGGGTGTATTGAGGAACCACACTACACAAAAAGTTGTTAAAAATTCACTTTGCAGGACCTTACTCTGCAAGAGGCAACATAAATATTGTGACTAATTGTGTGACTTTGGGCAAGTTATGTTACCTCTATAAGCCTTAGTTTCCTTATTGGTTATAGAAAGAATATATATCAAATAGAGAACTTGTAAGTATTCAATGTGACATTACTTAACCGAGAAAAGATGTCCCATCGATGGTAATAATTATAAGCATATTAACATATGCCTTGAGCAACTACAGCAGTGCCTTCTCTAAAGCAGATGTTGAATAAAGTGTAGCTATAAACTGATGACACTGATGTTAAAAGTACAGCAGAACTTATGTACCCAAATGAACGGTAACAGTGAGGCCTGTCCTTGCTCTTTCGGGGACTTTTTCCCTGTAACTGTCCCCTGTCTGTCCTGCATCACTGGTCGATCCCTCTTTATTGCATCGTCCTCCCTTAATATACAAACATGACTCTTGCCCTATGAAAATCTAACATGCTCCCCTCATCTCCCCTCACTAAACCCACTGAACTTTTTGCTCTCCCGTGCAGCGACATTGCAGGAAGCAGTCTGTCCTTGCTGCCACTACTCCATCCCATTCATTCTCTCTTGACCCACTGCCTCCAGCTCTCACCTCAGCTGCTCTGGTCAAGGGCGCTCATGTCCTCCATGAGGTCAAAACTACTGGTTAGTTTTCAGTCCCCTTCTTGACTCATCAGTGGGCATATCCCCCTTCGCTGATTCATGTCTTTTTACCAAGCTTTGGGGACACTCTGCCCTCAGGTTCGTCCCTGCCTGATATGGACCCCCTCTCTTTTCCCTTTGGTTCCCCCAGCTCCAACCCCACTCCCTACATGCCCCGGGGTTCAGTCTTTGAGCCCATCCCCTTTGCTCTCTGCAAGTGGTCTTCTCGGGGTAAGGACAGTGGGACTAAGGCCCAAAACAACTGGGCAGTGAATCTAGGTACTCCCCACCCCCCACCCCGTGTCCCGAAGTTCCCGAAAAGAATGACATCCCAAGGAGAAACAACCCTAGTCATCTCCCCGCTCACCAGAGGCGGGCATCCAGGGGAATACTTAGAGAGAACAGTGGCTTCCGGAAGGAAGATGGCGACTTCCGGAAGGAAGATGGCGGCCCCCGCAGAGGAAAATGGCGGCAGTCTCCCAGTCCCCTTGTACTTACCTTGTGCGGCGTGTTGACCACGGCAGTGTTGTAGCCGAGCCGAACACTGCGTTCAGTGTCGCCAAAACCAGTGTGGGCTGGATCCTCTGTGAGAGATGAGGTCTACGGTCAGGGACCCTGGGGGCTGGAACTTAAGACCTCCGGAAGTGGGGCCGAGGCTGGGCCGGAAGTAAGGGACCCAGAGAAGGTGGACGTGGTGGCTGGTGGGGAGGCGACCCAAGGCAGAGGGTGAGGCTCTCTGGGCTCCGAAACGGTGTTGGGGGGGCGGGGCAATGTAAGGAGCGTGATGGCATCGTTTCTTGTTCCTCCATCACATCCATTCCTGGAAGATATATCTGAGCATCTGAGCATGTGCCTGGCCCTGCGTAAGGTAAGGAGGTGCTTCGGAAAAAGGTCCACCATCGTGGTGCCCTTGTAGAGCTTACATTCTAATAAGGTGGGGGGGCAAAAAAAAAAAAAAGCCAGATATGAGAATTCCAAATAACAATAATGCTTTGAGTACAATGAAGCAGGGTAACAGGTTAGAAGGTTAGAAGCCAGTTAGAAAAGAGGAGTCATGTTTAGTAGGGTGGACAGAGAAGGCCTCTCTGAGGAGGCGCCTTTGAGCTGAGCCCCACCTGGAATAGCGGGAGCAGCCTGGGAGCATCTTAGGGTGGAATGTTCCAGGTGGAGGGAGCGACAGAGGCCCTGAGCATGCGTGAAGCTTGTCTTTCGCTCAGGGACAAGCCCTCAGGAAAACCAAGGCAATTGTGCTTCCATGGCTACCACAGCCCCCAAGACAGCTCACGGGAAATGGCCCCGGAGCCAAAGTCTGAAGAGGGGGTGGTAGAATTGGGGCAAGGTCTGTGGCTCCCAGGACTTCGAGAAACCAGCTGGTTCAGAGCCATGGCCCTGGACCAGCCCTAACTCTTCTGCTTGCTTTTAACAGCACCCCTGACCTCCCGTACCCACCACCAGCCGCCTGACTGCCAACAGCCCTTCACCAGTGAGCCAGCCTGATAGAGAAGAGCAGATGCAGGCTTCAGGCACCTTCGGGGCTGGGGAACAGGACAGGGGTAGGGGTTGGAGGGAGGGTGGCCTCTCCAACGTCATCCAGTCTCTCACACTTCATCAGAGCTGGACTCAGCCTCCCTCTTGCGTGTCTGAGCTGAGATGCCTGAGAAAGCTGCTTGCCCTCCACTGATCTTCCAGGGCTGGGGACCCCCCCCGCCCACCCCAGTAAAAGCAGGAGCATTTCTGTCCTCTCCTGGCTAGGAGCATTTCAGGAGCCTTCCCCTCCCTCTACAGCAACCCACTCCTGATGGGAAAGGGACAGGGACAGGGACAGTGACAGTGACAATTTTGTAGACTTGGCACTTACCCCATTCCTGGGTGGGCTGGGCATCTCCATCCTGTTCAGGTGAGAGGTGTGCTCTGCCTCCCAGGTGACACCGGGTCCTGCTTGGCGCTAATCGCCTCCCCAGAACCAGCTCTCTCTCCCCTGGGTCTGTGTGGTTTATTACCTTTTTGGCCTCTGGACCCTGCCGACTTTCCCCGGGAACACATTTTCCTTGAATGTGCTGATAAGTTTCCCACACAGCATGGATTTTGTCTTTGCCTCTGCCAAGCCCCAAACCAGAAGCTCCCCAATTGCACCAAGGAGGGGAAAAGACACTGCCTGCCATTGGTCCCTAGAAACCTGGGGAGGAGACCCAGAAACCCAGTTGGGCCTGATTGCCTAGATCTAGGAGGCTTCTCCTGTGTTAGTTCTTTGTCTGTGTTTCATCTTATGAATTTGGAGTAATGTCCCTTTGTGGGGGAAGAGCAAATGAAATCCTTTTAAAGAAATACAACTGAATTATTTCCAATTATACTTACTGGTATTAAATAAGTCAGTAAAATATTAAACAAAGGTGCTCATTTCAGAATTATCGCTATTGGCAAAAAATAAAGTAGGGAATGATTGAATAAGTTATGACAAATCAACTGATTGGAATGCTAGGTGCCGTTTCAAGGGATAATTATGAAAATTATAAAACGAGTTGGGGTACAGCCACACTGCCCTCCACAGCTGCAGAGTGGGGGGAGGCGGGCACAGACACGTTGTAAGGGGCTGGATTTTGTGCACGTTCTTTCTCTTCTCTTGTTGTAGTGGAAGTAGATGCTGCACTGCTTGATGCTGGTGTGCAAACTGTCTGTCCTCAGTGACCTTGACTCATGCATTGGTCTCTCCCCTAGGTGGCACTAACTTGCCTTTTAACCTTGGCTGCAGAGCCTGGCCACCCATTGAACAGCGAAATACTAACATTCATATTTCTACCAACAGTCCGTTCAAGGCCATCTAGGCTTTCTCTGTCATGCTCCTCAGAATTCTTCCAGCCTCTTCCCATCGCCCAACGCCAAAACTCCTTCCATATTTTGAGGTGTTTGTCGCCACTTCCCCTGATTCCCAGAACCAAGATCTGCATGAGTTTCCTGTGACTGCTGTAACAAATTACCAAAAACTTAGTGGCTTAAAACAACACAAATTTATTACCTTATAATTCTGGAGATCATAAGTGCGACCCAGGTTTCACTGAGCTAACGTCAAGGGCTCAGCAGACCTGCATTCCTCTCCGGAGGCCCCAGGGGAGAATCTGTTTCCTTGCCTTTTCCAGCTTCTGGAAGCCACCTGCATGCCTTGCCCACAAGCCTTTCCATAATGAAATGACAAGAGTTGCTGCCCTCCTGTTCCTGAAGCCTATCTCCTGTGCTTAAGTGACATCAGGACAGAGGGCAATGTAGTGAGGTTTCCATAAAGAAAACTCTATTCAGTTTAAAGGACTGAAATTCTGTGATTGCATTCTTTGTGTATAGTAAAATGCCCTTTTAAAAACTTGCCTGTTTCTCATTATGATAGTAGTTGGGATTTATGTATGTATGTATGTATGTATGTACGTATGTTTTAGTGTCTTTGCTTGCGATATTAAAAGTAGGCAGCCCAATGTTAGATCACCCAGTTTTGGCTTATGAAATCCAGAAATGTGGAAACCACTTGTGAAAACTGCTTTCCAACTGCCTAATTGGGTGATGGATGTGTCATCCTGAGGCTGGCAATGTCTCCCCAGTTTTGCTCGTCCCTACAGCAGCTCAGCCTCATGCTGTTCTGCTTTCACCACTTCCAATCCTCCCCGCCAAGACTCATCCATTCAAACAAAACATTCCCCGAGCCTCTGCTGGATTCCAGCCACTGTTACCAGCACAGTGGATACAGCAGTGAACAAATGTGGTCTGTAGCTCCTCCTCACCTCCAACTCTCTCGCTTGCTAACTGCCCTGACCTTGACTGACCTTGATCAGCATCCAAGGTACCTCCCACCTCCTGACATTTTCCAATTCTCCCAAAGCATCATTTCTCCTTCATCTGCACTAATCTTTTTAGCCAGTGTGGCCCCCGATGGTCTCCAAAGCTTTTCCATTGCATCTTCTATCAGTATTAAAAATTTGAACACAAATCTCCAGTAGATGCATATTTATTGTTTGTAAGTTATATACATGTACATGTTATGTGGTAAACACACACTCAAAAAGGAATCGTGAAGGGGGAGGGGAAAACTAAGGATAAATGTAGGTTCTCGTGTTTTTCCTCTGCCCTCACCCTAGCCGTCTCCCCTCCACCCTCATTTTCCCCAAATCTGCTCTCCTTCAGGTCGCCGAGTCGTCAAGTCTGATGGACACGTCTTTTTCTAGTCCCAGAAAATGGCAGAGCTGGCAGCTCAGTCTTTTTTGGCAGCTCCTGTGTCTCTTGTTTGATAGAGTCCCACCTCCCACCTGTTATCTTCTCAATCTGTGCTTCAGGACAGTCGTAGCAAACCTGGGGCTTTAATCTGCTCAGAGATCTTTTGGAAAGGATCCGATCTTCTCCAGGGCAGCTGGAATGGCTCTAAAGTGCAGATAGGATTAGGACACTCTGGCTCAAGTCAGCCAGTGGCTTCTCATTCCATTCAGAATGAAACCCCCAATCCTCCCAGTGACCTAGTATATCTACTTCCTGCCCCCGTCCCTTCCAGCTGCAGCTCCGCGGACCTCTTGTCATCCCCTGAACCTTGGCCTAGCCCTGTGTCACTTCATGATACTCGCCCCTACTGTTTTGTTGGCCAGGCCCGTGCTTATGCAGATTCTCTCTGCTGCCCCGTTCCTCATTCAGGGGGGCCTTCTTCCGCCTCCCTAGCTGGAGGAGAAAGAGCAGCGCCCCACCTTATGCTGTTCCATTTCTCCTTATCACACCTCTCACTCCACGACGTGGTTTTCCCCGGTGCCTGGAACACACCTAGGTGCTCAGCAAATATGTGTAGTTTTCCCCAAATCTATATTCCCGCTCCCCGGGCTCCGGGGCCATGTGGCCAACTTCCGTCTAAGAGAGGAGGCATGTGAGAAATGCAAAGGAAGGGGCTTACGGAAATGCCTGACTCAGCTGGTTATAGATTAACCACATCCTGTAGATCTCTGAATGGCCTTCTGGAGACTTGTCACACACCTACACTAGAAACGATCTGTAAATAGATAGAACTGGTGGTCCGGGAATTTCTTCCTCCTTGCAGCCCCCCCTCCCATCCTGAGTCAGGAGGTGCACATAGAACCTCAGACAAAGGAATCACGCACCCCTTGCATAGACGTTACAGGGGTGTACAAGCTGTAAGAATTCTAACTGAGGAGAGCTCGCGCTTTGGTGTGCTTAAAGCCTCACGCACTCTGCCGGCATTAAATTCTCCTTCCTCTAACAAAGTTGTCTGAGCATCCAATTTCTTCCATCGGGTGTCGCTTCCTGCAACACTTGTGGACAACTTCTGTGTGTCCCCTGAGCTCTTCCGTCTCAACACATCCAAAAACTTTGTCATCTTCTCCTCAAACCTGCCGCTCAGCCCCCCAAACCATTCTCCACCGGCCCACAGTCGAGACCCAGCAGGGGTGCCAGAAGCTGCACCTGTGATGAGCTAGCGGTCCCTCTGAATTCTCCCCCGTGGCTGGGCTCGACCGCTGTTGGCTTTGCAGGGCCCTCGCTATTGCCTGTCAACTGGTCTCCCTACTCAAGTTCCAACCAGTCTTTGTTACTGCCGTGACACGCTCTGAAACCCAATGATCACGAAAACTCATCTTGAGGAACAAAGTCAGACTCGGTTTGGCTCAGAAGGACCCACAGGTTCTAGGTTGGCCTCCCATGCCTTTCTGGTTTCACTTTCAGACCAAACTATCTGGAGTTCCCCGAAACACCTCCGCTTCTCTGTGCCGTCCTCTCGCCTGGAACGTCCACCCTTCACGTTCCTACTGCATCTTCTCCACCTGGAGAGACCCTTGTTGTCTTTCCTAATTCCACATCTTCCTCCTGTGCAACCATAGCAGGCCCATACTTTTCTCTTCTTGCTGAGTTTTACTAACCCATATAAGTACAGGTATCTATAAATATTTCTATTGGTAACCATTGGTATCAATAGTAAGCTGAACATGAGTTCATACCAGGATCTCCAACTCTAATCTATTAGCACATGGATCATTCTAGACTCCCTCTCTTGGCTTATCTGTAATTTCCTGCTGCAACAATGAGATGCTTCTCACCATCTGCCACCCACTTACCTGATTGTTTGATCTCAGCATACGTGTACAGCACAGGTCTTCACTGTGTTTTACCTGTGGGTTTATTTGTCCTCAAGATCAATGCTCATTCCAAAGCACTTAAAAATAACTAAGTACCTAATACACGCCAGGCATCAATCTAAACACTGTAAACACATCATTTAATTCTCATAACCAGCCATGTGAGACGTTTCTTACTAGTGCCATTTAACAGAAGAGGAAACTGAGGTCCAGAAAAGTCAAGTTAAGTTGCCCAGTTGCGCAGTTTCTCAGTGGCAGAGCCAAGGTCAATCCCAGGGGGTAAAGCCCCCGAGTCGTGAACTCCACAGCCTCCCCGTGTACAAGGTGTTGCAGGTAACAAGAGCTGAATTAATAATGCCGGTCCCTCGACTTCTGACATTACTGCTCCCCAGAGTTGAGAGCCTCCATCTTTGGCTGTTTTTGTGTACCGCCCCGCCTCCCCGCCACCACACACACACTGCAGATCCCTGCTGAAGGTCAGGGATGGTTCGACCCCGTCGCTGTGCTATTTACATCGTTCGTGCGCTCACTACTCTTAGTTATTTAATTCATCATTCTACTCTCACAAAAGCTGCTCCCAATTCCACCCCTGCCCCGCCTGGCCCCTGGCCTCTGCCCCGCTAGATCCCAGATTTCATATCTAGCCGGAAGCATTTCAGCAGATGGTGCCTTCGCTTTCCTTCCCCACACCTCGAAGTTTTCTCTACCTTTTCGTACCCTCTTCACACACACAGGTCTCTGAGGAAAGCCTCTGGCTCCGCTGTTCGTGCGAGGTGCATTCCTCCCTCCCTCCCCATCCTACCTTCAGGGCCCCTTGGTGTTCACCACATACCTGAAGACACGCAGAGGCTTCCCCAATCTTAAATTTTAAAAAATCACAACTTTGCAATGACCTCATCTCTCACTTCTCCCTTTCTTTCAAAAAACACTGCCTGACACCAGAGCGCAGCCAACCTGCTAAAGGAGCATGGGACGCCCCCGACCCCCGCCCCGCTCCCAGAAAAGAAGCACACCTTGGTGAAAAGTGATCACAATCGTTTTATCGAGTATACAGAGGCAACGCCATCGTCCTCTAACAATATAATTTAGGACTAATAATCTGACTCGGTTAAAGTTTCCACAGGGGACTGTTCCCCAGCTTCCTAGACATCATTACTTGTGACAACACACTTCTCAAGAGTGGTGATTCTGGAGATGGATCTGACAAGAGGAAGAATTTCTCTCTGATCACATGCCGGTGGCCCCTAGAAGACCCAGGGGATTGGAGAAGAGTTTGTTTCTCTGGCCAAATTTGATTCCTTTCATTTTGTCACCATAGTAATGATTTTTGTTATAAGAGATGGTGTTACCAGAAGCCACACAATGGCCAACCCAGCATGGTCGAGGGACAGCTGCTCGCTGTGACTCTGGGTTGGTGACGGGTCAGTCTGGAGAAAGACAACCTGGCTTTTGTGAGCTGCACAGAAGCCCTTCGAGAAGTCCCAGCAGGGCCTGCATTCCACCTTGGACTTGTTCAAGTTCTGGATTCTTATAGACAACTATTAAGAAAAAGCCCGAGAGCTCCCCACCGATCTACTGAACAGGCGGCGCCTCTCGAGTTACTGCTCCAGAGACGAGGGCGGGAAGTCCGTTAGTTCCTCTTTCTCTGGGTGCACCTCTGACACCTTATTCATCTTGGCAAAAATCTGATTGATCTCCATGAATGTCTTGGCCTTGGTCTCGGGGACAACCAGGAAGGTGTAGATGGTGGTGAGCAGACATATCACGGCGAAAATGATGAAGCTGTAAGGCCCGAGGCCCACCTGAGGGAAGGGGAGCCAGGTTCACTTTCTTGAAGAGGTTCTCGCCTTACCGCTTGAGGATTTTGTGACTCCAGGGCCCCCGCGGTCGCACTTACTTGAATGAAGGGGAAGACCAAGCCCACGGTGAAGTTGGAGAGCCAGTGGACGCTTCCCCCGACCATGAAGGCAGACGACCGGGAGGACTGCAGGAAGACCTCAGCGATGAACAGCGCGGGGATGGGACCTTGGGAGAGGAGGAGGCAGAGCTGTTTTCCCTGAGGGCAGAGCAAGGCCTCCAGGGCTCCTGGAGCCCCTGCTGTGTGCGAGGTGCCCTAGGCGTGTGGTCCAGCATGGGAGTGACAGCCGCCAGGACTCATGGCCTTGTGGAGAAGCAATGTGAGAAGGCCAATAGCAGGAGTTTAGCACAATAAGTGACATCCTGTGTTGTCCCTGAAAGGGGCCCGGGACCACCTGTAAGGCTCTCAGCGCCGGTCCCAGAGGGCAGCGTGTTCCAACCCGCACAGGCCGCTTTACTGTTTTTGCTCTAAGTATGCCCTGCCCAGACCCCGGTGTGAGAGGGAGATGCGCCTCCCCGGGCCTCTCTAGAGAGCTTGAGCCAGCAGTGTCTGTGACTGATGGTGCAGGACAGGGGGCAGCGAGAGCACAGAAGCAACAGGGTACATACTGGGCCCAAGGGCGTGTCCTATGACGTAGGAGATGACACAGACGATGCTGAGGTAAGGCATCCACGATATTGTGTCCTGTGGGGAGAAAACAGAATTGGATCACACCTGGCAAAGCAGAGACGGCCTGGGTCAGGGACCTTGGTACCCAGAAGGTCAGCCATTCTGCCAGGTTAGGGAGGATGGCACCTGGCTCCTCCTTCAACAGGCGATGCCATCTGATGCCGCTGGAAGATCGGCTGGAAGTGGGCAGTGGGCTACAGGGATGGGGGGCATGCATAGTCACCCTAGGTCCCTCTCCTCACCTGCAGAGCCAGAGCAACTGTCAGCACGCAGCAGGCAGTGAAGCAGATGGAGAAGCCCAGGAGGATGAGGAGCCTCCTGCCCATGAGCTCCACCACGAACACCTGGCAGGGGAGGGGCGAAGGAAG
>NW_006436888.1:6645591-6661003 GCF_000325575.1 Pteropus alecto | reverse complement strand
AGAGCGGGGACGCTTAGGAGCCCTGGCCTTGCCGGCGACCGAGGTCCAGCCCTGCCTGTGCCCAGGGCTGCCGTCTCGGGAAGCTCCCCGCCGGTCCCACAGGGCTGCTTCTGAAGGGGCAACTTGTGAGGACAGCCCACGTGGCGTGCGCCCCCAGGGGTGTGCCCACGAGTGGCCAGCGCGCCATGGCACTGCTCAGTCCAGAGGCCCCATTTGCTCCTGTCACACTGTGGACCTGGCACAGGGAGTGGCTTCCAGGGTGATGGAGAGCCCCAGCACGCAGTGGACGCTTTGGGACTGGGACGAGGTGGAAGGGGCGGGTGGGAGGGGCCCTCCGTCTTCACAAGGCCATCGACTGCCTCCCACGGGAGACAAGCTGCCACCTGAGCAGTGCCCTGAGGTAAGACGTGAAGGGACCGAGGGCCATGTCGCCACCTTAGATCCTTGCCTGGGGAGAACCCCCACTCTCGAGATGCCCTCCACCCTCGCCAGCCGACAGGACTCAGCGCCCCAGGATACTCACGGCTAAGAAGGTCACCACCACGTTGACGGCCCCTGTGCCCACCGTCACGTACTGGACGTCATGGGTGTTCACCCCAGCGCTTACGTAGATCTGGTCTGCGTAGTAGTAGATCTGGAAGACAACCCCAGAGGCTGGTGGGGTCGGCCGGGCCACAGCTGGGCCCCTGCCCGTTGCTGCCCTGTCCCGGGCCGCCCCTTACCGCATTCACTCCCGACAGCTGCTGGCCGCCCATGAGGATGATGACGGAGATGATCTGCCAGCGCAGGGACCTCATCTGGAACAGCTTCACCACGGAGATGAAGCCTGCGGCCTTCTCGGCCTCGTCCTCCAGCCGGATCTCCTCCATCTCGAAGTCCACGTTGTCCCAGCCGCGCAGCCGCTTCAGCGCTACGGGAAGGGAGCGGACGGGTGTCCGAGGGTGGCCACAGCGTCCCCGGAGCACAGGTGCTGTGGCCCTGTCCCTTTTCCTCCTCCCACAGGGGAGCCTCACCTTTCTTGGCAGATGCCGGGTCTTTCTTCTGAATCAGCAGGTACCTGGGGCTCTCGGGGAAGAAGGGCAGCAGCAGGAGCTGTATGGCGGCTGGGATCCCGGTCACGCCCAGGAGAATCGGCCAGCCTGCAAGGACGCCAGCGGCTCACACGAGGCCTGGCTCCAGGGCCACCTCTCGGAGAGGCCCACCCCAGCCGAGAAGCCCGCCTCTTGCCCCTCCAGCCCCCGCGGTGCCCAGCCGGCCACTCTGTCCCATTACCCTGACCGGTTTTCTTTGGAGCTGGAACACAGGCTCTGAGGGGACAGAGCCTTTGTCTTTCCCTGTGTCCTCAGCCCCTAGGACGGTGCCTCACGAATAGTGGACAGTCAGCAAATACTTACCGAATGGGCAGTGATAAATAACTGCTGCCCACCCACCAGGTGGACAGAATGAAAAATTCTGACGTCACCAAGTGCTGGTGAGAATGTGGGCAAATGGGAAGTCTCTACACTGTCATCATGTGGACTTGTGGCATCTTTAGAGGACAGTCTGGCAGGAGCTGGTGATACTGGACACCCTGACACACTGCGATCCAGCAGCCCTGTCCAGGTATGTGCCCAGGCCGCCAGGACATCCAAACTAGCCCTGATTCTAGAATGATCCCTGGAAGCAGTGCAAGTGTCCATGGCGGCAGAATGGGTAATAAATCACGGCCGGTTCACAAACCGGAATTCTATCCTGCACTGAAAATGCAGCAAGACACGGGAGGAGCCGATCTCGCAAATTCAACGCCGGGTACAATAATCTACACAACTCGTTCCATCATACAGATTCCGGAAACGGAAAACTCACTGTCTTTGCGAGAGGTGGCGAAACTGGAGGGGAAAGCGAGGACGAGGTGATCACAAGTGTGGGCACAGTGGCCCTCCCTGGGGCGAGAAAGCGCAAGACGGTGTCCGAGCGCTGGTGCGGTTCTAGGTAGTGGTCACACAGGTGTTTGATTTCTGTTTGACTGAATGTACATTTATGTTTTATGCACTCTAATAAGAAAGTTCGGGCAGTGAACGAGCACGCAGGCTCTTTGAAAGAGCTGCTGACGCCCTGACTCGCCCCGTTTTCTCCTCGGGCTCACCGTGGGTGAGGACCACAGGCATCTCATGCCATTGGTGAGGACCACGGGCATCTCATGCCAGGCGCGAGTCTAATGGCTTCTCACCTGTTGACTCACTTCTCTGTCACAGCAACGTCACGAGGCAGGTGCCAGGACCCACCCTGTTTCACACGTGCGAACGCTGAGGCCTGGAGGCCGTAGGTCCCTGGCCCAAGATCAGTTATTTAGGAGCAAAACTGAGATCGAAGTCAGGCACGTTGACCCCCGGCTCTTCGAACCACGCGTTACACGGACTTCTACAAACTTAAGGTGATGACCCCCTGACAACCAGTGACTTCCCACCGCTCTCTCATACTATGGGTCCCGACTACTGAAATGGAGCAGAAATGAAGAACACCTTCACTTAGACACCATCGTTTTCGATCGTGTTTCCACCTCCGCACCTTCCCCTCCTCCCATAGCCCCATCGCTCAAGGAAACGAGTGCCACGCAACGTCAAGTTCAGCGGCCGCCCTGCCCGCCGCTGGACGGGCTGGACCATCGTCTTCACGACCTCCTGCCGTCCCTTGATCTGAACCCAGGGCCCGGCTAATCCTGGGTCCTGCTTCCTCGCCCTGCACAGCCTACAGCACCGACCGTCCAGGTTGGGCCCCCGCCCTCAACCCTACACCGAAACCCTCTCGGAGGCCTGGAACTGCCGAATCCAGGTTCGGCCAGATCCCGGCCCCTCACTTTTTTGCAGTCTTTGCACTGTGACTACCACTTCCTTCGAGAGGCTTCTCTGACGTTATTCTCTTCCGGCCCCCTCCCCTCCCTCGTTCTTCGAACAACTGTTATGTACCGGGAATTGCGCTGGAGAGTCTCAGACGACTGAGACTGGGCCCTGCTGTCCACACGTCTGTCTAGAGGAAGGGCGCCGCTGGAGGAAGAATCTCGCTAGAGGGTGCGTGGGGAGGAACGGCGTCCGCCATGGCATTTGCCGTCCCCCGAACGCACCTTTCCTCTTTCCCACCCTCCGCCCGCGTCTGGAACACCAGTCTTGCTCCCCCCGAGCGCGGGCTGTCTCTGAGGCTCCCGCTCGCACACCCCAGGCTGGAAGGTGAGAAGGGGCGGCGGTTAAACACGGACCTAGGCCTGAGCCGCCTGGGTCTGTGTCCCAGTGAAACCTTGAACATGTTACCCAACCGCTCTCTGCCTTGGGTTCCACATCTGCAACGTGGATGTCCTAACGGGACGTGCTTCATAGGGTCGTTTGCAAGATTAAGCGGATTAACACACAAGACCAGGTGCCTGGCCTGCAGTAAGCACTTTGTATGTTCTGACTGGTGTTGCTACTGTTGATCTCCCTTCTGAGGTTCGAGACCGAAGACAAGCAAAGGGGAGGTCACGGAAAACAGTGACAGTTATGAGTTCCTGCGCAGCTACTATGTGCCAGACCCTGGGCTCTTGGGGAGGCGGATGTGGCTCTGGAGTCAGGATCGGGGTGACAGATGTCACCCATAGGGGCAAGGTCGAATGGCTCTTTTCCTGGTCTGTGGAATGGGGTAACACAGAGCCCCTGTTGCTGGGAGACTCAAGTGAAGTGGTGCTGGGGAAACTAAACACGAAGCCCGGGACACTGGTGGCCGTCATTACCGTGCCCCAGGCACCTGTATGGACAGCCACCATCAGGCCAAGAGAAAGTCAGACAACGGTACTTCCTGATCACTCAAAGCCACCTCATCCGTGTCGTAAGAAAGACTAGAAAATGTCAGCCAGTCCGTCTCCACCAATGTGGGGGCGGGACGCAGTCAGGGCAGGTGGGGACCTATAAGGACAGCCAGCCAGTTAGAGAGAAAAGACCAGAACACAGCAATGTCCAGCAGAGCAGAGGGAGGGCTGGGGGCCGGGAGGCGACCCGAGCTTACCTTCCTCATTTGCAAGGAGATTCTGAAGGCCGAAGATCTGGGCCACGAGGATCCCGACAGTGATGAAGAGCTGGGGCACCACTCCCAGAGCCCCTCTCAGGTTCTTCGGGGCCAGCTCCCCTAAGTACATGGGGACGACGTTGGAAGACAGACCTGGGAGGAAGTGACATGGTCAGGAAATGCTCGTCTGGCGGGGACATGCTATGTCTTCAAATACATTTATTTGAATCACATTAGTTGGGTTGAAACTTTCTCAAAACTGCAGGAGTATGCAAACGTCTCTCTGAATTCTTAGTCCTTTAAACTTTAAGGAAAGAGAAAATAGTCTGACCAGAGAAGTTCATAGACAGGCGCCATTGCTTCTTGACTGGTGTCACCTGGGGACACAGGCCAGCCTGTCTTCAGGCCTTCCCTCCTAAGTGGCTTGATCTCAGGGAAGAAAAGCCCAGGTGTGGTCCACACACTCCCCTCCCTTGGTCCTTGCGAGGAATCTGTGAGTGAAAGGCCGAGGACCCCTGCCCACCCACGTGACCTTCCGAAACAGTATATTATGTAATAAACCGATGCATAGGTACCTTCAAAGATAGTGAAACGCAAGCTATATTTATCAATAAGCATTAAAAACAAATATGTATTGTGGAATAATTGCTATCTGGGATTTATGTAACGCTTGGAGTACTTCCGAATCCCCAACACTTAAACTTGTAAGTTTTCCCATCTGACTGACAGACGTCTGATCCCCTTAAGAAAAGGTGGAATTAATTTTATAGGCTCTGAACTTTTTGCACATTTATTATCCCATTCAATTGTCCTCGACGCCCAATGAGAGGCTGGGGATCTCGGAGGAAGGTGATGGGTCGTTACCAGTCTCAGAGTCACACAGCTACCCACGCATCAGGCTGAAGCTCAGGAAGATGGGGGGTGGTCTGAGCGGGAGGCCCCAGCCACAGAAAGACCCAGAGAAAGCGGAGAGACGCAGAGGTGGGGTGAGCGGAGGTTAGAGCTGTTGGTAACAGGAAGGTATTTAATAACAGTGAGACAGGTGGGAACGGAAAGCCGAGTGTCCAAACTTTGCATTTCTGCCCAAATATATCTCTGCTTAGTATTTAAAAACACCTGGTCAGAGAACGTGGTAATGAACATCACTGTTCGTTAATACAGATTCTTTCCGATTTTCAGAGCAGAGAGGCTCAGTCTTTAGGACAGCCCTTAGGTGCTGGGGGCGGGGCACCCCGCAGGTCCAGGGCCCAAAAAGCTGGGGAGGAAGCGAAGTCCCTCAGGTACAGGCCCCATGGTCACCACCCAGGCTCTGGGGGCCGCATCTTATCGGCAAGGACTTCTGACTTTGGTTAAAACAATACTGAAGAATGAAGCATCAGGTGGTTTGTGAACAGATGGGGTTCCCCTCATGTTGGTGGAAAGCGGTCTCTATTTTGTCCTCAAGATGACTCCACGGGGCAACCCCAGCTGACCTGTTCTGACAGCAGGGACAGAGAAAATAGCTCTCCAAGTGAAAGTTCCTTCAGTGAAAGCGTTCAGCGCTCTCACCAGGAAGGTGACTGAGAACAAACTGGCAAAGTCCAAGGCGTGTTTATCTCTCGCCCCGTTTGTCAGAACCGTCTGTACGATGTCTAAGGAGCTGCTCACGCGCTCTCCTGACATGTTCAGGAGACGTGGGAGAGGATTCACCGCACACGGGTTACGTTTGGGCCGGCGTTCTCCAAGCATGATCTGGGGACCCGGGGAGTTTCTGACACCTTTTCGGGGTGTCTGCGAGATCAGAGCTATTTTCAGAGATGTTTTTTGCATTCTTGTTCTCTCATCAGCATAGTGGGGTTTTCTGGAGGCTGCTTGCGACCAGCAGAACCCAGAGGCAAGTTTGAGAATCGCAGGTCCTCTGTGAAGCCAGACTCTAAAGAGATTTGCAAAAACGTAAAGCAACGCTACCTTCCTCACTAAAGTGTTTGCTTTAGAAAATATAGTTATTTTCGTAAAGACATGTAATGGGCTTATTATTGCTGTTTTTAAATGAATTAATACATTTCTTGGTTGCAATTCCTAATATGGTAAATAGGGATCGATAGAGCCCGTATGAGCAACAGCTCTTTGGAGCCCTCAAGATCATTTTAAGAGCGTAAGGCATCCTGAGGCTCCAAAGTTTGTGAACCGCTGACTTAAAATAATGCTTAGGAGCAAAGGTTGGGACTTCTAGCTGTGATCTGGTATCTGCTGGACCTTAATGTTTCGCCGTCAGAACCAGATCTGAATTGTTGGATGGTCAGTGGAAAAGTGGCTGCCCCTGATGCCCGCTGACAACTTTTAGGAGTCATCTGCTTTTCATAAAGCTGAGCCCCCTGCAGGGGAAGCGAAGGCTGGTGCAGGGCCAGGGGCAGGGACCTGGCCAGGTGCTCTCAGGGAAAGGGGACGAGGAGGGGGTTCGCCGGTGGGCTCGCCGGTCACTCCCGAAATGAGCTCTCTCTCTTCTCTTCGGGAGTCTCGTTTTCCTCTTTAGTCTCAGCCCTGCCGTCCCTCGCCATTCCTCCTAACACTAGTCTTCCTGACGTCTCCCTGGCTGCCAGTTAACTTCAGCCAAGGGGTTTGCTGACATCCGGCCAAAGAATCTGTTTGTCTCCGTGTTTGGAAGGAGAAACTGAGTGACTCGGCAACTCTAGGGCCCGGTGAGGCGGCTAAGTGAGGCACTTGCGGGCGGCATTTCTGGGGGCTGCTCACCCTCGGTGCAGGTGGGTGCGTGACCCCAGGTCAGGGCGCCTCCTTACTCTGCGCCCGGCACCTCGCTCGCCCTGACCGGCCCTGGGAAATACTGTCTAAAATAAAGCCAACCTGACGGAAGGCAGCAGCAGGGCTCAGCTCACGTCTCCAGGCCGAAGCAACTCTGGGGGAGTTTCCTATAAACGCGGGGGTACAAAGTACAGCCTGAGCAGCATAGCTTGGAGGGTTTGCAAAGCAGCTCCAGGGCTTACGAAAGCCGAGAGACCTCAGGCGGGCCCTGACCTCCTCCGCGGGCGGGCGGGCGGGCGTTGAAGGCATGAGTGAAGTAGAAGCTGGCAAGCCCTTTGCAAACTTTCAGTTCCCCTATGAAAGTTGAGAGGTCGCTATCATCAACTCCTTTCTGGTAGAGGGGTCGTAAATTAGATTGCTCCTCAAGCTGTTTTGACCTTGACCCACAGTCAAAAACACAGAAATGCATTTTACATTGCACCCGGTTCTCACGTATGTACTCGGATAAATAAGCGAAACAAAAGTTTCAAAAGACAATCCTTGTCTTGACTACATGTGACACCGTTTCTTTTGAAAAAGAATATGATACTAAACGGATGTCGCCACCCGTTAACTGGTCCCAATCTACAGTTTAGAAAACGTGGGATAAAGGACTGGATTGGAAGGACCCTTCCGAATCTCAGATTCTGTATTTCAGTTTTTCAGAGAACAGCTTTCTTCCCAGGAAACAAGACAGGGAAGATCTGCCCATTGTCCGCACATGACACCGACGTAGGGGCCCGAGCGTCATTCATGGCGGAGGCAGAGGAACAGCTTGAATCTGTGCTTCGGGGACCCCAGGTTGATTCCCACCCCGGCACCCGTTCTCCCTCCTCTTGGTTTTTCTAAGTCACAGAATGGCAACGCAGCGTAGCATCGTTTACCTGCACATATTCCCACCAAAAGTCTGGACACAATTATGATCTCAAATGACTTGGCAATTTCGCTGCATCCCATTAAGATGGCGGGCACGATGGAAAAGACGTTGTTCAGCAGCAAGGTCCCTTTTCTGCAGAGGACAAAATATTAGCTAGTTTGGTCTAAGGATTCACTTGTTTGCTTGGCGAACGTTCACTGCATGTCTACTTGGGGACAGTATGCAGGAATATAGTAAAAGGTCTTTGCAATCATAAACTAACAAACTAACACGGTTTTAGTGTAATCTTGAAACCCAAACTGGGTAAGGGCACTAGAAGAAAAGTAGGGGCCAACCTCACTTAACTTAGATGCTAAAATCCTAAGTGAAATCGTAGCTGATTGAATTCTATAGTGCATACAAAAAGCATGCAGTGTTAGAAACACCGCGTTAAAGGTTATTCTGGAGAAAAATATAAGACGATCAATTGAAGTAGCACAAGAAGTCAATAAAATTTGATACGTGTTACGATTTAAAAAAAAAAAAACCTTAACAAACTATAAACAGAGCGGACTTATGTAGGCTGGTAAAAGTGATATCTTCTAAAAACCTATGACATCAAATTTAATTGAACTTAAAAAGCATTCTCATTTAAGTCGTGAACAAGACAGGAAGTGGACTTGAGCCCTGGGAAGCCTGATAAAAGTCAAAGGAAAATTTCTCTAAAGAGGCCCTCATCTTGTAATCCCCAGGAGGCCCCAGCCAGGCCCCGTAGTGCTGGAACGAGCCACCATATGCGAGAAGTTGCACATATAAACAGCACAGCGTCAGACAATAGGATTAGCTAGAGACTATAAGATGTTTTGAACGATTAGTGTCATAAAATAAGGAACCAAATTAATACTAAAGAAAGAATAAGAAACTTTATAAAATAAAAACTCTCCAAAACAATGACCAAAAAAAAAAAAAAAAGAGAGAGAGAGATTTTAAAAACAAATAAATAGAACTTACTAAAATGAAAAGTATAGTCATGGAAGTAAAAAACTTCGAAGGTGAATTATAGCTGCAGAGGGAATTAATGAATAGAAAGACCTGAGGATACTGCAGAGAAAGCAAGAGAGAAGAAGAGGGAGAAGGAGAACGAGAAGAAGAAGAAGAAGAAAAATATGAAAGATTAAAACATAGAGGATTATAATACAACGTTATTCACAAGCGCCAAAAGGTAGAAGCAGCCCAATGGCCACCGACGGAAGAAGGGGTAAAACAAAATGTGGTATATTTGTATAGCAGAATGTCACTCAGCCTTAACAAGGAAAGAAACTCTGACACTTGCTAAACCATGGATGCACCTTGAGGACATTATGCTAAGAGAGATAACCTAGTCCCAAAAGGACAAATCTTGTATGATTCCACTCACACGAGCCTAGAAGTAGTCAAACTCACAGAGACAGAGACAGAAAGTCAAATGGTGGTTGCCAGGGGCTGGGGGGAGGGCGGAGAGGGAGTTAGCGTTTAATGGGGGTACAGCGTCAATTTCACAAGGTGAAAAGTTAAAGAAATGGATGATGGTGATGGCTGCCCAACAATGTAAATGTACTTGATGCCAATAACCTGTACATTTAAAAAATGGTTAAAATGAGACGTTTCATGTTATGTATATTTTACCACAGTTTTTTAAAAATAATTTTTTAAAGAAGTCAGTAGTGCAACAATAACAAGGTCAAGCCTTTGAATTCTAGAAGAAAGAATATAGAAAACGGAGAAGGGATATCTGGAGAAATGATGGCTGAAATTTTTCCATAACGAGTGACAAAGACACGAAACCTCAGACAAGAAACCCCAGGGTCAATAAATTAGCTCTTGCTTGCTCATGAAGGGGAAGATTCAACAGTGTAAGTTTTCCTCAAATTGTAAACTCAAAGCCATGCCAAGCAGAATCTTTTTTTCAGGGATTTTAAGAAACCGATTTAAAAGTTTACACAGAAGAGTAAAGGAATATGAGTAACTAAGACAAATTTAAGAACGATCAACTTTTCACATGGAAAAAAAATTAGCTCTCTCTCATCACCCACCATATACAAAATAAAATTCCAGATCTATCTGGGAAAAACGAAAGGGTAAAATTATTTTTTAAATCATCAAATGTTATCCTTAACGAGTCCAGGAAGGAAAGGCTGTCTTAAGACACAAAAAAGCAAAAACCATAAATTTGACCACTTGAACAATGAAAGATTTTGTATAAAAAGATACTACTATATGTACGATTAAAAAATAAAGCAACAGATTGAGAAGGTATTTCTCCACTATAACAGAGTGCAGTGTGCCGGTGACTTGCACGTGGTCGGAAGTGGAATTTCCTCCCAGCTGTGTAATCTTGGATTAAGCTATAGCATCTGTGCCTTGTTTCCCAGGTTTTGAAAAGAGGATGGGGCTCAAGGATTAGAGGAATTAATAACCCTAAAAGCACTCAGGATAGAGCCTGGCACACAGGAACCCACAAACCGATTTTAGTTGCTTTTGTTGTTTAAGGAACGCCTACGAATTTTTAAGAAAACCAAAAACAACTGAATAGTATTTATCATATTCCACAGCAGACAGCTGAACAAGCAACTGTCGGCTCCATCTGTGGACCAAACCACAAGTCCTGCACGCAAGAAGAAGCGTCCTGCAGATCTGACCGTGACTCCACTGACGTCCTGCTCCCCGGAGGGCCCACAGGGAAAACTAGGAGTCCAATGCTAACCTCCTAAGAAGACCTGAGGATCTTAGATCCAGACCAGAGGTTGTGTGTTTCTGTTCTCAGACTCTTTTTGAAAAATACTGGAGAGGAAACAAGATCTGGGTTCTGGCCTTACTTAGACTCCTGAGCTAACTAAATCTGTGTCTGAGGATGGGGACTAGACCCCGCCCAGACTCCCTGTGCTCCTTGGGGAAGGTTGAGAGAGGAACTCTTAGACGCTCTTTGTAACGAGGCTGTCTCTCACGTCCCAGGAATTGACCTGGGGAGCAGGGTGTCTTAAGGATCTCCTTTGGAATTGAATACAAAATTTCCAACGCTTGTAGAGCTAGGAGCAAAGATATAAGCTCTGCTCTTGGCATTCGCTATTCGACTCTCAGGAGAATCGCCCTGGGACCGCACGGTTTCAATGCCTGAGTATCTCTGCCATTTCAGAATTTTACAGGAATTTAAATCGGGATACATTTTGCATATGACTTGGTCTAGACATAAAAGAACAAAAAAGGTAATTTATGCTCGTCGAGGAAGCAGAGTTCAAGAACACTGTGCTACGATCTATGTTGGGACCTCTTGGCCATGCTATCTGGTGCTTGACTCTTATAAAGGCAAAAAAAAAAAAAATTAAAAAAAAGAACTTTTTTTGATAAACAAACAAAAAACCAAAAAAACAAAAATGAAGACAAAACACAAAACCTTCAAGGCAAAATTGCTGAGACGGAGAGAGCGAGTTCTGATCTCTGAGGCGGCTCTGGTCTTCCTGTGTCCACCCCAGAGCCTTGGGACCCGCCACCCCCACTTCCGGCCCTAACATCTTGCCTAAATCCCCAGATACTTGGTCAATGTCTGGTCTCTTTAAAGTCACATCAGAAAACAGAAATCATCACAGCGGTTATTGCCTACTTTTACGATGGGGATTTCAGCGTTAGGCCTAGGTTTTAAAGTCCGATGGTGGTCTACGAGTTTCGCGGAACTGAAAATTCACCTTCCCTTACCTGCCCAGTTTATTCACCAAGATGCCGACCATGAGGGATCCGATAAAGCCTCCGAAGGGGAACATGGACACAGAAATAGACCACAGCAGTGTCAAGGAAAAGTCGCTCAGGTATGTACTGGTTCTATCGTAGTAGGTCTCATTATAGAATTCTTTCATGATCTGGAAAACAAAGCAGAACAGAACACCAGAGTAATGTGACCTGGTTTTGCAGAAAGAGCAACAGAAGTTGTTGGGCCAACACGAGGATCACCTGGGCCCAGAGATACCGACGTTATTAAGTCGGGGAAAGGGAGTAAGGACAGAGTTGTATTCACAGCAGTTCGCGGGAGGCACGCTGGGGAGGGACCACCCAGATCTTTCTAACACCGGGAGGAAAGACTCCGCTCTCCCAGTCTGTTGGGTGATCCCTGCTCCTCCAGTTTCCTCCATAGATTGCGAGGCTGCAGAAGATCAGAGGCCAGCTCACCGGGTGTCCAGCCAGGCCTGGGGACCTGGTTCATCCCCATGGTCCTGCACCTGCCAGTCCCCTTGGGCCTGCGCTGTGTCTCATGGGTGTTTCCCTGTCCCTTCGCTCGAGGGCCTATCGTGTGCCCTCCGTGTGTGCACAGTCCCACCCTGGCGGCCATATCCAGGCCCGGGCTGACCCAAACCCACCTCCCCGTTTCCTGGGGGCTGCATCTCACTCACCACAGTGACTTACCTCGGCAGGGGAGTTAACGACAGCCACGTTGTACCCATACTGGAAGGAAGACCCAAAGGCGGCTATCAGCGTTGCCAGGGCAAGCACAAGTGTCAGCTTCTGTGGGATGAGGAATCATGGCTTAGGCCAGGGAGCAGCCAGGGTCTCCAATTGACTCCAAAGTCTTGTAGAAAGGATGGGATAGAACCTGAAGGTCTGTAGTCTGTCTGCCGCTCACTGTCCTGAAACCTGCCCACTTCCCCCAACCACAGAGCTTATGGCCGGGTCATTCTTTGTGATGGGGGCTGTCCTGTATGCATCGTAGGAACAGCCCTTCACCATCTGGGACAACCCAAATGTCTCCAGACATCGCTAAATGTCTCCCGAGGTGGATGGGACGTCGGCCCCAGCTGAGAACCACGGAGTCAGAGAGACCGTCCGCTACTCCGGCACTCAGCCTGAAGTCTGAATGGCCTTGTGACATGCAGGCAGCAAATGTGCTCAAGCATCGCCTTAAAACACAAACTGCTCTAAAAATCAAAGAGGAAAAAAGGTGAAAATTTTTAATTATTTAGGGCCACGAATTAATTTCCGTTCACCCCTCGACTTTTGCTGTGGTCGGCAGAAGGCACCGTGAGAAACTAATTAAGTATAGATTTCTGGGGACTCAAAAACACACACATTTCTATGGTAACGCCCCCTTTGGACACATGAAGAAACCGAAAATTCATTTAAAACGATCTTTCACGACGGGGGAATTCATTAGCAGAGTAATGAAAAGTGGGAGAAAAATACAAGTAAAACGAGCTTTGCTCTTAGACTCTATAGATCTCAGTTTGGATCCGCCCGCTGCCACTTTCTGGCTTAATTGCCATGATCTTCAGAGTTACCGCAAGGATGGATTATAAAAGCGTCCAGCTGCGGAGCGAGCCCGCTGACGAGGGTGGGCCCGAGTGCGACTCTCCAACCCGCGGCTCGAGCATCTTCACTCACTACGCCCTGCCACAGGGGAACGTGCCCCTCCAGTGGCAAGCCGAGGTGCCCCTGTGTTCCCCCGGGCAGCGTCCCATCTCATCTAAAGAGGACCTCTCTAGAGAAATAAGCGAGGAGCAGGAGAAACAGCAGTCACGTGGCCGTGGGGCCCCTGAGCACACCTGCGAGGAGGCCTGGCCAAGAGCAAAGCCACAAGCCAAGCCACAAGCGAGACTGTACCTCCTGCTCCCTCCGCTAAACGAATCAACGGGTTAATTGGACAGGGGGTTTCTGGTAAGGAAGAGAAGAGCCTCGGGCAAGGCAGCCTGTCTGGGAGCAGTGGGCTCTCAGTCCTCAGCGATCAGCATCCATTGGAGTGGGCAGGGGACAAAGTGGGTAGCGGGGTGGGCAATGTGCCCAGGAGGGAAAGCAGGTTCCAAAGCTGCTGCTACATGGCCCTGTATTTTCTAAAGGCAGGGGGTGTGCAAGTAGGCACACGTCCCACACCCCGCACCCCACCTACGATACTTAGCTCGCCGCTCCCCACCCCAAAGTGCTCCTGATTCCAGCCAGCCAGCCAGCCAGCCAGCCAGCCATCCAACGTGGTGAGTTCCCACTGCGAGCCAGGCATTGTTCTAGGTCCTGGGGCCACAGTGCGGATCAGAAAGCAAAGATCCCTCCCCTAGCGCTGTACTACTGCCTGATTTTGTGGAAGCAAAAAAGAAAAGAAGCGAAGGAGAACAAGAAATAAGAAAGTGTTGATAAAAATGTCCTCGTTTCTATTTCTCTTCCCAGTAAATGATTAACTATAAATGCATCAGGCTTCATTCATACTGCCAGCAACTCCTGACCACTCGCTCTCTGCTTTGATGGGTCCTAAGGTTTGAAGTCCTCTCTAGAGCTCAGCTGGAGAGCTGGCTGGCGCCCCAGGTGCTCGTGGCCCAGACTGGGGGGGGCGGGTATCTCCAGGCACCATGAACAGACAGCTCCCTGACCGCTTTTGTGAGATCCCAGAGAAAATGGTCAGTTTAGACCACAGGCTGCGGAACCTCTGGTACAGAGGTTCGGCTCCTATGTCTTAGTTTCCTCCTGGACCCCAAGCCACTGGCACATTCTAGGGACCCCCTAGGAATCAGGGCTAACCCTTTGTGGAAATAGTAAAGATATTCCGAGTAGGTTCTCACTGACCTTGCTGGTCCAAATGTCTTCATTCCTTAGGGAAATATTTATTGACAACTGACTATGTTCTAGGTATCGCATTAGTCTGGTGAGCAAAAACAGTTGCCCTTAAGAAGACTATGCTCCAAAGGGGGAGACGGGCATTCTAAAGATTATATAATAATTTGATAATTAAACTATAACTATAGTAAGTTCTACAAAGAAAAACTACAGAAGTGGTTAAAAATAGAAGTCGGGAAAGTGACTGACAGAGAATGGGGACTTAGGTAAGGGACGTAGGTGTGTCAGGGGCAAGAATGCCAGCTTTGAGGACCATTGAGGAAGTAAAATCAAAGGACTTGGTACCCCATGAGGAAGATGCGAGTCAAAACCACAATGAGATACCACTTCTCGCTACCAAGATGGTTAAAATCCATAAGACACATAATAATAAGTGTTGGCAAAGACGTGGAGAAAATGGGCACTTGCTCGCACTGCTGGTGAGAACGTGAAATGGTGCAGCCGCTCTGGGGAGTCTGGTAGTTTCTCACGAAGGTAAACACGGAGTAACCACGTGACCCAGCGATTCCACTCCTAGGTCTATACCCAAGAGAAATGAAAACACGTTCACACAAATTTGGACATGAATGTCCATAGCAGCACTATTCATAATAGCCAAAAAGTGACAACAACCCAAATGTCCATCAACCGATGAATGGAAACACAAAACACGCTCTATCCATACAACGGAATATTATTTAGCCGTGAGAAGGGATGAAGCACTGACATGTGTCACAATGCGGATGAACCTTGAAAACATGCTCAGTGAAAGAAGCCAGTCACAGAAGGCCACCTGTTGCCTGATTACATCCACCTGAACTGTCCAGAACAGGCAAATCCACGGACACACAGAATAAATTAGTGGTTGCCTAGGGCTGGGGGAAAAGAGGAGGAAATGGGGGGAAATGTGGCGTGACTGGAAGTGGGTACAGTTTCTTTCGGGGGGTGATAAAAATGTTCTAAAGTTGATCGTGGTGGTGGTGGTCGCACAATTCTGTGAATATATATTGAATTGCATACTTTAAATGAATTATATGTTATAGTCTCAGTAAGTGCACTGTATAGAAAATGGCATGCGAAAGAAAGCCAGGGCGTGAGCTGTTTGCTTTTCCATTTTCCTTCCTTCCTTCCTTCCTTCCTTCCTTCCTTCCTTCCTTCCTTCCTTCC
>NW_006436888.1:6640703-6645560 GCF_000325575.1 Pteropus alecto | reverse complement strand
CTTCCTTCCTTCCTTCCTTCCCTCCCTTCCTTTCCTTTCTTCCTTTTTTTTTTGATTTGGTACTGAGGGAGAGAAAGAGGCCAACGAGGACATCGAGGTCTCCTACTAACTTTAAAATGACAAGTGGCCCAGTGGCCTAGAGGCATAAATGGGAGGGGGCTCTCCTCAGAGGCCAAAGGCAGCTGTGGTCCTGAGCTGTGCTTTCGGGAGAAACAAGAAACCCCATGCCTCATGCCCGTGGTAAACTGGCTTCCTGTTTCTCATAATGCTGAAAACATTGAGACTTCAGTGAAATAACCATCTTCGGAGCTGGCGATCTGACAGGATGTGATTCAGGACACTGGGAAGGGAGCCCCACCCAAAGCATCTCCCTTAGGAATTCGTCTCCGCAGGCCATTTCCAGCATCAGAGAGACATCCTCCGTGTAAGACTTTCCTTGTCGGGAATATCCAGCCAGAATGTAAATATCCCTGGAAACGTGAGTTCTTATGAATTATCAACACTTTAAGTCACTTTATCACACTACGGAACCCAGACGCTGAGGTCTACGCGGAAGGGGAGAGAGGAGAGAGAAACATCTCAGAGCTGGGTGCTCTGTGTCATCCCTGGGGGTGGGGCGGGGGCGGGGCGGGGTGCCCTGGCCCTCCTGCTGCTGGCTGTGTGGCATTGGGCCAATTACTGAACTCCCTGTGTCTCAGTTCCTTCACCAGCAAAATGCAGACAATGACACTGCCCTTCTCACGGGATCGATGTGAAGAATAAATGAGTTCATACATATAAAACGCTTCCAGCCGGGTTTGCTGTCATTATCAATTATTAACAATGAAGACCCGGAGGGAAAGTTACTTGCTCAGCAACACTGAACTAGCTGATGGTAGGGACGGCCGCAAAAAAAGTATGTGTTTTCATTTTCCAAGGCTCTCTTTTTCCTAACGCATTTTATTTTTTTTCTTTCGGGCCAAGAGTCCTCTTTCCTGGCAGAAAGTCCTTGGCGCACATCAGTCAGATTTTTTTCTCCTTACATATGAGGACTCCAAAGGCCAGTGAGGCCAGAGTCACACAACCACCAGGGGACAGAGAATCCGCGGGCCGCAGCAGCCCCTGGGAGCACAGCCCCACTTCCTGCAGCCTTCACCAGCCCTTCCACTTTTCCTTGGCTCCCAAATCCTCCCTCAGCTTCGATTAATGATTTGCAGACTCTTACAAGTAGTCGCCAGTGGAATAGTTTTGTTTTGATGTCTCCCAGGACGCCCAACATGTCCAACACGCCCAACACGCCCAGCACGTACCCACGGGGGCAGGGTCTGCCCTCAGGAGGCAGGAAGGGGGAGCCTGGCCCTCCCTGGGCACTGTAAGTTCCTTTCCCACAGATCCAAGGGGGCGGGTAGCTGTGGTCAGCTGCGTGTGACCATTTTAATCATTTCCTTTCAAAATGTATTGCTCATTTTCAGGCACCACCACGTACCGCACGTCCATGCTTCTGAAGCCACACCTGGGGAGTCACAGCTAGGCTGTGCATTCCTTTTTGGAGAGGAGGCACAGACCAGATCAGAACCCCCCCTGGCCCCCCCCCCCAAAACCCCTAAGTTTACCTCCCAGTCTCTTTTCTATAAAATAGAGGGAATGACACTTGACTTGTCTAACACTTCTTTAGTTGTGCAAGTCAAACAAGATAGTCCGGGGGAAGGAACTTAGAAATCTCTAAACCAGTGGTCCCCAACCTTTTTGGCAACCGGGACCGGCGCTCCTGTGAGAATCTAATGCCTGAGGATCCGAGGAGGGGCTGAGGCGGGGATGCTGGAGCTGGGGAGCGGCTGCAGACACAGATGAAGCTTCGCTCTTTCACCCGCCGCTCACCTCCTGCTGTGCAGCCCCGGTTCCTCACAGGCCCTGGACCTGGTCCCCGGGCGCTGGGGACCCCTGCTCTAACGCAGTGATTCTCCTTGAGGTGATCACCTCCTGCTGTGCGGCCCGGTTCCTCACAGGCCCTGGACCTGGTCCCCAGGCGCTGGGGACCCCTGCTCTAATGCAGTGATTCTCCTTGAGGCGGGAGTACTACTGGCGGCTAGTGAGGACAGACCAGGGATGCTGCTAAACATCCTATGACACACAGCCCAGCCCCCCACTGCCCTGCCCTAAAGGATGCTCGAAAAGCAAGAACATTTATGAGGAATTCGCTAGGTGCCACGTAATTCACATGCATCGTCTCATTTAATTGTTCCAGCAGCACTATCAGATGGTATGGTTATTATACCCATTTCACAGGAATTCTACCAAAACACAGGTACAGAGCAGTTAAATGATTTGCCCAAACTCGCTCTTAATCTCTGAGCTACAGAGCATGTTCCCAACCTGCCTATGGCAAGGGTCTCACGTCCATGATTGAATAAATAATAATTTACCCAAATATGTACTTCTTCCCCCATAAATATAAGCAGATGCTGTTGTGATGAATAAAACACAAATTTCTGGAAGGCGTTAATAAATTCACATCATCTTTCTGTCTCTACGCATTTTCCTCAATCAAGAGATTCTAAAAGGAGAATGGCAGGTTCAGAAAAATCTTTCGTTACTAAAATAAAGGGCATCTCATCATCTGAAAGACAGGGAATCTCTGTTGCAGATTTAAATTACATTCAAATCTTGCACCACCTTTTCTGAGTCTAACTACTTTTCATACTAGCTTTGCTATGTTCCTTGCTGAAAAGGTTAATTAAAATACTCTGAAACCAAAATCAAAACAAATCAAAAAACATCTTACAAGCAACGTCCAAGGATTTCGTTGCCGGTTTTTGGAAACCCTTCACCTCAATCTCTTTCTTTCTTTTTTTCTTTTTTACGCCTACAGCACCTGGTTTTCCTAGGTGGTCTCCCATCCAAGTACTAACCCGGCCCGGCCCTGCTTAGCTTCCGAGATCAGGCGAGATCAGGCCTGTTTAGGGTTGCATGGCTGTAGACTCAGTCTCTTTCGATGAAGGAAATTGGAACAGTTTAACCCTTTGAGTCTTCGATTTGGGAACAGGTATTTTTAAAGGCTGGTCCTGTAGGATGATTCCCAAAGAATCTCTAAATCTAAATGTCTCTGAATGTCTCCTCTCTCCAGTCCCCGTAAAAGCTCAGCTGCTGGGTGAACTCCTAAAATGCTGCAGGGCCCTGGCCGGGGGCTGCTCCATGCCCCCTCCCTGGGCAGCACTTACCCCTTCCCTCTTGACCGGACCCTGTTGCTCCATCTTTGCTCTGGAAAGATGTGCTGCTCACGTCCTTTCAGCCAAAATAACACATGCACTGGATGGAGAGAGAAGACATCCCCACTGCACTTTGGCCGTGCCAAGTAACAACCATGCTGCAGGGCCCTGGCCGGGGGCTGCTCCATGCCCCCTCCCTGGGCAGCACTTACCCCTTCCCTCTTGACCGGACCCTGTTGCTCCATCTTTGCTCTGGAAAGATGTGCTGCTCACGTCCTTTCAGCCAAAATAACACATGCACTGGATGGAGAGAGAAGACATCCCCACTGCACTTTGGCCGTGCCAAGTAACAACCAATCGCATTTTTACAGCCAGTCTAAGGCAGAATAACCCTTTCAGGCACCCAGAGGTCTGTCATTTTCACTTCTTCTTTTAAATTAGATGTCTAGGGTTTAGCTCACAAGCGGGCACCTCCCTCGGACTGCAGGCACAGCGCCTTTCTGGTGGGGACAGTCTGTGACATTTTCTTGTTGCGAAAGCTCCCACTGGTCAGGCTTGTGGTGAGTGACTAGAAGAGTTATTTCTGTCACAGACACATGGAAAGCAACAGCTGCCACCGACCCTACATCACACCAGGCAACAGGGGGGCAAGAGATAGGGTCACCAGAGGCTTCTAAGAAGTCATCCTTGCCAAGAAACCTATAGCCGAGTCTCTACTGGAGAGTCAGCTCTTGCCCAAGTGACTGCATACCGCTTTCTTGGAGCGTTTCTTATCGTCCTTTTTAAGGAACTCGGAGTGGCCCCCGGGTGCTATTTTCCGTGTAATGACCACTATTGCAGAAACGGTAAATATTTCAAATCCTTTTATCTGCCGGGCAAGGAGAGCGAGTCGTGGCTGCTGGTCTGGCTGTTCCACGCATGGCCACGCGACTGCCAGACTCCTGTGCCGGGCACGTGTCCCGCTGCCATGGGGCGCAGAAGGTCAAGTGGCCGAAGCCCAGAACAAAGTCCCACAAGGTCTACAGACTTTCATCCTTACAGGACACGGTCCTTGTTTTATTTGCCAAGGCACGACTCCAGCGACTTCGGCCATTTCTTCCCCCTCCTTCACCTTCAAGGAAACACATACCTGGGGATGCACTGGGTGGCGGGCACTGTTCCTGGCCTCAGCCACTAACCTGGGGAGTGTGCCCAGGCTCCACTGTGTGGGAGGCTGTGAGGAGGGAGCCAGGGGCGTGGCCCGTGTGTGTGTGTGTGTGTGTGTGTGTGTGTGTGTGTGTGTGTGTTGGGGGGCGTCCCCATTCACAAGGGGAGACCGACTGACTATTCTCTCTCACCGACTTTTTTCCTTCAGGGTCACAGCCCGATTACCAGCATTTCCAACTAAAGTTGGCAAGACCAGATGTCTCCAATTATGTCAGAGTTATGAAAAATGCTCCGAAGAAAATGCACTTCGGTCGGAGAGAAAAAAATCTGCTGGGAAGGGAGGGTACACGTTGTGCAAACGAAAGGAAATGTCAAAAGTTTGCAAAAGTCAGGCGCGGGGGGGATCAGAGGACCCGCTTTGTCGCCTGCGTGCGTTCGGGCCAGCGGGGACCTGAAAGCGGGTTCGCCACGGCGGAGGCGACAGCCCACCCGGCCTCGACGTCCCCGGCCGGAGCGGGCGGGGGTG
>NW_006436888.1:6635608-6640301 GCF_000325575.1 Pteropus alecto | reverse complement strand
GGCCGCCGTGAGGCCTGGCCCAGCCCCGTGGGCTGGGAGGGACCAGGGCTCAGACTGGGGAACGGGCCGCGGGTCGGAGGGGCGTGGGGCGGGCTGTCCCCATCGCGGGTCTTCCCAGGCCCCTGCCATGTGCGACCCGCCATGTGCGACCCGCCATGGGCGACCCGCCATGGGCGACCCGGGCTCTCCCACTGTGAGTGGTTCTTTTGCTTTTCCGAAGTTTCATTTATTTACCTCCCACGGGAGCGTGGGGCTGGCGTCCTGCTGCCGGGCCTGGCCCTCCCCACCCTGCCCTGTCTCTCTGTCCAGCCGGCTCCGGGAGGGAGCCTGCCAACTGAAGCCTATTTTTGCCTTAGGGTTTTAAATGACAATGATAAACAACAGTGATCAGCCCGGGAACGTTTTGTGTAATCGCAGATAGCGGGCGCTGGCTGTCACATGTTGAATATTTCCAAGAAACCGATTTCTGTTTTGCAAAGACTTCTGACCGGGAGACAGTGAATCACTTTGAAAGTTGCAGGGCCCCGTGGCACTCTCTCCTCCACCTTCCACACAGTTTGAGTCATCGCAGAGAAATCCGAGCCGGATTTTACCATCGAAGGAGAACAGATCCAAAGCGAATTTCCCCTTTTCTCAGAGGGCCTCGTGTTAGGCCTGCCGAGACTCCTCGCTTGCCAAGGATTCTGACAGGAGGGTTTGGGTCCCAGGCCTTCATTCGAAATCATTACCACTATTTATTAACATTCGTGACATTATAAATCGTAAGTACGTTAGTTCTTACGATTTTAGAGGACTTATCAGAAATCCAGAAACAGTCGTCATTCTGGGATGTGAGATTACAGACGATTTTGTTCCTAGCATGTATTTACGTCTGTGTTTTCTGAGCCTTCCTGCCGTATGACAAGGGGGTACAACAGAGAGCAAAAATTACAATTTTTGGCCTCACGCAGCTTAGTCTCTAGGTGAGGAAACAGAATTTAGTCAAATAAACACATCGATGAATTTAGAATGATAGAAGGGCTCTAAAGATGGGGGTTGGGAGCTTCCCTAAAATAGTGAGCTTGAGCTAAGATGGGAAGGAAGAGAGAAAAGAGCTCGTGCAGGCAAAGGGGCCTGGGGATGGGGTGGTGGGGAGACTTCGAGACGGGGGCGCAGGACATGCCAAGGCCCTGTGGTAGAGGGGTGTCGTGCCGTCAAGAGCTTGCAAGTCAGTGTGGCTCAGCAGCACAGAACAGAGAGGGAGGGAAGCTGGGGAGGGAGGCTGGGGAGGTGGGCGGGGCTGGGCCATGTGGAGCGCTCGTCGGCCATGTTTAAGGAGCTTGATTTTTGTTCTAGCAGCAGAAAGAAGGCACTAAGAGTTCTGGAGAGCGATCAGATTTGTGTTTTTAAAAATTTGCTCTGTCTGGAGAGGACAAGAGACCCGTGGATTAGCGGGGGAAGGAAAGAGAGTAGGTATTTCTTTGCCACACAGCAGATGAAAGATGATGGTGACCTAGACCAGCATGTGAAGAGATTAGAGAAGTAAATACACTTGAGAGATATTTAGGTTGTAAAACTGACGAACTTGGTAATGGACAGGATGAGGAGAGGGGACATAAGAGAATTTCTATATTACCGTTGGAATAAAACAAACAAAAAAAATGATCTTTTTGAAAATGAAGCTTTTCGGAATTAAAAAAAAAAAGTTTTCGTAGGGAAATTTAACCAGGTCATAAAATGTTGAATTAGCACCACATAGCAGGCTGCAAATCCCTGGCCTGTTCTAAAGCAGACGGTGATACCAAAACTCCAGGTTACTGCTGGTGTCACCTCTACTAGGAATGTTTAGGGATTTTGAAGTTTTGCCAGGGCCTCTGTCGTAGACTTCTGTGGCTCCCCTGACCCATCCTCAGATTCGTTTACTCTGTCCCTCTTTATCAGGAGCAGAATTCGGGCAGGACCTACAGCTGCCCGAAATAAAGACTACGCCTCCCTATTGCCCTCGAGTTGGCACGGACAAATGACACGTCTCCGTCTCCTGCAGCATAGGCAAAGGTGTCCTGCGACAGCTTCCAGGAGCCTTGGTCTCTTTGTCCCTTCTTCCATTCTGCTCCTTGGAATGTGGGTGCCACCAGCTTGGACCGTGAGGCTGAGGCCTCATGGGACAGGGCAACAGGATGGAAGGAGCTTGGGTCCCCCGCCCTGCAGAATTCTGGCACCTGGCCACCTGCCTGGATTTAACATGAAATACTCCCCCATTCCATTTTCTGTCACTTGCAGCTGAACCTAATTCTCATTGATGTAACCATCAAATTTTGCCCGAGAGTCTGTTAGGACGGAGAACAGGAAGGAACTCTAACCCTTGAAGAATCTATGAACACGTTTTCATATACTACTATGGCCCACGTCGGATTTTAAATTTTGATCAAACAGCTCTCCATTGGAGGTGAACTGCCTAGACCCATGTCTTAAAGGAGAAAGCGTGAATCCTTGACCCGATGGGCAGGTATCAGTGGAGGTTTTCAGCAGAATGCATTTGCTTTTGTTTAAGTTCTGATTGAAAAGTTGCACGGGATCCGAGTGGTCTGCCCCAACCTTATTTTTCCCTTAAGCTCTGTTATTTTTAAGTGCCGCATGGTAGAATATGGGGTGCTTTAGGAACATATGTATCACATTAGAGTAGAAACGCCTGCATGTACCTTGGAAGGCACAAAATGAAGCTGCTAGCAAGGTGTGGTGTGTCTGCGAATTGCTGGATTGGAGGGAGGGAGGAAACGGAGCTCCAGGTCATCCCCATGCCAGGGTTAGATAAGGAAGCTGTGATTAACAGGTCCTGGCGGGGATCCAACTACAGCCCTCCCTGGGGAGGTGGCGGGTGGGGTGGAGAGGCATCCAGCTGGTTACAGGAGACTTCCCAAGTCCAATCCCAGTGCCCAAGCAGGCCAACCACACCCCACCAGGCCTGACACCTGACTGTCAGAACTCAAGTGTTCATGCCATGTGGGTAGAAGGAGGATGGAGAAAAAGTGGCTGACCCAAGTTAACCTTCTTGCTTCATAGGCCAATTCTGTGCTCTGCCACTCCGGAATCCAGCCCAAGATTCTGTCACATGCCCCCGAAGCAGGGAGGCTGCTGAACATACTCTGACACACCTGGTAAGTAAACTTGAGAAACACTGCAAGGTTCTTATGCTTTCTTACCAAGAGCAGAATTTGACCTTGCTTATCAGAATAAGCGGCATGTCTGTACAAAAGGGCATGTCTCTCGGGAATCACGGACAAAGAGCATGAAAGCCAGGGCTTTGTGAGGCTCCTCAGGGACCCAAGTGGCTTCTCTTGGTTACACATTACTCTGGGTAGACAACTCTTGTCTTTTTCTGACTGTGGTAAAAAACACATAACAAAATTGACCATTTTTAAGTGAACAGTTCGGCGACGTTGAGAAGATTCACGTCATGCAATCGATGCCCAGAACGTTCTCATCTTGCAGAACTAAGGCTCTGTACCCATCAAACAACCACCTGGCAAGCTCCATTCTGCTTTTTATTTCTATGAATTCGACCTAGGGAATGCGGAATCTGCCTTTTGATGACTGACATTTCACTTAGCATCCACGTTGTAGGCAAGGACATGGAGAGATTGGAAGGAACCATTATGCTTTTCTGGTGTCAGTGTGGAACGGTGCAGCTGCTGTGGAAAACGCGTTTGTTTCCTTGAAAAGTTAACCACAAAATTACTATATGACTATATTACTATAATTCTACGCCGGGACATATACCCCGAAGAATTAAAACAGGCAAACGAACACATGGGTGCGTATATTCAGAGTAGCACTAGTTACAATAGCCGGAAGGTGGAAAGAGCCCAAACGTCCATCAGCAGATGAAGGATAAACAAATCGTGACATATGCACACGATGGATTCTGCAGCTATTAAAAGGATAAAGTACTGATACCTGCTACACCGTCCTCCAAAGCATTATGCTAAGTGAAAGAAGCTAGGCATACAAAGGTCACGGCGTATGATTCTATCTATGGAGAAATCCAGAACAGAGACAGAAAGCACTTCGGTGGTTCACTGGCCGGGGCGGGGTGCGGGGTACCGGTGGGGTGGGGAGGGAGAGGGACTGCTTAATGAGTATAGGTTCTCCTTTAGAGGTGACATAAATGTTTTGGAACTAGATGGAGTTGGTGGTTATATAACATGGTGAATGTACTAAATGCCACTGAACTGTGTACTTTGAAAAGGTAATGTTATCTATGTGACTCTCACCTTAATAAAAGGAAGGAAATCAACACCGAAATACTCTGAAACGCCACGCAGCTGCACGTCTGCTTCTGACTCGGCGTTTCGTGACCTCGTGTTAATAGTGTTAAAAGATTAAGTTTCCAAAACAGGTAAAAATTATACCTTCTGTACAAATAAAAAAAAAAAAACGACGAGTGTGTTAAAGATTTTATTTAACTCGTTATCGAGGGGTCCAAGGCAGATGTTATAACTGATTCAAAAGCCAATCCGAAGAGCAGACACATCTGTAGCCCAGGGAGGTTGACGCGAGTTTACAAACGGATCTGAACTGGCTTCATGGGTGGGAGCGAAGTCAACCGAACCTCCCCAGATAGAGTTTGCTGGCATGTCAATAGACAAATATTTCTGCGTTAGCATCAGTCTATAATTTACAGAACTGGAAACTCGGAGGCAATGTGAGGGCCGAG
>NW_006436888.1:6630170-6635541 GCF_000325575.1 Pteropus alecto | reverse complement strand
TTCCCTACCGTTGTTTGAAATCAGCCTCAGAGGGAACATCGCAGATGTCAGCAAAGGCTAGACACCAACGCCCCCTTTCTCCTCCCCACCCCGTCCAGCCACTGTGGAACATTCGCTGCGCCCCCACGGCATCTAGCACACTGGGATTTGCAACCTGGGATTCTGAGGAGCCCCCTACCAGGGGCTCCGCAGGGGCTGCCCAGACACGAGCACCAACCCACTCTCTTAAAATCCCCGGGACTGGAGTTCCTCCAGGCCTCTGGTCTGGGACCTTGTTAGAAATGCAGATTCTCGGGCCCCACCCCTGCATTTTAACCAGGAGCCCAGGTGCTTCCAGCTCTCCCAAGGTCTGAGCAGCTCTGCTTTTTGCTTTTTCCAAATGCGGCATCGAGGACTCCTCCCAGGGCACCCAGCCGGGCAGGCAGACGCACCCCCCGCCAGGCACGTCCTCAGGCCTCTCCTCCCAGCTCACGTGGTAGCTGGTTGGCTAACCTCAGAAAGCACTCAGCACTCGCCTCTCACCATCTGCTTCTCCCCTGCAGTGGTGGGGTGAGAGGCAGGGAGAAGACAAATGCTGGCTGCAGAGAGGTCTTCTCTGCTGGTACGTGAGGAGCTCCCCCTGCCGTGGGGCCAGGCAAATCCACATATTCATTGTCCAGGAGAAGCGAAGCTCCAGGGAGGATTAGAGGAAGGGAGAATCTGCTTGCACATCTGGCATTATGGTCAGGAGACATCCCCAATATGCTTGCTAAACAGAGACTGCCCAACGAGAATTAAAATTCTTCCTTCCGGGGGCCACCCAGGACTGTCTGCTGAGGCTGGGCCTGGGGCCACTGGAAACAGAGGGGTGGAACCAGCTCTGTGGGGTGGGGCAGGGAGCTGAATCTTCAGTGTCACTTAGATCAAGAAAAGCTAACTGATAATACTGGCTGCTGGGGTTTATAGAACTGTGTTGTACTAAGCATCTGGTCTCATATCAGTCTCATTATCCCCATTTTAGATAAAACCAAGGCTAAGAGAGCTCACAATTATTTGCCCAGGGTGATATAAAGGGTGGAGCCTCATTGCCCAGGAACCCGGTTCTTGGGCTTAACTGTTTCTCCGGATCTCTTTCCTCGGGCAAGCCTGTCTGCCGCATGCGGTTTGATAAAGACATGGCTGCCTTCAGCCACATCCCTTTACTCTTCTCGGGAGGTTCTGGCCCAGAAAGATATAAGCGTCAAGTAACTTTACTGTTCATGCTGAGAACGTCTCGGAAACACTTGTAAACCAAACTTAATTTCAGACTGTAATAAAGAATAAAAAAGCATTTATCTGAGCAAAAAGAGCTACATACAACCCAGGAGACACTGACTCAGGTAGCACCTCGAACTGTGTTGCTCTGAGACGAAGGGGAAGCCGTCTTTTACAGAGAAAGTTCTCGCCCTAGTTCCAAATTTATGGAAATGAGGCTTCCAAAGTGTGCAGTTCTGATTGGTTGATATAGATGCAAATGAAGATATAATGCAGATAGTTTTGATTGGATGAGGCAGGTCTCTCAGTCCATTGGTCAGAAGATTAGAACAGGGCTTCCTGCATCGGACAACATAAATGAGCAGGGCATGGTGGGAGAAGCTGAAATTTCGGGCTGTGGTTCTTCCCTGGTGTACAGAGTACGTGAGAGGCCCCGTTAGCAAATGGCCACAAGACTCGTTTATAAAATTCGGGCCCTCGGTTGACCATGGGGAGTCCATCTCAGCGGATAAATACCTTCTCCAGGTTCGTACACTCAACAGCTCTTTACTAGAAAGCATCGAGTGACATTTCACACTCAAAACTCTTTGATCTGTGAAAAAAGAGATCAAAATTCAACAGAGTAAATGTGAAAATCGAATTGGCTTTATTAAGTGATTCATGAATAGAGCAGCATCTAGCAACTAGAAGGGCACTCCAAGGGTTGCACAAAATGGAAGGTTTTTTTACAGGAAGTAGAGTGGGGCAAGGGCGCTATTGATAACAGAAAAAGGATTATTTTGGGGCCAGGACGTCATGGCGGAAGGGAACAGGAAGGGTTTTAATCATTTAGGTCACCTCTTCTTTCTATGGGGTAGGGAGAGGTCCCACGTGACATGACTTTACCGGTGCTGGACCAGAAAATTCCAGACTAATTGATTAAGATTATGTTTCTGGGAGAGGCTGAAACTGCAATTAGATCAGTTTTAAGTTTACAACAAAACTGAGGGCAAGATACAGGGATTTCCCATGTACCCCCTGCCCTGCCCCACGCAGAGCCTCTGCCGTCATCAACATCCCCCAGAAGAGTGGTGCATTTGCTACATAGGACGAAGCTACACTGACACATCCGTTAAACAAAACAACTTCCGCGGCCGAAAGCTTTTCGGAAAGAAAGGGTTTACTGAGCCACATGCCAGCCAGGAAAAGACCGGGTCCCAGAACGCGCACTCTACACCGCCAGCAGCCCGGCTAGATGGAGAAGGCAGACATGTCCTCTGTCCTGGAGCTGACAGGCTCTTCCATACATTATGTGTTGGGGAAGAAAGATGTAAGAATTTATAGTGGCTACAAATAACGGGGGTGGGAAAAAGTGGAGGGAGCAGTTCTATGATAGGTCTGTAAATCTGTAAGGAAGAAATATTTACTACTTTTGATTGGTTACAGACAGTAGTCCTAAAAGTTCACGAATATGCAGAATGCAGTGGCGCCTCGTGATTGGCTAACAGGTGCCTAGAGGCTGAATCAAAGCTTCAACATACATTCAGGAATGAGAGGGGCCTTTCGTGAGCTGGCCCACAGCCATTAACCGGCCAACCACTCTTTATCTCTTTTGCTGCTATAATTTGGAACAGCTCAGGATTTTTCTGTTGTTAATCATCATCACCCAGATGGTTACATTAGGGTTCACCCTTGGTGTCGGACGTTCTCTGGGTTTGGACAAATGTGCATTGACAAGTAGCCATCGTTATAGTATCATACAAAATGGTTTCGTTGCCCTAAAAATCCCCTATCCTCTAACCCCTGGAAACCACTGATCTTTTTACTGTGTCCATAGATAGTTTTGCCTTTTCCAGAACGTCACGTAGTTGGAACCATCAAGCATATAGTGTTTTCGGGTGGGCCTTCACTTAGTCACATGCATTTAAGGTTCCTCCATGTCTTTTCATGGGTTGATAGTTCATTTCTGTTGTCTGGATGGACCACAGTTTATTCATCCATTCACCTACTCAAGGACAGCTCGACTGCTTCTAAGTTTTGGCAATTATGAATAAAGCTGCTATAAACATCCATGTGCAGGTTTTTGTGTGGACATAGTTTTCAAGTTTAGGTAAATATCAAGCAGTGTGCTCGCTGGATCGAAGAGTAAGAGCATATTTAGTTTTGTAAGAAACGGTCAAACCATCTTCCAAAGCGGCAGGACCACTGTGCGTCCCCGCCAGCAAAGGGTGGATCCTGCTGCTCCATGTCCTCACCAGCATTCGGTATCTCATTGTTGTTTTAACTCATAGAGCATTTTTTTCCTGTTTTATTCAGAAATAATTGACATCTATCACTGCGTAAGTTTAAGGTGTGTAGTATGATGGTTCGATTTACATATATTGTGAAATAATTACCACAAAAGGGTTAGTGAACATTCATCATCTCACATTCATACACCGATGTGTCTTTTGCCAAAATTTCCTTCCAGTCTGTGGCTTGTCTTCTCCCTCTCTTGATAATGTATTTTTTAACTTCAGAATATCCAGAAAGTGGAACAAATAAACAAGCAGCACTTTTGGGGAGTAAAGTTCCCAAGATGTAGCAGTTAAAGAAACAGCTGGGAGGCGGGGCCCCAGGGGCTGCACACAGAGCCAGGCAGCCGGCTCCATGGGCTGATTTTGGAAGGCCGCTCACCTCAGATGACAGCCCTCGTGTCCCAGCTGTCCCTGCCCACTGGGAAGCCTGCAGCCAACGTCGCGGTGGGTCATGGCACTTTATGATAAGAGGATGCAGGAAGGACGTCAGGGTCAATGCCTGAGTGCCGAGTGCGTGAGTGTCACACTCGTGAGAGTTTAGCCCTGAGCTGTGGATCCTGGGAACCAGGACTAGGACCTGTGGATCCTCATGTGGGACAGGGCTGGGAATCTGTATTCTAAAGCCCCCAGCCCCACGCCTGTGATCCTATCAGGCAAACTCGGGAGAAGCTATACCAGCAGGGCGGCCACTTAACTAGACTACATCTGCCCACAGAGGCGGCTCTGGAGAGGCCCCCAGAGCACAGGATGGTCTAAGCCACCTCGCCGCACCTCCCCGCATCACAGACGATAAATTTATCAAACGCGCAAGAAGAAAAGTTATTCTTTTATTTAATTTAAAATAGCAGGACTTCGGCCCTAACCTAGATAATCAGGGTTGTCGTGACAGTTTTGCACATGCCAGAAAACCTCACGCTTTGTTATTGTGCCACCACGGGACATTTGTAAAAACGATTTCTTTTCTAGTTGTGGACATATGAGATGCTCTGTTTGCACCCTCGGCCGCAGCCAAATATTAATCTCTATTAAAAAACAAAAACAAACAAACAAGAACAATTCAGAAGCACAAAGAGGCAGAAGTACCTGGTAAACCTGATTAAAACAGCAAGGGCCAGAGAGGGCTCTGAGCTGAGAACGCACTGGAATGAGCCCCGTAGCACCTGCCTGGGCTGAGTGTGAGTAAACTCGCACAGAGGGATGAGTGTGAGTAAACATTAGCAGCACGGACACGGGAGGACGTGTGAGAGGGACACGCCACTGTCCTGCTCTGATCGGAAGCAAGAGCCCCTCCTGGGCCTGCAGGATGTGACTCCGCCCCACCCCCGCTGGATGGATCGAAGAGGCAATGTTGCTGTTTTCTTTCCAGGCTAGGCCCTGGCCTTAGGCCCTGGCACTGGGACGAGCCCCTCTCCCGACCACTCGGTTTCCACCCCTGGCAATAACACATTCACCCAGCTGCAGGAGCGGGCTGGGCTGCAGAGGCGGCCACGAGATGAAAATCCCCGAGTGTGACCGTTGGGAGGTTCTTACAAAGCAGACAGACGGCGCAGCACTGGCCTCCAACAAGCGGAATGAGACCGAGCGAGCCCTGGGCACCCGGAGAGGCTGTCCTCTGGGCCCCTGGCGCCCTCTGCCGGCCTTTCCTGGCTCCGGCCTGTCACGGGGAACTCAGGTCTGGCCCAGAGGCCACGCCCAGCCGGCCGTCTGAGCCAAGGACTCCAGGGCAGGCCTTTTTCCAGCATCATTCCTCCGTGGCCCATATTCAACCTCAGCTGTGAATTGTTTGCTTTTTTGAAGCTTCCTGAATGTCTGCTCCACTCTAGCAGCTCACGCGAGGGTCTTGACCAGCTAAGCCCGTGACC
>NW_006436888.1:6614149-6630152 GCF_000325575.1 Pteropus alecto | reverse complement strand
TTAAGTCCCCTCACACAGGCCACTTCTGACAGGAGGCTGCCGTACCAACACATGGTTTTCTGTAGGGCAGCCCAGAGCTTTCTTTGACTCCTGAGGGGATGTTCACCTCTCATTTACTTTCATAAAGAAAACTTTCTTTTTTTTTAAATAAAGGAAACCAAAAATGAGCGTTTTGGACCTAGTTCTGTAGATGACTTCTCCTTCTGGATTCTCTTAAAACAGGACCTGCAGTCTGGTGTGGCCTTGGTTTAATCCAGAACCTTCTCACAGGCTTGCAAAAGCGTTTCGGGTTTGCAGAGTTCTCGTGGAGCCCGAGGCAGGGCCACCTGCTGGGTCCAGGTGTCCTTTTCCTGTCCGAGGCTCCCACAGTGACCGTTACATGTCCCACTCCTAGCCAACGGCTTCTGTGGCTTCACAGAGAAACTGTTTCCTGAGGTAAGAGGAACATGTCGGTGGGAGGGCCACAGAAGACAGATACAGATGCTTATTCGAAATCCTTTTTCTCTTAAATGCAAGTAATCACCCAGTGACACCTGTGTCACATCCCTCAACCAACTGCCGCACCTTCACTTTCAGAGAGGACTCAGTACTTGGACCATTCACGAACCCTCTGGTCACCTTTCCTATAAAAACTACACTACAAAGTGAATAAGCCAGACCCGCTCCCAACCCACCCGTTTCAGTCTTCACAGGAACGGACCTGAGACAGCGGGGCGTCTGTAGGGAGTCCCTACAGTGGCCTCCTCTTGTCCTTGTCCCAGCCCTTATACTGGGGGAGGGAAGCTGGGTGTGAAGTGACTGATGGAGACAGGAGTCTGGATTCTGGCCTGTGCTCGAAACCCAAACTCAATCTACTCCAAGGGCGGCGACCCATAGCGAGGCCTGGGGAGGTCCCAGGAGACAGGCCGCCCCGAGCAGCTGTGTCGGGCTGTGCTGGTGGCGGTCCCCGGGAAACCCTGAGGCAACCTTCAACCTGGTTAAGGTAACTGACTCTTCTGTTGACCAGCAAAGGTCTCCAGGAAGAGCCAGGCTGTGTGGGGAACCTCACCATCCCTACAAACCAGGAATCTGCTCCATGATATCTAGGTGGGGGGTGCCTCTCTTGTACCCTCCATTTTATTTAGGATGGGTACACAGCAGACCTATCTCTTCATGCTTTTCCCACAGGTATGGGTCCTTCAAATTGTAAACAGTGCTGTGTGGTCAAGAGGCCAATGACCATTGGACCACAGGGCAACCTGGCAGTGATCGCGTACTGCTGGTCTCCCCGAATCCCACTGCCGGCCCTCACGCAGACAGACTCTCCGAGCGCAGCAGGACGCGGGTGCAGACGTGCAGTGTGAGGGTCTAGGAGGTAGAGCAGCTGAGGGGGTGCGGCCGCCCCCGCCGGGCTCGAGAGCTTCACGGCAGATGGCTTTCGGTGCTCGGACGTCTCTCCTACTCCCTGTGGCCACCTGTCCAAGGGAGGCCGCACCCACGCACAGAACGAGGAAGGGCAGCGCTCAGGTGCTTGGCAGTTCGTGGGGGGTCCAGCCAGGTCCCTGAGAGTCCCCCGTCGTGGAGGCTGGGGCAGCCCTGGGCGGCCAGCCGGCCGGGCTCTCGGCAGCGGGCTGGGGAGGGCAGCAGCAGCACAGCGAGAGGAGCCGCGTGCGGACCACACGGGTGCAGAGCACGAACATGATGCAGTTGGCGCCTCCCTGAAACGTGTTCCCGATCCCCTGCGCCGAGCAGAGAGAGGGGGCGTGAGCGCCAGGGCGCGAGGGGGCTCCAAGCGATGTGGGCCCCAGAACCTTGTCCTCCGCCCCTCGGGGCTAGTCTGCGATGACCCTGATGCCGGGGCCTTTGGCAGAGCTCTGGGCAGGTCCTCACCTGCAGACCAGTCAGCTCCCTTGGGGCTACTCGCAGGAGCTGGACAGCACCTCGACACCCCTGGCCAGCCACACTGCCCTTCCGCTCTCTCTCCAAGGCTCCCTGCCTCGGGCAGGAAGGGAGACGGCAGGGAGCCCAGGCCCTGCCCGCCTGGCGCTGGCTGGTGGATCGGGACATGGCCACGCAGCCGGGAAGCCATCTGGGGCGGAGGGGGGAGCAGGGCTACTCACGTGCAGAATGACCAGCACCGGTGTCTGCACCGCTGGGGAGCCGCAGAGGGTCAGGACAAACCGCACGGTGCTCCAGACCCGGAGGCAGATGAAGATGAGCGGGATGAGGACCAGTTTCTTATCCACCATGGAGCTGTGGTGCTGAAGCCGGTGCGCCTCGGAGAGGATGGGCCGGTACTCGGAGAGCGCCTCGTGCTGCGCGGGGACCACCAGAGCAGACTCAGCGGGTGTGGCCGCCCGCGCCCCGCCCACGGGGCCGCCCCCAACACCGCCCAGGGCTGCCTGCCCCGCCCCCACCGCCCGCCGGCCGACCTCCTTCCCGGGGACCCAGCGGCGCGAGCAGGAAGCGGGGAGGCGTGCGCGGCCTCCTGCCCGGCTCCCACCTCCAGCCCAGGTCCTTCTCCTGAACTTGCATCCACTGCCTGCGCCACAGCGCCACACGGATGTCCAAGACACAGCTGAACGCGCGGCGCTCGACCGCGGCCCCCGAGCCCACTGTGCGCTCCCCACCGCGGCTCACGGACATCTGGGCGTAGTCTTCAATCCCTCTTTTTGCTACAGCTGACATCCCCTCCGCGGGCAAGTGCTGTGGGCTCTACCTTCCAGGGACCCAGAATCTGGATGTTCTGTCCTCCGCCATCGCCACCAGCGTGGTCCAAGCACCCTCCCAGCTTCTCCGGAGAGCTGCGACTGCCCCTCGACTGCTCTCCCGTCACCCTTGCCATCCGATGCCCTCCCCACCACCGTTTTGTCCTCAGCACGGTCCCTGGAAAACGCGTCAGATCGAGCCAGTCTTCCACCCAAAGCCCTTGGCGGTGCCGCATTTCACACATTCCTTACCATGTCCCCCGCCCCGGGCGAGCTCTGGCCTCATCCCTACTGCTTCTAGCCACACAGGTCTTCTTATTTGTCCCCAGATGTGCCAGGCCCACCGAAGGGCTTTGCACAAGCTGTTCCCTCCTGCAGAATGCGTTTCCCCACCCATCGACATGGCCCACCCCTCATCTCCTCTGGTCTGTGCCCCAGTGTGCCTTCTGGACAAGGCCTACCCTGACGACCCCACCCAGCCGCGAAGGCATCTCCCGCTCACTCTGTCCCCAGAGCCAGCTCTTTGCCTCGGTCTGTGTTTTCACAGCTCTTATCACCCTCCTTCCCAGACATCATTCTCCCCTGCTTATCCAGCGCACTGTTTATGGTCACCCGCCCCCTCCAGGCTCCACCCGCAGGAGGGGCTCACAGGAGGGGCTCCGCCCCAATCCCTCCACCCCCACCCCGGAAAGAAGAGCGGGCAGCACCAGCTCCGGCTTCCCTGCCCCCAAGGAATGCCTTCAGTGAGAGGAAGGGGGAGGAGGTTCCACTTCCAGATGGAGACTGAATTTGTAAAAATAGACAAAACGGCTCCTAACAAAAATGCATTTTTGAGCCCGGTCCTGTGTCGGGGACATGGAAGGCCAATGTGAGGGGAGGAGACGCGCACTCTGGCATCTCTGGGCACCCGAGCGGCTGTGACTCACCTGCTCAGGGCACCTGCCTCCTCCCCTGGGGCCTTCGGCAGCAGCCCCTTCCTTCCAGAACGGGGTGCGGCTGCGGACCAGCCAGGGCGGCTGGTCTGAACCTCTCCAGAGCAAAGTCTGCTCCAGCCCCTTGATTTTTAGCTCTCCTCCCTGCTAGAGGCAGGGAATGACTCGCGCACCATCGCCTCCCGCCCCCTGTTCTTCCATTTTTCTGGAAACGCTTTGGGAGCGGAGGACCCTTTCTCACACACAGGGCCAGGCCCCGCCTGCTCTCAAGACAGACACAGACGGGCAGCCTCAGGGAGGGGTCCTGGGCAGAGCCGATAGAGCTCTGGGAGTCCTCATCTGGGGGCCTGGAACCCTCCTAGGGCAGTGGAAATGAAGAGGGAGTGAGGAGGGCACCCCCACCCAGGCAGGACGCCAACTCAAAGGCCACAAGAAGACAGAGGATTTCAGAGCAGCTGGTAAGGCTGGCTGGCGTCAATCCAGCTGAGCCAGAAGGGGCGGCAGGGAGGGTGAGAGTCAGTTCAGTTTCCGAGTAAAGAGAGAATCGGAACTCTTGACTCAGATGGGAGTATAGGGTCGGGGTCAGGTGTCACCGACAGCCACAAGGAACACCCTACAAACTCGGAAATGGCTGCTGAGCCAACTGTCTGCCTGGGAAGATGGGGACACGCTGTGCTGCAATTTCAGCCTTGAAAACTCGGGGTGCTGCCCAGGGACCCAGCAGGGTGAGCACGGAAGTCTGTGTCTGGGGTTTCTTGCGACCCTGTCTTGCCGCTCCCGCTGCTTGCCCCATCACGGCTACTTGCACTTCCGCCTCTCAGGGACGGCAGGACCCGCGTCTGAGTTCTCATGAGCAACGCCCTCCGCCAACAGCACTTTTGCGTATAGTAGATGCTCAGGAAAAACGTGCTGAGTGAACCGCTGAGCAGACCACCAGACGGGTTAGCCCGAGGCTCTTTCGGGCAGCAGCTTGCTTGTGGCTAGGAGGACGCCCACACTTCACATTGCAGAACCAGTAGTTAAGGACAAGGGACAACTGGGCCAGGTCGTCAGAGAAAAACCATCCTTTCCTAGAATTTCTAGCCAGTCCAAGTGGTCAGAAGTCTCCTAGACTCCTGGCCATCTGGCCCAGCCATTGATTTATGCAAAGTCTACCATTTACGCCCTAATTCTAACCGACAAGGACAATGAGGTGAGTTCTTCGCCTCACTGACGAGAGACCCCACGGCCTCCCCTCCCAGTCCCATTCTTACTTGGAAACTGCTCACCTCTCACCCAGATTTCCCTGGAGGTTGGGCCACCACAGCGGCCTGTCCAGGAGGGGGCAGTAGAGGGCTGTGGCCGAGCACAGAGGCTGGGGTGCTGGGCGAGCCTGGGGAGTCCCCAGTTCCTCACCCACAAACGCGGGGTCACAGGACGAGGCTGTGCAGTCAGCCGGGCAGACAACCCACAGTGCATGCAGCTCAGTGCAGGGCAAACGCTCCGCCACTCCGGCCTCTCTGGCCCCTAAGGTGGCCGACTCCAACGCCAGGACACGGCAAGCGCGCATCGGGCACCAGGGCCGCGCGGCGCTCGGGCGGGGGCGGGGTGGGGGGCGGACCCCTCGAGGGCCGGCGCGGGCACCTACCGCCCTGTTTATGTGCTTCCTGATGAGGAGGTAGAGCGCCGGCAGCGCGACGTAGGCCAGCAGCTCCCACAGCTTCCCGGTCAGCAGCATCCACAGCACGCGGTCCTCGGCCCCCAGGTCGATCCAGCACCAGCCCACGGACACGTCCGAGGCGTCGTAGCCGATCTTCTTTAGGGTGACAGCTGCCACAGTGATGGCCAGCGGAACCCCCCAGCTGAGGGACGAGGCACAAACGCCACCGAGGTCAGGCTCCGCCCAGCCAGCAAGGGCGAAGTGACAGAGGCTCTTCCTTTGGGAGAACCACACTGCCCCCAGTGCCCTGGAGAGAAGGGGGCAGGAGACTCAGGAACCCCCCACCCCAGCCTGCTTTGCCTGAGCCCTGCCAAGCCCACCCCAATGCCACACGGCCAGCCCCCCAGTCAGCCCGGGTCTAGGGGTGCAGACGCCGGCGGCTTGGGGTTGCTTGGGCAGGGAGTTCCCGGGTCCCGGGTACCTGCAGCAGGATCTGGAAGGGGGCTGCGGCCTTGGGTGGACACGCCCCCAAGATCCTGAGGCCTCCTTGCTCTCTGGGAAGGGGGCATAAAGCCCAGGGCCAAGCCCTTCCCAGGGCAATGAGGTGCTCATGATGATTCTAGAGTTTAATGACTAGCTCCTGAGCGCTGAGGCCCTCTCCAGTGTCCCTGCGAAGCATTTTAGATGGGTCAGTGGACACACAGACGCCGCCCAGCACCACGGCAGGGCAGTGGAGGGCTGGCTGCCATGCCACCGGCGGGGTCCGCGTCTCAGATTTGCCCCCGCCTGGCCTCAATGCATCAGCGTTTTTCCCCCCGCAAAGTGGGAATGACAGCAAGGCCGACAGCACAGTATCACAGTAAGTCATTATGGAAATAAATTAGCGTATTAACTAGCATAAGTCCCGTGCACAGGACAGGGTGTGTCAGTGCTTACGACCCCCTGCAGTGCGGGCGCCAGGAATGAGTGAGACCCGTGCTCTTTCCGCCCCAGGAACTGGACACCTGGGTCTGTGTCCTGGGTCAGTCACCGGGACAACGAGCAATATCTAACCAGGGCAATGTCATCAGTAAATGTTTAGTTCAGAAGTCGGTTGGTTATGTTTTGAGAGCTCTGTGGAAGGAATATCGGCTCTTTCTGGAAGTTGAAGAACAATGACGAGATCGGCTGCTCGTTGCCAAAACGAAGCTAGAAGGGCTGTGTGTCCATAAGGTTCGAAATGCCACAGGGCTGCGGAGGACGCAGGGTGGGGACCGCATGGCACGGAGAAAGTCAACTCCCTGCCCGGGAAGGACTCACAGTACAGGACACTTTCAGAACAACCTGCCCTTCTCTCCCCTCGCCGGCTTCTGCCACAAGGGGAGTCACCTGTGCCCTCAGTGTCTGCTCCGCTGACAGTGGGGAGGCAGGAAGCAGCGTGTCCTCCCTGAAGTCACGGAGGTGCACAGAAGGGGCAAAATCCCACAAAACTTAAAGGGGTATGAGAAAGGTACCCAGTTATACCCAGTAGGTTGTCCGTGTTAAATATTTCTTCTAAGCAAAGTTACTTATCTGGTAAGTTCATGCAGATTTGTGTAAAACTGTTTTGTCGTAAGAAAGGGGTGACCGCTTTAGAACTCATGCCATCCTGAGACTTTAGGACGACATGTCACAGCTGTGAGCCCATGAGGGTGAGGGCCGTGTTGCTTCACTATTCTATCATCAGGTAGGGGCAAAACAAGGGCTTGCTGAATGAATGGATGAATGAATGAATGAACAAATGAATGAACAAACGAACTCTGAGCCAAGTGACTGAGGCAGCTTTTCTCAATTCACTCCTTAAATATTCACTGCAAGCACGTTATTGAAAAGGAAGTAAAAGGCTTTAAAAATGCTCAAACTGCAACCCTGATGTTACGTGTCTTGGTTTTCATCACGTTATGGTCTACAGAGCTCCTCCAAGGGATTCTGGGAAGGGAAAAGCAGTGTGTGTCGGGACGGTCACTGTGATCCTGGAGGATGGACCGGAGGCCTCTGCTCCTTTCCCCTTTGCTCGGCATCCTGACGGCCCTTCCAGGAGACCTGGGGACCACACGGTGACAGATCACATTCTGTGACTCTAGGGGTATTCTCCCAAAGCTATGAAGTGATGTGTTTCCTCGGTGTAACTGGGAATACTCAGCCCAGTTCTGAGTCCGTGCTGGAAAACACCTGGAGGAGACCAAAGAGGCAGAGGGCTGCGAAAGAGTTCAGAATGTGGGCTGAGCAATTAGAGTCGCTGTTTGAACTTGAGCACAGGTGGCAGCTACATTGGGGCCAGAAGCTGTTCTGGGAGATATTTAAGTGGGAGGTGGTGAGAAGCAGTGAAATCAGGGAGCGGTAGGAATGCAGTGGGAGGGACTGTCCACCATGCAGCAAAGCAGGTGTGACCAGACTCACGGCATGGACACGGGTGGCCCTGGTGTGCTGGTCACGGCTAACAACTGGCCGTCCCGAGAAACGTGTTTCTGTGCACGCGTGTGTGTACGCACATACAAATTCATAAATTTTACTGAAATAAAAGATGTGAAGCACAATTTATAAGGAATAACACACAAACGTCCTTACTATAAATTCCGCATGGCTGACCGAATCTCACAGGATGTTTTTGTTGATTTTCACCGAACTCTGGTACCGGCAGCCACTCTATGGCTGCAATTAGCAAAGGAAGGTAGTTCTGAGACCTGAACAAAATTGGTTGAAAGTTCCATTTTCCTTAACGAGTTAGAGGAAAGTGAAATAAGGAAGCCCTAAGGGACAAGATGAATGCCCCCGCTTCACTGCTTTGACGGTGACGTGAGCAACTTTGTGGGATCAGGTAATAATTTCCCAACTGCCCCCTCTCATCGCCTCCCCCCGAAACATCAGCTTCCTGCCTGCCCCAGCGTGGCTGCCATCTCCGCTTAAGTTCAGAGACAAGTAACACTTTTAAGTTTAATTGTTACTCAGTAACGTAGTCACCGTCATTTTTTAAAGTCCAGATCAGTGGCCCAGCAAACTGTGGTCCTCAGGCCAAATCCAGCCCAAGGTCTGTTTTTTTAAATAAAGTTTTATTGCAACACAGCCACACTCATCTGTTTACATACCACCTGTGGCAGAGGTCAGAAATTGCAACTGAGCTCACACGGCTGAAAAGCCTGCTGACTTCTCCTGTACGCAACCAACGAAACAAGAAATCGAGCCCTGATTGGTATTGCCTGACGGTTTCCACAGCGTGAACATCCCCACCACAGCCGTTTCAAGCCTCCGGGCGCGTGGGTGGGAACAGAACATGGCGGCACCTGCGACGGCCCCCAACAGCCTCAAGTGCACGAGCAGAGAAAAATGCAGGAAAACAATTAGGGGCGTACTGAGTTTTGAGTATTTGTATGACTTCTGGGTTTTTCTTAAATATCATTTACTTGTAAGTTTGTATAATCTAATTTTTCAAAATGGTTGTATTTAACCATCAGCTCACAAAATGCCCTAAAGTTTAATGATCGGGTCTGACCACCTGGTTGCACGACATCAGCTGGACAGAGGATGCAAAGGACAGGGAGCTGAAGATGCCCCCGGTTCTGGACCTACAGAGCGAGGAGAAAGCCGGTATTTCGGACAACCTCAGATAAGCCCAGCCATTCCCGGTGTGAACCTGAAAGGCATTCCTTAAAGACATGTGTGACGTAATTTCTGCTTTGCAGAAACATACACTTCCAATTTCTGACAGGTACCACCTAACGGTTTTTAATCCCTCTCCAAAAAGAACTCATCGACCAAAAGATAAACAAAACCAGAACGGGCGATGTAGCTTAATAAGAGCACGTGAGAAAAAGACCAAGGACTTTTGTTGATTTTGACCTAGAACCTTGTGTGTTCAGAGAGGTCACTCTGTGCCCAAATGTGGGTGGTTCAGAATGGCCAGTGAACTGTCCTGACTGTGCGGACACCTGTGACCCACATTCTAAACCTGACGTTGTGAAGTTGGCACCAGAGCCAGGCACGTAAGGAGAAGCTGGGCCTTGAGCTGTCCTCAGATGTTTAAAGACACTTGACAAGGTTCTGTCAGTGGAGAAGGGGCTAGAGAATAGGCAGGTGTCCCGCCCAATCCTAAACCCGACGGAAGCCACAGGGCCACGCGCAGGGGAGGCAATGGAAGGCAGGTGCCAGGGGAGGGACACGGTAAAAGCAGGTGACTAATAAGACCCCTTCTTTCCAAATCTGTGACTCTAAGGCTGAGGAGAAGCAGGGCTGAGGGTCACCTGGGATGGAGGGAGCCTGAAGACCTCTCTGAGCAGAGCTCCCCACTTGGAGGGCCACCTACAGCTGCTTCCAGTCGGGCCCAGGCCCCAGGTCTCACTTATGTTTGCCTGGAAACTGAGGTCACAGTCTTAAGTCAGCTTCCTCCTCCTCAGAGGCTGTCTTGGGCTGAGCTGTGTCCCCTCAACCTCGGTCCACATGCTGACGTCCTAAGCCCCAGTGCCTGGGAGGTAACTGTATTTGTAGTTAGGGTCTTTAAAGAGGTGATTAAGGTAAAACGAGGTCACTAAGGAAGGATCTAATCCAGTATGACTGGTGTCCTTAAGAGGAGAGGAGGACACAGACACATCCAGAGGGATGACCGCGTGAGGACACAGGGTCTAGATGGCCGTCCACAGCCAAGGACAGTGGCCTCAGAGGAAACCAGCCCTGCCGAGCCCCGATCTCAGACTTCCAGCCTCTGGGACTGTGGGAGAATCAGTTCCTGTTGTTTCGGCCGTCTCATCTTCGGCACTTTGTTAGGGAAGCTCCGGGACGCCAATGCGGAGGCCCCTACAAATGGGGGAGACAGGCTGGGGCAGTGGCCATATCCCAGCTCCCAGGGACCCTACCCGCAGAGGTGAAGGGCCGAGCTGGGCGGGGGTCCCTCAGCAAGCTGATGGGAGGGCAAACTGACCAGAGGCATTCAGACCCATCGCGAGGAGCTCGGCTCTTCTGGGAACCGGCGTCCTTTCTGTTTTCAAACCTCCCCTAGCGAAGAGGAACTAGAAATACCGCAGGACGAGCCAGGGGGCGGGGAGCCTCCCCGAGCCCCTGGCATCTGTCAGAGAACCTCGAGCAGCATCTGTTCCCAGAAGAACGGTGCTCTGGGCTTCACCCAGCTCCTCCCCAGATCTCCCCCACATGGGGGCGGGGAACACCCGCCGTGACAGGGAGACACTTCCCCTTTGCACACAAATAGGAGCACCCTCCCGCACACGGGGGGCAAGGTCTGCCCAGTAATTCGCTTCCACCGTTGGGTTCCTGCACTTTTCCATCACTCCAAACCTCATCTTTCCTACAGATCTTTGGGGCGGGGGGGAGGGGGTGTTGGCTGGGAAGGAAACAAAGGGGTCTTCTCCCCCTTTTGCGGGCAGACGGCAGTGCATGGTCTCTGTGACGTGGGGGCTGTGGAAAGCTCTGAATGCTAATGTAACTCAAAAAACCTTTAAGGAGCAAAACGATCAGGCCACAGTGCAACAATTTAGAAAGTTCTGGGGCGCGGGATGGAGCAGGCCCCGGGCAACGCCGGTGACAGGGATCACAAGGCCCGCGGCTGCCTGTGGGTTTCTTTCTGGAACAATGGGCACTTGTTAAGTGTGTGGCAGAGAGGAAGGACGTGGGAGAAGCTCAGGGAGTCAGCCGCTGGCCAGTCCACCAGGAGGTCACTCTGCAGCTCTGGCTGCAGAAGTGGGGAGGGGCGTTCGAAGAAACGTTTAAACACGCCCCCTGGACCACCTTCCGCAGCCTGGGTTCTGCTGGGCACCGCAGAGCTGTCCTGCTCTGCTCAGAGATGCTTCCTGCCCACCTGGGTCCCAGCCCAGGTAAGGACTGGCAGGTCGGACCGGGCCCTGGCGGAAGGGGCAGGGGCAGCCTCTGCTCCCACGGCCCCTGCAGCCACTGCCCACGGACACAGAGACAGTGGGGAGAACCACCCCACGGCAGCGCCCTCGGGAAATTTTGTGGGGGTAACAAACAAAGCCAGTTCGACTCTTGTTATTTTGGGGAGCACAGACCGACATGGGGTACTGTCTATGCAGCCACTGCATCCATCCCTAATCTGTCACTGGGCCCCCGACAGCGAGCTAGTTTCCAATTACAGAGCTTAGCGGGCCTTCCCTAAGAGCTTTCAGGCCCATGGGTCCCCTTTTCTCTGCATTAGAACTTCCCACTCCTCAGCAGGGGTGTTCGTGGTGAACCTGGGGTGTCATAGACCCCTTCCTCTTCCAGAACCCCCAAGCAAACTCGAGACGGTGGGTGAGCGCATGGGCCAGGGGCACAGGACCTGTCCCTGCCAGAGGTCATGCCCTCACCCACTCCCACCTCGGTGGAGCAGGAAGAGATCTAGGACTGCTTGAGGCGATCGGGTTGGCCAGGATGCTTGCTTTTGAGATGAGGCACCCCCCAGCCAGACGGACCTTCCCCCCGGCTCACAGGGGCCTGGCACAGCGGTGGCCCGAGGAGGTGCAGGTAGAGGGATGTTCACTGACCCTGCTCAGGCCTTGCTCAGAAAGAGCCCACCACTTTGGGGGGAGGTGCAAACAACAGCTTTTGAAAGACAAGCCACCTTTTGCAAGGGCACAGGGATGGCTTCAGGCCAACTCGGCTTATCTTATGGGAAGGGAACTGACCCCATCCACAGCAGCTCTAGGCCTGAGCTTCTAGCACTTTCTCAGGTGAGTACTGTAAGCCAGATGGCCACAGAGTCATATCTACCCGATTGTAAAAGGCGGGCATCCGTATCATGCTGCCTGAACAGCTACAGCAGAGGGACTTCTAATACACTGAACATTCTCACGTGACCTTAACAACGCAACCACCACCAGGAAGTTCACTTCAGAAAACTCTCAGACCCAACTGATGCTCAGTTCTTGGGTGAAAGTCAGAGGAGTAACAGGACATTCATCTCAACAAGATCTTTATCAATTACAAAAGGAAAAACAGTAAGTGCAGCGGAGAACTGGCAGATCACACCCCAGCCAAGCGGTCCGAGTTAACGCCCCCAGTGATGGAACAAATCGAAGTGGCCAGGGAGGAAGTGATGAGAAAAATATGCTCCTGGGAGATTCCTGCCCATGGCACAGAATCCGGGTCCACTTGTGAGGAAGCGCCAGACAACTCAAGCAGAGGGACACACTGGAAAATAACGGCCGGTCCTCTTCAAAACCGTCAACGCCATGAAACGCCAAGAGAGATGGGAGAACTCTACACTGGAGAAGAGACTGAAGACCAGCACATAAAGCCAATTCTCCTTTGCCGATGGGGACATTATTACCAGACTGACACATCTCAAAGAAGTCCACGATCAGATAACAGCACTGCTCCCCGTTCATCTCCTATTTCCGGAAAGTCTATGTGGTTCCTTAAGATACTGCCCTTGTCTTGTGGAAATACACGCTAGTGGATTCAGGGGCTCGGGGCATCAGGTCTGAAACTTACTCTTAAATGGTTCTGGAAAGAATAACTGGAGAAGATAAAGGTACCATGGTAAAATGTTAATAATCGAGAAAATCTGGGAAGTTAAAAACGTTGTCAAATTATATCTCAATTTTCAAAATTATTGACAAGGCCAAGAGACAAGATGGAACCATAGAAGGAAGACTGACCTTGGAGTTCTAACCCTGAGCCTCCAGCTGTGTGGCCTGGGGAGGGTCTCACCAACTAGGATGGGAGGGTCATCACCCTGCCATTCCCTCACTGGTGACCAGCGAGCTAAGGCATGGGGCAGCACTTGGCAAGAGATCAGGAGCCAGACACAGCTCGCGATGGAGAACAATTTCCCTGAGGATGACATCTACGCTGCCCTCCGAGCAGGCGCTTCTGGCAAGCCTGAGTGTGGGCAAGGTTCTCTCCTGCTGCCTGCTGTACAGCTGTCCATGGCTGCATTGTTTTATAGATGGCTTCTGTTACTTAACCTTGTATCATACCATTAAAAAAAATGACATATAGAGTTGACAGCCAGTATTTAATGGCTGCGTAACACTTCCGGTGGGGCTGTCATCTATAACTGACTGTTCCTCTATTTTGTGGACATCGAGGTGGCTTTCAAACTTGCACGCCTCTCAAACTCCTTTGCACACACAGCTTTACGTGCATTTTGGATAATCTCCTTAGACTAGGTCTCTATAAATAGGATTATAGGATCAAAGGGTATGAACCAAATACTTTCCACATAGATATTTTCATTTACATTGCCAATAATAATGTAGGAAAATACCAGTTTGGTACTTATCACGTTCATATTCTGCCTATTTTTGTTTTTTAACGAGAAAATGGTACCTTAATGTTATAACTTGTATTGTTTTGAGTATTAATGGGGCTAAACTTTTCCCTATATATATTTACCAAATGTTTTTACTATTTTGTATGAATGGGGCCTTTGTCCACTTATCAAGATATTTGTTTTGGTTTGTTTTTTCTAAAAAGCCAGTTCCTAAAAACTCTTAACAGAATAGAGATATCAGCCTTTGGTGCTGTCATATTTTAAAATACTTTCCAAGACTAGAAGGTTTGAAGAAGTGGACTGATTTTCAGTTGTCTGAGATGGTTAACAAGCAGTTGACCGTCTAGCCTACCTCTGAAGATGAGAGTTCTCACACCAGCAGGTGCTCCAGCAACACTAAACTGATTCTCCAAAGAAAGATGGTGAGAACTCCTTAGTAAGGTCATTAGCTACACAGCCTGAGAGGACCTAGGTCGATAAATGAACCTGTTGGGCAGGTTTTGCCAATTCTCTTAGTCTAGCAACACGTGAGTTAACTTCTGAAAGGGAATAAACTGTCAAAGTCCCTTTCTAGCTTGGACACTGGTATTTTCTTCTTTTCTTTTAAGAAGCAGGTGGAGCACATTCAACAGACAAGATGAACAATTCACATCTTTTTTAATGCCCAGAAGGGGACGCACAGACTTTCGCAGGCCTTCCCTGAACATCACAGAGCCATGCCCCAACCCCCAAGAAGTGAACAGAAAGAACTCTCAACTCAGATCTCTCAGGAAAGTCGTCTGTTCTATAGGACCTGTACCAGGTTTGTCTTTATCGCTTAAAAAATATATTGTATTCAATATTTTTAAAAAGGGGAGTAAGGGAAGAGATTCTTGCAAAGAAAGTCTTGGGCTCTTCCTCAAGTACACATGAACTCTGGTGTACACGCTCCCCACACCAACCAGTCTGCCAAGGACTGGGTCTCTGAATGGACACAAAGATCAGGTGGGAAGCCGGGAGGGGAGGCAGGGGCCGCCCTGCTTCCTGCGGGTCTCTGCTGCATCCCAGGCTCTGTTTGAATGGCTCCCTGCGAATTTGACTTGAAGAGCTGAGAAGCAGGCCACTTAGTTTCCCAGGGACCAGTGGGCCTCCATCCAACAGCTCTGGGAGGAGGTCAAGTGACTCCTGCAGGCTTGTGACACCCAGGTGACCTGTCTCTACCAAAGTGCTGACTGTCCTCAGCCTTTGGAAAGCAGCCTTTAACAGACAAGACCTATAATTAGGGCAGCATTTGGTGCTCTTATCTGAGGAGGAAGAGGAAATGTGCCCTATAAGACTCCTGCCTTGGGTCATTTGAATATTGAAATTACATCAGAAAGGGGCCAACTTTTCTCTACAGCTGAGGGTTACTTGATTCAATGCTTCAACCGCCAGGCCAGGGCAAGGCTTTGGTTTCCCCTTTTCTCAGAGACTCCGGGCAGCTGGTGGCCCTCTTCCAGCCCAGCCTCTGCCACTGACCTCAACCTCAGAGTTGCTCAATTCTATAAAACCAAGATCATCTAGAACAGAGATAACAAGAGATAGAGACCTGAGGTCTAGAGATGAACAAAGAAAATCAAGAAGCCGGTCTTTTGTAAATTTCACAGCTGAGGCGCTGCCTCTGGCAGAGGGCTGGATGGACTGGCAGGTTGGGTGTGGCTGAATGCACCAACCGTGCTGTGGATGTGGGTGGTGGCACAGGACTGGGAGCTGCCTGGCTCTCCAGCCTGGGACAGCCACCTAACTCAACTCCCAGCCTGGGAAACAGGTGCTACTCGCCACGTGCAGCAGAGATGGCCAGAAAACAGTGAAGCAAGAGGTGAAGGACCCAGAGTGCCCTCACCAGTTTTCTGAGTGTCCCTAAGTCCCCAGGGTCAGGAGCTAAGGGCGAGCTCTGGACCTCCACCCTCCACGGAACTGAGCTGAGGCGCCCACCTCGCTGAGGCTCCAGCTGGGGGCGAGCGCAAAGGGGCGTCGTCTTCGGTGATGCTCAGGACAGGTCCACCTCTTTGGCAAGACTGACATCGTCCTGCTGGTTTAGGACTGCCCTGGGGCGTGAGCAGACACTGTCCACTGGACGTTCGGCCATGGGTCCGACCAAGAAGTGGGCGCCAGGGGGACGCAAGGGCCAAGGGAACGGCGGGCAGGGACCAGGTGGGAGTCAGGGCGGGTGCGGGGGAGGTCAAGGGAAAGCAGCGCGCGGCCACCCACCTGACGACGTGGAAGGCCCAGAGCAGGTGGCCGGCCCGGGGTCCGCGCACCGCGCGGACAATGCTGAGGTACAAGTAGAGGGCGATGGCCACAGTCCAGAAGAAGGAGCTGGTGTTGGCGAAGGTTGAGAGAGCTCCCTGCAGCACGCAGTCCCACGAGGGGCCCGTGAAGTCCTGCAGCACCCCGTAGAAGTAGGAGGCGGCCGAGAGCAGGTCCGCCAGCGACAGGAAGAGCAGCAGGCGCCGCGCTTGGCTGCGCAGGTCGGGCCACAGGGCGTGCG
>NW_006436888.1:6589018-6613646 GCF_000325575.1 Pteropus alecto | reverse complement strand
CGGGGCCCACACCTCAAGTACGCGGTCCTTGTCCCATTCCTGACGCCTTCCCCCACCAAAGGCTTCATTTACTCTAGCCAGACGGCTAGGACATCTCGTCCAGGCCGTCAAGGGCTTGCATTTTGGGGGCTAATATTACCTTCCTTCCTTCCTTCCTTCCAGCCAGCGTGTGTGCGCGCGTGTGTGTGTGTGCGCGCGCGTGTGTGTGTGTGTGTGTGCGGTGTGTGCGCGCGCGCGTGTGGGGAATGAAGGCATTCTTTCCAATGGTAACAAAACCAACTCTAGTTCTGTGATCCTTTCTTTAAGCAGTGGTACAGAAATGTTCACAGGGCGATGGCAGTTACTTTGGGAAGGGGGGTGCTTACAATTTGTCTTTCAGTGAGCACACTATTTTTAAAAATTAGGCTTATTAGGTATAATTTTAAAAAAACAGTTCCAATTAAGTGAGTTTTTCTTTTTTCGTTGTTTCACATTTTAAATTGAGACATAATTTACATACCATAAAATTGGCCCTTTTAAGGGTACAGTGTTTTTTCGTATATGCACAAGTTTGCGTAACCTTTATCATTATCTAATTTCACAACATTTCCATCACCTCCAAAAAGAAACGCAGTTACGTCATTGTCCATTTCTCCCTTCCTGCAACTCTTGGCAACCACTAATCTATCTTCTTTGTCCACGGATTTACCTGTTATGGACAGTTCACCAGGACAGAATCAGATAATAGGTGGACTTTTGTGACTGGCCTCTTTCTCTTTTAATTTCAAGGTTCATCTACACTGTAGCGTGTATCAGAACTTCATTTCTTTTTAGGGGCAAATAATATGCCACTGTATGGATGTACCACCTTCGTTTTTACACTCATCAGTCGATGGACATTTGGATTGTTCCCACTTTTTAGCTATTATGAATAACGGTACTATGAGCATTCATTAACAAGTTTTTGTGAGGACATATGTTTCAATTCTTTTGGGCATAAACTAGGAGTGGAATTGCTGGGTCATATGGTAACTCTGTTTTCCAAGGTGGCTGCCCCATTTTATGTTACTACAGCAATGTATGAAGGTTCCAATTGCTCCACATTCTCCTAACACTCGATTATCCATGTTTTTGATTCTAGCCATCCTAGTGGGTGTGAAGTGGTGTCCCACTGTGGTTTTGATTTTTTAAAATTTTTTTTTGTGATTTTGATTTTCATTTGTCTAATAATGATATGGAACATCTTTTCATGTGCTTATTGGCCATTTGCATGTCCTCTAGAGGAATGTCCATTCAATTCCTTTGCCTCTTTTTTAATTGAGTTTGTCGTTTTGTTGTTGAGGTGTAAGAGTTCTTTATATGTTCGTATACTAGAATCTTACCAAGTATATAATTTACAAAAGTTTTCTCCCATTCTGTGGGAGGTAATGTACTTTGAAGCATCAAAGTTTTTATCTTGATGTCAGGATTACCTGCTTTTTCCCTTTCATTGCTGTGCTTTTCGGATCACATCTAAGAAACCATTTGCCTCATCCAAGCTCATGATCTACGCCTGTTATTTTTCTCGCCAGCACCACGCTGTTTTAATTACCGTAGCATTATAGTACGTTTTGAAATCAGGAAATTTGAGTCCTCCAATTTTAGTTTTCTTTTTCATTATTGTTTTGGCTGTTTGGAGCCCATTGTAATTCCATATCAATTTGAGGATCAGCTTTTCCATTTCTGCAAAAAAAAAAAAAAAAAAAGGCCCGCTGGAATTTTTTTCCCCTCTTTGATTCTCCCCGCCACTTCCGCCCCTGACCTGCGGATGTTGCCATCTCCCTTTAAGAACTGGATTTCTGAAGGCGGGGCGTCTCCTCCCACAAGCCCCTGGCCTGGGGCCCCCAGCACACCAGAAGCCTGGTGCCACCTGGGATATGGTCCATGGCCCCACCTGGGGTGCGAACCCAGGACCTTCTGTGTGTAAAGCAGACGTGCTGACCGCTACACTATGGAACCACCCCATCTGCTGGCATTTTTGATAGAGATTGTGCTGTATCTCTATGTAAATTGGGGAAATAATATCTTAATAATATTAAGTCTTCTTATCCATGTATATGAGATCTTTCCATTTATTTAGGTTGTCCTTAATTTTTCAACGACGTTTCATAGTTTTCAGTTTACATTAGATTCGATTTTGCATTTGAGTCATAAAAGGCAAAGATTGTCATAGGCGTAGATGATCTTTTTTGATCTAACTTTAAAAATCATTGCATTATGAAATGTACATACTGCAAAGTGCCTAAAATACAAATGTAAAATTTAATAAATAATCATAAGGCAAATACCCACGCAAAGCAAGAAATATAACAGTACCAGTAGCCTCTCCTCAAACCTCTTTCTTCCTCCTCATTCTCTTGCTTTTTTTAACCTTTCATGAGCATCCCTAAAAAAATTTAGTACCATTTGCCTGTCATTGAACTTTCTATCAATAGAACCGTACTCTATGTTCCCTTTTATGTCTTCTGTTTTTCATTCAACATTATTTTTGTGAGATTCATCCACATTCTTGCATGAAGTTGCCATTCATTCATTTTCTTTGCTGCATAGTATTCCATTGTATAAATAACATATTCGTCTATTCTACTGCTTTTGGACATTTGGGTCGTTTCCAGGTTTGGGCTATTACACTACACGCTGAAATGAGCACACATTCTTTCTTAATCAGGAAAGTAGTTACTAAAAACAATTCTCAGAGGTTTGAGCAAGCACATTCATGGACTTTGCCCTGCAGAGAGCTAATGAGCAGCTGCTTCCCTTCTCGGTCACCTCAGAAGCCACTTGCTTCCTCCTGAGAGGACCCCAGACCGTAAACAGACCCCGGCTGAGAGTGCTGTCAGTGAGGACTCTCAGCTTTTTACTGGCGTGAATATGGGTTGTGCAACCGATACTGGGCTTTGGCACGTGGCTGGGCAAGAGCCTGGAATGAACTTTCTCCCCTGCGATCACAGTCAATGAATCTTTAGGGTGTTTGGGGGAGAAGGAAGGACAGGAGAGCTCTCTGGCAAGCTCCCCTGTTAGCCGATCAAGCCTCACTCTATCTTTTCTGCTTTATTGTGATGAAAGCACTTTGTCCGCCTTCCCAGGTGAGTGGCTGGCTATTTTATAGGCAAGTGTGGTCAGGAGATGGCTTGGTTTTCTTTGCACTGGAAAATGACATTCAAAGAACCTGCATGCTTTCCATTACTAGGGGAAAAATGGGAAAGACATGCAATGATATAGCTTCAAATCGCTCAGAATGAGCTTGAAGCTAACTTTCCACAGTCCTAGCTCATTGATGTTGCTCAGATGGGTCCCGGCATTAAGCAGGGGGTAAGAATCCTGACTGCCAGGTGATCTTAAGCCACCTAGTGTGGCTTAAGCCACCAAAGGGAGCCAATGACCTTTGACTCCCAGGCTGTCAACAGAGTTTCTGGGCTCTGCTTCTCCCGTCCCAAGGGGTGCTAGTCCTCCAGGGGAACCCGATCAAGAACAGCACACCCAGAGAAGCCCCCAGCTCCGAGCTGCCTCTGACAGCACCCATCCCGTATGGAATGCCATGTCCTATCAGCCACATCTTTTATTTCTGGTCTCTCTGTACTCCCTCACCCTCCTTCTCCTTGGGTGAATCGGTAAAAAAAACTCAGATGGATTCTTGTGACCCTGAGTTGTTTCTCTAGCGTCCACGCCAAGCCAGCCGGCAGTTGTCTGCTGCTCCATGTCCAGCGTCCGAAGAGGCCACATCCAAGGTCGAGACGCATTGTTACAGCCTCCTGTGCACCTCACTTATCTGGCTGCAGATCTAGGGCTCAGGTCCAGAGAGGCCCCGCAGCCGTAGCCGGTGGCCCGGGAGCAGATTAGCTCTGGTTTGCTCTTTCCTCCTTCTCTCTCGACTCTGGAAACTGGCACAAGATTCTCCTCCTCTGACAACAGCAAAAGGGGGGACAGTTTGGAGCCTCTAAATCGAAGGCATCCTAAATGATTTTCTGAGCTCAATTCTAACCTGCGTAACAAGCCACATATGTGATTCTTAAAACCAGAACAGGATAGGGACTTTCCTCAGGAGGTTGTAGCAGTGTGGGTGGGCCGCCTGTCTCATTTCCCCGTTTGGAGGTCAGTATGGCGTGTCTTGCCCTTTCCTACCCCGGTATCATGACAAGCAAAGGCCGTGGAAGAGGAGCCCTGCCCAGTGGGGCCCTGCCCCATCCTCCCCCACCTGCCCCATCCCCAGAGGAGGCCATGCAGCCCCTGGGCATGCTCAGGTGACCATCAGGACACACAGATGAAAGACCGGGACAAACCTGGCCAGCCATATTTCTGAAGTCAGGGGCCTCCTGCTCAAGGGGCGGGTGTGACTTCCAACAGGATAAGCCCTCGGGTCCCAGTGGGATGTGTTTAAACTCTCCCTCATCACCTAGAGCCTTTCCCTGCCCCACCCCGAATTCGAAGGCTTTGCCCCAGGCTTGCTGTGCACAAACCCCGAAGACACTGGCTCTGACGGGCTCTTACACGGCGCTGGCTCCTGAGGCGGCCACGGCGCTGCCGCTCCCAGCTGCCCGGGTCAATTAAAGAAAAGCTAAACCACTAAAGGGAAAGACTGTTGTCCTCTGTACCTCTACTCGGGGACTCATTTTGCGGGTAGGACTGGCTTAAAGGAGGCTGCTGGCACCAGGAAGAGGCCTTAAGGTACAGTGGAAGAGCCAGGTTCTGGTCCTGCACCTCTGTTCCAACCACATGTGGTGCCAGAATTCTAAAGGTCCCCCCACTCAAGATTCCTGTCCCCTCGGTGTTTAATTAGCAGCAAAAGGTGCTGCTGCGAGGGGATTTCTGAAGATTTGTGTCTTTCCCCACCCCCTCCCCCACCCCCATCTGTATGTGTCGAAGCCCTTCCCCTCAACGTGATGGCATTAGGAGGCAGGGCCTTTGGAAAGTGTTAGGGTTAGATGAGGTCATGAGGATGGGGCCCTTATGATGGGATTGATGCCTTTGCAAGAAGAAGAAGAGACACCAGAGCTTCCTCTCTCTCTGCCATGTGAGGACACAGTGAGAAGGTGGCTGTCTACAAGCCGGGAACCTTGACTTTGGACTTCCAGCCTCCAGAACTGTGAGAAATAAATGTCTGCATTGGACGCTGGCCAGTCTACAGTATTTTGTTATAGTAGCCGAAGCTGACTAAGTCAGGTCCCATGTCGGTGGACCTTAAGAAACAAAGATTAGCCTAGGTGGCCTGGACCAATCAGGAGAACCCTCTAAAAGCAGAAAGTGTCCTTTGGCCAGCAGCGGAAGAGGAAGTCAGAGAGAACTGAAGAGCAAGGGAGATTCTGTGCGAGGTGATTTGGCATGAGGATATTTACACTGGATACAGATATGTATCTTGTTGCAATATTGCGGGGGCCTATGAACGTAGGAAGAAAATGAGGGTGGCTGGCAGGAGATGAGAATGACCCGAATCTTGCCAGCCACCTGAATGACTTGAAGATGCCGCCGGCCAACACGTGCAGTGTGGGACCCTGAGCTGAAGGTTCCGATGAGCACTACAGGCTTCTGAGGACTGTGAGATAATAAACGGGCATTGTTTCATAAGCCGCCAAGTGTGTGAAATTAGTTACACAGCGATAGGAGACTACCAAATTCCACCGCATGGCCTAAAAGGGGCCACTTAACCTTTCTAGGCCTCCAGTGCCTCATCAGAATATAAGATGCACAGAGTTCCTGTGCTTGTAGGCAGAGCCCTGGATTTTTTCTAGCCAGAAGACCAAAAATCGCTAAGTATATCACCTTGAGCGAGTTACTTCTCTCAGTCTCGGTTTCTTCACCTCTAAAACGGAGCCAACAGCAGTTATTTCCTTGATAATTGAGTAGTAGCAGGGCGCATGGCCACCTAGCCATTGACTACATTTCCCAGAGCCCCTTGCAACTAAGTGTGGCCATGTGACTAAGGCCTCACTGAGGATGCCTCTAGGGCCTTACGCATGCCCTCCAGCTCCTGCCCCTTCCAATGTCTGGAAGACTGAAGTCACACGGCTTTAATGTCCTGACAAGGAACACGACCTATGGGATGCTGGAGAAAGAAGACAGAAAGGACCCAGGCCTTGAATGGCGGGTGACGCTGAATCACTCACTAACGTGGCATGCTCATCTTTGGTGGTGGACGTGGAGAAAATTCTGAGCTGTCCTAAATTATATCACAGCAGGCCAGAAGGTAGAAGGACAAGAAGGGGTTAATCAGTTAAAAACTACTGACAGCTAACAAGATTGCTCACATTCCTGCGTGTACTTTGGAACGTTTAATTAACTTCCAGGTGACGATTTCCATGATTATCTAAAAGAGAATAGCCAGGCCCCATCCAAGCCCAGAAGCCTCCCCTCCTTGTTTACGTATGAATTTTTGGGATTGTGCCTACCACGAATCTGAAGAAGCAAATGCTCCTTTTTATGGACTCTGCACCTGTCCCAGAACTAACCCCGCTCCAGCTTCTCCCACCCTCTTTATCTGTATCCAGTGTAAATTCTTCAAAACAACTTATGTAGTTCTCTCCCAACCTGATGTGTAAAAACACCTGCCGACTTCGGGATGTTGGACGTGTTGCTTTGTCTACGTGGCGCTGCTGCCAGTGGCTTAAACTTCATGCCCCAGGACTTGGTCCTTTTTTCTTGCTTGCGATGACCCTATAAACTCTTTCTATTAAAAAGACTTTCAGCCATGGAATTTAAAATTTTCTTTAATGCAGTTGTGTGAGGGATAAATAAACATGTTTCCTTGGTGCCATTGGATATTGGGGCTCTTTGTTACAGCCACCTGGTCTCCGCCTTAACCAATATAAGCGCCTAAATTGGTCTGAGGGTCGCTGTGAAGACTTGGAAGTGCCATGTAAGCAGCAGCCCGGGGATCGCTTTTAGCCCAGGGTTTTGTTTTGTAAAAGGGAGCTATTCTTCAAATGTCAAGTGGTTTGTTAGCGCTTATAAATAAACGCAGTCACGAACCCCATAGTGATGTTACAGGTAACGATGGGGGATCACATATATGATGGTGGTCCCATAAGATTATAATGGAGCTGAGAAATTCCTGGAGACTAGTGAGTCACGGTTGACACACAAGGCGTTGTCTACAAGGCGTTGTCTACATGTCTGCTGTGCTGCCGGTCATATAAAAGCATAGCATATACAATTATACACAGTACATAACGCTCGATGATGACAATAAACGACTATGTTACTGGTGTATGTGTTCGCTATACTATGCCTTTAATCATTATTTTAGAGTGTACTCTTCCTACTTATTAAAAAACGTTTGCTATAAGGCACTACGCCATGTTACGTGGCAGGGGCCTCATCTGTCTTGTGTTTACTGCCTGTCTGGATTGCATCATTTCTCCTCTGCTTGATTTAATCTCGTGTTTTATATATTTAGCGTAGCCTAAGTGTACACCATTTGTAAAGTGGCCTATAGCAGTGGCCAGTCATGTCCCAGGCCTGCACAGTCACTCCCCGCTCACTCGCTCACCCAGAGCAACTTCCAGACCTGCCAGCTCCATTCATGGTGAGTGCCCTACGCAATGTGCCATTTTAAATCTTTTATACCGTATTTTTACTTTTCCATGTTTAGAAGTGATTAGATACACACATACCATTATGTTACAGTTGCCCCAGTGACGAGGGTGGGGGTGTGAGTCACTGTGACCACAGAGAGGTCTTTAAGCAGTGGCTCTTTTATTTTTTATTGTGGTAAAATATATATAACATAAGAAATTGCCATTTCGACTGGTTTTCAATATACGATTCAGTGGTATTCACAAGATTGTGTAACTATCACCGTTATTTCCAAAAATTTTCATCACTCCCAACAGAAACTTTGTACACTAAGCCGTAACACCCATTGCCTCCTCCCCCGGCCCCTGCAACCACCGCTCTACCTCTGTCCCTGTGGATTTGCCTATTCTGGACATCTGACATCGCTGGGATCAGACAATAGGTAGTCTTTTGTGTCTGACTTAGTTCACTTACCATAATGTCTTCAGCATATATGGCGCTTCATTTCCTGTTATGGCCAACTAACATTCCACTGTGTGGATATTTTACTTATCCATTCATCTGCTGATAGACACCTGTGTCGTTTCCACCTTGTGGCTACTGTGAATAAGCGGTGACTCCTAACAGGGGCTGGGAGAGGAAGTGAAAGGCATGGGCACCCTCCTTCCCAGAAGCCCTCAGAATCTTCCAGAGGATGTAAAATTTCTTTTGCATTATAAAAAGGGACCCAGGGCTAAACTAGGTTGACAATGCTGGCTTTAAAGCAAATGAGATTGAAAGAAAACTTTCGGTAAGAAGAATTATATGTCAATTATTCAGGAACCATTGTTATATATTACATAATATATTCGATGGGAACATGTGACCGAAATTCTGAGTGTGCAGAATCTATTCTCTGTTGTTTATCATCGGTTTCTCTGTAGAACTCACTCTTGGTAAAGACAGGGACCTGGTCTGCACGGTGCATGGTGTCTGTCACACAGCAGGCCTTTGACCAATGTTTGTGGGACGAAGGATGGGCATAAGGAGCAGCCAGACGACAGCCGCCTGGGCCCCTCTACGGGCAGCATAGTGGGCCCCGGCTGCCCTTCTAAGACAGGTCGCTTACCTGCGGGCCAGTTACCCAGAGGGCAACCAAGCGTATCTATCTGTTCTTGCCAACTTCCCACAGGAATCTAGCAGTTTCTTTCCTTACGAAGGTGAGCGACAAGTCCTGGAGTTCTTTTTGGCAGCACCTGTGACTCTGTCAACAATAGACGTCGCAGACACTTCCCTGTCACGTTGCAGATGCCTCACAGTGTCGCCCACGCTCATCACTGCTTTCACATGCTGGCGTTATTACGCCGGCCGCTGCTGGAACCTATTTAACGTGTTGCTAAGGAGCACACGGACTGCTCTATAAGAAACTGGGCTTTATCCGCTATTTCGGTAATTATAGTAGACCGTAACTGTTCCGCTTTGTCCATTCCCCTTTATCCTTGGGGTCCACAGGCATCGCTAGACTGGCAGAGGGGTCCGTGGCATAACCGAGGTTAAGAACCTGCTCCCAGGGCTTGCCTTGCTTTCCCCTCTACAGGCATCTTTGCGACGCACACTGTCCCGATCTCAGATTCACACCCTGACTCCCCGGAGGTCACGACCCGTGCGTGCGCAGTGCCGCCCGCTCACCACCAGGCGGCGCTGCTCCCCTCAGGTCAGAGGAAGCTGGGGGGCCAGCTCAGGGCTTCCTACCCCCCATCTTCCTCCTGGGTGCTTTCCCCTCTTCTCTCTCTCTTTCCTTTCACACTTTGTTACAGAAAAAAAGAAAAAAGCACATGAACTTCCAGGTAGCCATCGGCCGGCGGCCGGCTTCAATGATGACGGCACAGGACCGATCGCGTTTCATCTGCGCCCTGCCTGGGGAACCTTCTAAGCGCTCAGAGGCCTGGGCGCCACCCCAGACGGGGGAATCGGAGTCTTACGGCTCGCAAAGCTCCCAGGCGTTTGGGAACCACCACGATGAACCTGGCACTGCCTCTGGCGCACCTTGGGTGACCGAGGACTAGTCTCCAGACGTCACTCCCGGCTCTCAGGACCCTGACCTCTGACTCCTGCCTGCCCGAAGGTCTTTTCCCGTCGCTGACCCAAACCGTCCTGCTCACTCATTTCCTCTCGCTCAGGCCGGCGGGACTTGGGGAGCAGCCGGCTCCCGCCCTCTGTACAGTCACTCTTCCTGTGTCTCTCCCAAAGCCGGGGTGAAGCAGCCACGCCTCGCGCCCTTGAGCAACCAGCCACAGCCACATGCAGCAGGCGCCGAGTTTTATGGGGCCTCCCTCTTCCTCCGACGGGCAGCAAACCCCGGAGTAGGCAATTTCTCGGCTTCTCAGACTGGGAGGATTGTTGTCAAGCTAGTAACACTTGAAGTGTCCAGAAAACTCCCTGTGATGGGCTGAATTGTGTCCCCCCACCTCACCAAAATAGAATAATTCATATGTCGACATCCTGACCCCCAGTACCTCAAAAAGTGACTGTATTTGGAGACAGGGTCTTTCAAGAGGTAATTAAGTTAAAATGAGGTCACTAGGCTGGGCCCTACTCCAACCTGACTGGGTCCTTGTAGAAGGGGAAAACTTGGACACAGACAAGTAGAGAGATGACCAAGTGAGGACACAGGGAGAAGGTGGCCGCCCACGCGCCAAGGAGAAAGCCTCGGAAGGGACCGGCCCTGCCAGCACCTCAGTCTCAGACTTTCGGCCTCCAGCACTGTGAGGACACAAGTTTGTACGGTCTGCCCCCCAATGCATACAGCACACAACGCCAGCAGAACCCCTTCCTGAATTCTGACGAACCACAATCTCCGATGACCGCCAGATGCAGCCCCATGCGGAGGAGCCGGTTCTCTGTGGGGGTCCCCTGGCAGCCCTGTGCTCAGCCGGAGGGAAGAGTCCGGCCCCACTCACCTTGACCTTCCAGGTTAGTTGGTTGCCATCTTTTGCAGGAACCCCTGCTCTGTGCCAAGTCTTCTTGGGAGGCAGACACACCCTGATCTTGCTGTGGGACAGCGGAGACTGGTGACCAGCAGCCCAAACGCTTATCTACAGGAGGCTGTTAGGCAGAAGCCTCTGGTACAAAATGAAAATGCCGGGCCCTTGATCAGAAACCATCACAAATTCCAGCTGGGCAACAGCCCCAGCGCAAGCTCTGCTAAGCACAGAATCCTGCTAAGCACCGAAGAGGCTGCACACCCATGGAGCCGGCCCTGCTGTTAGGGAGCAGCAGGGGAGGGGCGACATGGCCAGTGTCCAGGGCTCAGTCACATCACCAGAAGCCACAGACTTAGAACGGGGCCTCGAATCAGCCACCTGCCCCTCCGATCTGAGTCTCGTGGAAGCTTCCAGACTGCGACACGGGGGAGTCAGTTTCTATGCCGTTCCTGCATTGCAAACAGTTGCCTCTCTCCCTTCTCATCTGGATGTTATGTTTCAGGAGTGACTCTTGATGAGACAAAGACAACTCTGCAAAGTTACTCGTTTAGAGACAGGATGATCTGCGATGTCTGTGTGTATGAAAATCAGACAAAGATATGATGTTTTGCTGAGGAATCGATACAATAGGAAGGATCCTGGGGGCAGGGGGTGTGGTACCAGCCTGAACAGCCGCGACAGAAACACTCCAGGTGCAGAGTGCTCCTTGGCTAACAGAAAAGGGGCTGGCAGTTTACTTGGACATTTCCATTTCCAACAAAGAAGGATGACGGGGCCTGTCCAAGTGGTCCCCGTGATGTCTAGCCAGGGGACGGACACAGTGAGAGGCACTGGGCTGAAGAGAGCCCCTCTTCCTCCTCCTCCACGGGAGGTGTTCGTGAGGTTCGAACAGATGGGCGCTGGTGAACTCAAACAAAAAGACGTCTGTGGGGAAATAAGGCAGCTGCTATCATGGCAGGGACACAGGCAAGGACGGGAACCATGAGCATGGGGGACCCAGGTGGCCAGAGCGACGGGATCCCAATCTGAAGGCATGCAGCAGGGCCAGTGAACGTCAAGCATGCTTCACGAACTGCACCCCAGGTCATGGTGAGTCACACTGGCCAGAGGAGGGCAGCGCCTTGTTGGGAGCCCTCATACAGCATCTGGCGGGATGAGTGTGTCCCCCCCAGACCAGGCACGTGCTGCTAGGAGGGGACGCTGGGAAGCTAAGACACCCGATGCCCTAGTCCTTGGGCACCATGGTAGCAATGCAGACGCCTGCGAGGCACAGACCAGGTGCTGAATTAGTACTTTCATTTTGACTGGATTCTTCACCATTTTAACTGCTGGTCCTCAGGAGAGCCCCAGAAAAGTGTGTCAAAGGCCATTTCCTTTTTTTTTTTTTTCCCTTAAACACAGAACAGCTACAATTTATGATTATTTTGTACATTTGCAAGCACAAGCTTTGAAAACAGAAAAGTAAGAATTGGGGTTTAAATATTCCACGGAATCACAATCTAACTGCCTCAGTTCTTGTCTGTGCCTCGGTTTCTGATCTGGAAAATGGGACTGTTATTACGATGAGCTCTCCCTCATGTAAGATTTGGAGACGGGGGAATTCGGGGTTCCTAATGGGTTTTAAGAGTTCTGTAGGATTCCCTCTGCCATCCAGCCAAACACGGGGACAAAATGATCCTGCAGCCCGTTTGTCAAGAGACCTTAATTACTGACCCGCCTCAGAGGCATGGTGTGATGCTTCATCTAAAGAAAGAGCATTTTTTAAGGGCATCGGGTGCCTAGATGTGTTCAGATATAAATATACACACACACTTCTGTTTTTAATAACCTTTTTATTTTGGAATAATTTCCATTTCTTTTAATGTTAACATCTTACACAGCCAAGGCACATTTGTCACAACTAGCAAATTAACGTTGATATATTATTTTTAACAAAATTAAAGACCTTTTTTGGGTTTTACCAGTTTTCCTACTCGTCTTTTTTTCTGTTCCAGGATCCGATCCTGGACACCACATGACATTTAGTCAAATATAAATATATGTTTTAACTTTTTACTTTGAAATATAGCTTTACAGAAAATTGCAAAAAAAAAAAGGGAAAGAAAAGAAAAAGAAAGAAGTACGGAGAGAGCCCGTGCACCCTGCACTCAGTTTCCCCCAGTGCTGACATCTTGTGTAACTACAGAATAATTCTGAAACCGGAAACCGACAGTATAATCTGCAGAGCTTATTAAATATACATGTGTATATATGTATGTACTTGGTTGACCTCACAGATTGCAAGGATCTTGTCCACTTACAATCTCTTATTTTTTATTTTTTACACGCCTACAGCACCTGGTCTTCCTAGGTGGTCTCCCATCCAAGTACTGACCAGGCCCGACCCTGCTTAGCTTCCGAGATCGGACGGGATCGGGCTTGTTCAGGGTGGCGTGGCCATAGACCATGCATATATATTTTAATCCAATATTTTAAAACCCTACTTTGCCTCACAGTCGAGAAGATTAAATACTTCCCCCCAGAACATAAAATTTGCATCTAGCTCCATCTGCCTTCAAACTCAAATCTAACCCTGAAATTCTTGATCGTTCTCTCCAACCCATCAGCTATTGACTAACACGCCCAAACATCCCTTAAAAGCAGAACTGCACTCAGCCTTGGGTCTGGAGAGCCTCAAAGTACTGGACCTTGAACTTCCCAAATTCATGGCCACGTGTGTCTGTGTGTGTGAGAGAGACGGGGGGAGGGGGGGTGGAGAGGAGCCCCACTTTGTCTCAGTCCATTCTCTAAGCTCACTCCCATGGACCCAACACTGCTTTTCCCTTCTCCTGGGCGTTCTAGAAAGATAAAGAGCTACATATATATCTACGTGCATTTCTTCTACTCCTGTCAGATATAAAGATGACAGAATGTATCCTATACATCTGCTCTCACGATGACAGAAGTAAATCAAATTGCCACAAAGACATCAGTTTTATCGAAGACCGGAACTGAAGCAGACTGCTGTTCCTGTTGTCTTGTTATCCAGGATCGTCTACAGGTGAACTCTACCTGAGAAGGACCATTTTCTTGTTTCTATGGAATAATGAGAAGCAAAGAGAGATAGGAAAAGAGATTACTTGCAATTGATTTTACCTAAACTCAAAGTAATAGTTTATTTAGATCATAATCCTAGAGTGTGGTCCCTTTAATTTAAAAGTTCAGGACCCTGAATCAACTGGTGGTTGGGAGTAGGCAGACATTCCGCTGTCTGAAACTGGGAAAAATGTAAAGACTTCGGCTCAGAAGCCATCCCAAACGCTGCCTGGGTCAAAGCTCCCGTGAGGGATGGGGAGGGGTTGGCCTGCCACCGCCACAGGCATTCCAGGCATTCCTCGGCCCCACTTCGGCCCACACCCGGCTCCAGGCCTGGGCGTGGTCGACCCAATGTGCATTGCTAAGGGACCCTCTCTGCCCTGGAGCTTTGAGGAGAAATAAGACAATTCTCACAGGAATCCCATTTGCACAAGAGGGCCTGCCCGCCCTCTTTGCTCCCCAGCATTGACTGGCTTAGCCGGGAGGAGGGCCTCTCAGACAGAGCGCGCCAAGGCCAAGGTCAGACTCTGAATCTCCGGAAACTGCTCCCGGGGCCCTTCTGACTTTCATAGCGTGGTCGAAATGGAAACAGGCTCCTGTCTCCTCCGTAGCTAGGACGCACTGAGATGGAAAAGACAGGGTCCAGGCGGGGAGGCAGAAACACGGGAGGTGCCCTGGTCAGTGGCTGGATGCGGGGCAGCAGGGGCATGCAAGGCTGGGTGGGGTCACAGCAGGTGCTGTCCTTGGCCTTCATCAAAGGTACTGGAGGCCCCATCACCTCACTGACCCTGGAGGGTTGGTTTAGTCAGCGGGTCAGAGGAGGAAGCTAGAGCACTAAACTGTGGCCTCACCTCTTGGATTCAGATGAATCTCTATAAGCACTAGACAGGACCACGGGACCGAGAACCGGAGGGCGCATGGCTCAGGGCCAGCAGCACAGGATGCCTGCGGGACAAAGGCGAGGACCAAGGCAGGTTCAGGAAGCTCTGCCGAAGCCCAGGGCCCACGAATGGGTGTGCCTGGGGGTCCAAGACCTGGAGAAGCCACCACTGTATCTTCGCTTTCCATCCCTCGGTGGCTCGAGCCCAGCGCCCGTTGCCATGGCAATCCAGCTGGCCTCACAGTTCACCGGACCAAAGCTGGCATCTGCAGGTGGAGCTGGTGGGATGCAGAGAACTGACCTCATCCGCGCTCCCTTGGGGGAACCGTCCTCATCGGCCCTTGGAGCCAGAACCACCACCATCTTCTGGTTCCCGGCACCATCCGGGGCCCGGCTTCAGCTGAAAGGAAACACTCTCCCCAAGGCAGACGCATCGCCCAGTGCCCCCGCGAGCGCATCCTTCAAATCTAGTGGCTGCATTTGGAATTCACCTCAAGGGGAGGAGGAGAATGGATGTGTGTTGGCTTTCAAGTCACTCTGCAAAGCAGGTCCACAGGGCAGTGACAGCACCTGGGCCCACGTCCGAGGGTGTGAGCCAGTGGTTCGAGGACCCACTCTCCGCCCAGACTGCTCTGCGTGGGCTCGAAACCTGTCCCCCTCCCCCTCAACCGCACCCTCGCTGCCTGCGCTCGTCATGCTTCTGTTCTGTGACGGGAATTATGGACTCTTGCTCACGAGATAATGCTCAGAGCAGGGCTGCTCACGTAGTCACTGCTCCATAAACGCGGGCTACTGTCATCTCTGCATGCAAACCGCCGCCCCCCGCAAGCCAGAAGCCGCCCAGGCTGCCTTTTTCCTCCGACACCCGTGAGCGGTGCTCCAGGGCCCCCGCTTGCTCCCGCAGCGGCTCCACCGTCCAACGTGGCAGAGCTTCGGCATCCGGGGGGCCTCGCGCCGGCTCCTCCCCTCGGGCCCCACAGCGTGCAGCACTTCTAGGGCAGTATACTTGCTGATTGCTTCCTTCACCATTGCTCACAACAACCAGCTAAGACACTGCCAAAGAAACACTCACAGCTGGCCCTGGCGGTGACGTGGGGGGCAGGCCTGTCCCGCCTCTCCTGGGACCTGTGGATAAGAAGGAAATCTGGGGAGGAAGAGAGGATGGAGGAGAGACGTGAGACTGGCAGCAGGTCCCCTCAGGGCTGGCCCACCCCTGGCTGACGAGGAGGAAAAACCAAGTCAGCAATTCCCTGGAAGAGAAAAAGTTAGAAGGCGACAGTCATTTAAACGTCCACGTGTCTACGTGGACAGGAAGCAATAGAATAAAGAGCACTGACCGCTCCCCCATCCCGGGCACCCTCAGAGAGTGCATCCATCCGAGTTCGGCCAGAGAAACAGAACCGGAAGGAGACAGAGATTAATTCAAGAAAATGGCTTGTGACTGGGGGCTGCTCGGTCAGCCTGGCAGGCTGGAAACTCGGGCAGGAGCTGACACTGCGGTCCACAGGTGGCATTCCTCCATCCCCAGGGAGACCCCAGCTTTGTCCTGAAGACCTACAACTGACTGGCTGAGGCCCACCCACATGACGGAGAATAATCTTTACTTAAAGTGCAATGTCTGCAAACCGCCTTCACAGCGACACCTAGATTTGTGTTTGGCTGAACACTGGGCACCACAGCCTGGCCAAGTGGACACTGCAAACTGACCCTCATAGAGGCTATTTGTGGATCTAGAGACTGACTGCTTTGGATGCTGACCACTGATGGGAAATTTCCTCTTCCAGGAAGGTATGGGGACATGTGGGGATGTTTTCGGGAGGGTCAGTGTGGTCTCTGCCTCAGCACGGGAGGTCCCAGAACCTGAGTTCCAGGCAGAGTGGTGCGGATGCAAGCGGCTCGTGAGACCTTCCGTCACTCAGCAGGACGCAGGACACAGGCTCGTCTTGTCTTGACGACAAAATGTCCAGTGGGAGCTGATGGGAGTTCGCTCTTACCTTTGACCTCTGCCCCCAAAAGGTGACCCTGCGATGCTCTGCCTAAAGGCTGAGCCCAGTTGGACTTGAATTATTATTTTTTAGTGTGGGGCAAAATGTCCCTAATATGTCCAATTTTATTCCTAATGTAAACTCCAGCAGAGCACCTTTATCAAGCTAGAACGCTGGTTCTCAGCGTCACTGTGCTAAAGATCACCTGGCAGCTTAGAAAATGCAGACCCCCAGTTCCACGCCGGGGCCTCTGATCCCGCAGATCTACAGTGGGGCTTTCACAGGCGGTTTCTGCAGTGGCCGTGTCCTCAAGCGCAGGGACAAGCGGAAAGGGGCCCGACCTGAGGCCGGGCTGGCCCAGGCAGAGAACCCGCAAACACCGAACACCGAGGCAGACGTCCCCAGGCGTGGATAGGTCCGCAGGAATGAAGCGGCAGTGACTCGCGCTCACGGCTGCGTCCCCCACAAGAGGCACGGCCACCGTACACTGCAGAAGCACACTGCAGAAGCGTCTGTGCATGCCCCAGGGAAGGGGCACACCCTGCACCCCTGCTGAGGTCTCCAGCGAGCACTCGCAGGGTGTGGACCCTGCACCCCTGCTGAGGTCTCCAGCGAGCACTCACAGGGTGTGGGAACAATGAAGACCAGGGACATGGCAGGTCCTCGATCCAGCCCACCATCCGGCTCAGAAACAGTTCCGAAGGAAAAGACGTCTCAGAAAAGCAAGACTGGATACACCTTCTGCTGCCAAGCAGAACCTGCCCCCAATTTCCAAGCAGAACCCCATTTTCCGAATCGAGGCAGTAACATAGGTGAAGGTGACTGCATATGAAGGCTGCCCCCCAGGCACTAGGGCTGATCAGCCAGGCCCCCAAACAGACAACACTCTGCAGCCAGAGAGGCGAGGCCCCGACCCTAGGCAAAGACAAATAATCCCTCAGCACGTGACATCTGACTGTGTTCTGTGAAATACAAAACGCGCCAAGTCAGGCTGCCCTGGAAAGTCCAACCTGCGTCACCGTGAAGAGGTTTAGATCTGAATGTCTGCTCCTTTCTGCCAGGTCAGCGACTGCCACAGAGGTTAACGCAGAGGTGTGAGGGCCCGGAGCTGGGATCGGAGCCCCTCACTTCTCACAGGGCCCTTGAGCCCCAGGCCCGACGTGTCCTGCTGCAGAGCCAACGCTGCTGGTCCCGGGAACCGGGGACACGTGAGAAGAGCAGAAGTCATTTTTACTACGTGAGTCTGAAGTTCCTAGCGCTTAAGTTTTACACACTGAAGAAAGAGCGGATTCGGGTAACGAGGCTCTTAGACGCTGTGACTCCTGGGAAAGCAGGAGCCCGTTCCAGCCAGGAGATGTGCAGGCGGCTCAGGAAGCCCCGCGTCCCGCCTCCAGAAAGCACGAATGTTCCCTGCGTGCACCATCGCCTACCGACTGAACACCTACAATGTGCTGACACCATGCTGGGTGCTGAGGACCCGACGGGGAGGACGGCGGATGTCCTGGGCCTTGGGTGATCGAGAGAGAGAGAGAGAGAGAGAGAGAGAGAGAGAGAGAGAGAGAGAGAGAGAGAGAGAGAGAGAGAGAGAGAGATGGGCAGGATCTCACGGACATGCGAAATCATAGCTGTGAGCAGCGCTGAACCACGAGAAGCGGCTCTGAAGTGCCCGTCCCGATGGAAGGAGCCCAGTAGCTGCTGAGAGCCAGTCCCGGTGATGCAGACGCCCCGCCAGGCATCACAGGAGCCCGCGGGTGCTGAATACCGGCCGTGAAAGTCCTCTCGCATTTCACGATGCCAGTCAAAAGCTGGAAGGACTTACTCTGCCTTTCCATCGATCTCTCCGAAAAACCTGGCCCCAGGATGGTGATGGTGGCTCAGAGGAGCTTCTGAGACCCGTCCAGATCTGTAGGTGACTTCCGTCCAGGTTGGCACCAGGGCAGACAGAAACCTGCCTTCAGAATGGGAGGTCCCAGGGATGGGGCCCAAAAAGACCGACTTGGGTGTTTTCAGCCTCAAAAATGACATCAGGTCCATGTCTGCTGAAATCAGCATCCCCTGAGCAGCAGCCACCACTCGCATACCCCTCAAGTTTCAGGAGCGATCTGTGCCACCCTGAAGAAAAGAAAAAACTCCAGCAAGTTCTTGGTAGGTGAGGCTGGTACACGCCTGTTCCTCTGCTGATCCCACAGTGTCCCTGGGGAAATGGCAGGCATGCTCGCTGGCTCTTGGGCGCTGCCAGCCAGAGCCTGTTGCCTCGGGCCTTTGCAGAGTTGGAAAACTTGTTCATCTAACGCTTCTTAACATTCAGAGCTCTTATGCTTTCCTTTTCTAATTCTTAGGGATGGAGCCTTGAGCAGCCAACTCTGGGAGGCAGCAGGTTCATTAAGGGAGAGAAACCCCACCAGCCTGGATGCTTAAGAAAGCCTCCCGGGGCTGAGAGTCAACACCGTGACTGTCTGAAACGGCCCTTACATTAAGAGGTAGGGGTGTGTGTGTGTGTGTGTGTGTGTGTGTGTGTGTACACACACAAAGAACAGACACCATGAGAAAAGAAAAATTAAAAAATAAAAAGAATTTAAAAATTAAAAAAAGAATTGAGTATTTTAAGAGAGAGTTATTGTATCGCCTGTAAAACAGTTATAAATATGAATAAGTTTCAATTTTCCGGTGCAGCAGATGCTGTTGGCTGCCTGCCCCAGATCCACGCACCTCTCCTCCGCTCACAGGCCCTGACGTGGTTCAGGTAAAGCACCCCCTCTCCGCGGTCACAGGCTTCATGGATGCCACTTCAGTAACCCCGTCGCTTGCCAGCGATTGGCTGGGGCTGGCTACGGGGCACGATTCTGGCCAATGAGATGTGTGGGAAAGTCAGCAGGGGCTTAGGAAAGGTTCCCTCACTCATGGTGAGACCCCCCAGGAAGAGCTGGGTGGGGGCCTCGCAGACACGGAGCCAGCATGCAGAGGGTGGAGAGGAGGAACAGGGAGAGGTGGTAACCCCCTGACACGGCCAAGCCACTGGACATAGACTGCCACAGCGTTACCCAGCCTCTAGACTTCCGTTTTATAAAATTTTTATGCTGATTATTTAAGTCGTTTTGAGTGGAGTTTCCCGCTACTTGTAGAGAAAAGAATCCTAACTGATATATCGCGTAACCTACGCAATTTGGGCTCCACCAATTACTTCGGAATTTTTTTCAAAAAGCAAACCATTTAACAGAAAACAAGGTCTCTGTCCAGCAACAGCAGAAACAGCTCCCCTGTCCTCTCCCTGCGAATCGCACCGTGCGAGGGGACCTTCAGGCTGCGGTGGCACCTGCTGGCAGCCTTTCACTTCCGGGTCGGCATCTGGGTGATGGCAGCAGATAGCAGAGCACAGGCTGCTGACAGCAAGACGGAAAACACGCTTTCGACAAGGTCAAAGAGGCCAGGACCGGTCCTCGTTTCAGGTGAAGGGGTCCTGGGTTTGTTCTTCGGCCCTGTGCCCTGTCCCTTCCGGTTCTCAGGCCGGAAATGCCCTGGACGACGGGTCAGGGAATATTCATTCACTGGCGAAGGATCGGGAGTGGAAACGCTGGAGCTCGGCTTTCGCAAGTCGAGTCTTCTCAACAGGAAAGGTGATTTCAGAACCTCAGACACTTTCACAACGAAACCCAGCCCAAGGGGCGGTACCGTCAATTCGCCTTTTGGAAGGAGCCTGGCGACCCCATGTTTCTCTGAGTAGGGACCAAGGGTGCTGCCACGACAAGGCCACCCGGCCCAATCCCTCCTCAGGGAAAAGGCAAACAGCTCCCGACCACGGCAAAGCCTTCCACGGGCTCGCCACGTTCGGTTACCAAAAACAAATCTCATTCCTTCTGGATCCCGCCTTCCCAATTAGCCATTAGGCATCTAGGCCCTGAAAGGAATTTGCTTTACAGAACCAAAGGCCAGACAACCAGAAAGGTTTCTCTGACGTCAAGGCCAAATTTCCTACAAAAAAACACCAAATCTGCTCCGGAAAAACTCATTGTTTCCCGAAGGCCTGCTTCTCCAGTTCTAAGTGCCGTGCCCCTAAGTCGATGGCCAACGAAACCGGCAGAAAAAATGAAAAGGCGAGTTACCTGCTCTGTGGGTTGAGAGAGGGCAAGGCGTGGACCCCGGCCGTGGTCCTGCGGCCGGCTCCACCTGTCCGACCTGTCGGCCTTGCTGCCGCCTCCCGGCCTGGCACGGCTGCGGGGGCAGGGCTCGCTGCCAGGCCCACTCACCTGTGGACAGGTGCCAGCACACAGGTTCCTTCCCCTCTCCTCCCACCCCGTGACCGGCCCGCCCTTCCCAGCCCCAGCTAACCAGCCCCTGGAACATCGCTCCTGAGTCATGTGGACTCTACACTCACCGCGGGTGGAGAGGAAGAACAAAAGGGAAGAGGCAGGAGGGGGGCGGGGAGGGAAACCCGGCCCCATCCCCACCAACGGCCCCTGGCGATGCTCAGGAGGTGTGGCCGGGGAGCACCAGGAGTCAGGCCCTGTCAGGGGGACATCCGGGTCCCATCCCAGGGCTGCTGTCTCCCTGGGTGGCTGGCTATCTGGGAGGCAGCTCTGCTCCCGCAGTCAGCAGATGGGTCCTGCGGACCCTGGAATCCGGAAGGCTCAGAGCCCTGCCAGGCGCGGAGCAGGTAAAAGCGGGGAGCAAAGGGAAGTCCCCGGGGCACCAACGCTGCTCTGAGCACAGACCCGCCCATCCTCCTGTCCCCGGCCCTCCAATGAGATCGGCGAGCGCCTGGGGTCCCGTCTGTCGTGTGAGGAGGGGTCCTGTCTGGATGCATTCACCAAGTGCTGATGGGCACAGCGCGTGGGGCTGGTGGCATTGGGCCCAGCAGCATCGCCGCCTTTTCCTGCCGTCCAGGGCCGAGAGTCCTCGGCAGCCAGATCCAGCTTCTCTTCCCTTTTCGCTCTCCAGCCCCGACGCCCGTCGAGCAGTCGGTTGTGAGCCTGGCAGCCCACAGCTGTCTGAGTGCAAGGTCATTGACAGGCCTGGGCCATCCCAACCACGGCTCAAGTTCAAACCTCTGCTTCAGAGGGGGCCGATTAAGCTGAGCCACTGCAGAACAGAAAGAGCGACACTGGAGGGGAGCCACGGGCACCCCGAGATCTTTCGATAACTGGGGTTTCTGCGTGCAAAGCAGATGCCGAGACCTACACTCCCTACGAGAAAACCAGAGCCCGCTTCCCGAAGGAGACAGTGAAGCGGGGGCGGTGGTTCGGACCACCCCGCCTTCTTCCGCCGCTGACAGCCTCACGCACCTAGGCGGGAAGAAGGCTGCCTGGCACGGGCATGGCCTCTGACCTCAGGGTTGGGTCAGTCACTTCGTGAAGCCCCATCTCCAAGCCAGCGGCTCTCTCTGTGGCCCCTGAGGGGCTGGCAAACAGCCTGGGTATTGCTCAAGGAGCCCGAAGCACAGCAGTAGGGGCATGACCGACCTCGGGAGGGTCCATCCTGGGCCCTGACTCCTCCTCCTGGCTCCCAGACAGCCAGTCCGCTGCCCTCCTCCCCCGCCAGACCTGGGTCAGAGGCCTGAAGAAAATCCCCAAGCCCTGGCCGACTCCAGCCGGCCCTAGCCCTTAGATCCCCAGCTGGTCACCAGGCTAAGGCTGAAACTAGGGAGAGAAAAACGCTTGGCGCTTTCAGAAAACTGAACTGCAAAGGCCTCACGGCAAAACCGTCAGCAGGGGCTCTGCCTGCCCTTTAAATTAGCGAGGGATATATTTACCGAGTGGAGCCAGAAGAGAAGTTGAGGCCTTCTGCCTCCGATTTAGTAGACAAGAGTCTTTTGAACTGATGTATGAAGTCCCATGATAAGTCATTTGGGATCCCCCAAAGTGGAGAGGCTGCTTGTGGTTAGAGCTGGGTGAGTCAAACAAACAAATGAGCCGATGAGCTCAGCTTTCTGGAAACAGAACAGAGACAGAGGCAGCTCGCGATGTGGAAGCGGTGGCCCCCGAAAGCCCAGTTCTGAACCCCGAACCCAGTGCTTCTCAGTAAGGGGCGATCTTGTCCCTCAGGGGACACTCGGCGATGTCTGGAGACATTTTTGGTTGTCATGGCTGGGGCTGGGGGGTGGGGTGCTACTGGCATCCAGTGGGTAGAGGTCAGGGGTGCTGCTAAACACCTCACAGTGCACAGGTCAGCCCCCTACCACAGAGAACGACCCCGCCCCAAATGTCAATGCTGCCATTGAGAGACGGTCATAACACAATGAAAACATATTTTCTGTTCTTTAAAAGTCCTGGGCTAACGGTCACCTTTAGTCACTGGACATGTCCCTCAGTCCAGAGGGACACTGGTGGGGACACCTCTTACCTGCGGTGAGGCCAGGTGAGAACGGGGTCAGTAGCTTTGGAGGGGCCTCTGGGAACAGACCCCTGCCGGCCGCTCAGGGGAGCTGCCCGGGGTTCAAGTCCTCAGAACTTAGCCCCCTGCCGTCAGCTTTGAAGACAGTGATGACGCTCTCGCCCTCACAGCAGACACCTCACCTGCAGCAGGTGCTTCCAGGCGGCAATGACCTTTCACATACTTTGTCTCGCCTGAATAAATAAAAGCCTCGCCCATAAAAGCGGTCTTTCTGCGTTCCTGACCTGCCAGACCAGTGGAACACACAGAGGTGTCACGTCCAAGTGCGCTGGGGGCGAGGAGGGGGGTGATGGGGAAGGGAGAGCATGTGTCCACTTCACATCACACACAGGCAAGGAAGCTGAGAGACGACCCAGCCCCCAGCCAGCCCCCACCCCACGCTGAGTCCAGCCAGACTCCCCGCCACCCCGACTGCCAGAGACGCGCTGAGCTGAGCGTAGGGAACACCTGAGTAACAGGACTCCCGGAGCCCGAGGCTCTGGAAACATAAGAGCGCCTCCCACTCTGGAGCTTTTCCTGGCCTGCTATGAGGCTCAGCAAACAGGCAACAGAAACCACGGCGGGCTGGGTGGAGGGAAGGAGACACGCCCGGGGCCCGCAGTGGCCACCGCTGCGGGGCTGCTGGGGACAGGCGGGCCAGAAACGGGCCAGAAACGGGCCAGAAACGAGTCAGAAACGAGCCCTACCTGTCAGCTTCATCCACCTCTGGGTTGTTCGAGTGTTGTTACTAATTTTATAATTTTAAAAAGCAAGAATCAGGGCAGAATATGTCGTACCCACGCCTGCTGTCCTGGGAACACAGCTCGCCTGCCCAGGAAACTCTCCGTGCAGTCTGGCATGAGCTGCTGATCAGGGACCCAGACCCCACACAATGCCCCAGAGACACTGCAGAGGCCAGACGGAAAGGGCGGAGGCAACGGGACAGAGAGCCCCTCTCTCCAGCTAACCCCGGGAAATGAGAAAGACCAGCCCTGCACCAGGCCAGGCGCCCACGCAAGAGAGAAGCCACGGGCCCGACACCCCCACATCTCCTGCCCATATGCCCGAGCAGGTGGCCTTCGCCATCGAGGATCCCCTCAGACTGTGACAAGGTTCTGGATCCACTGTTCACCCGAAGTTCACGATAAGGAAAAAAGTCGTGTGTGGCTAAAATGCACCCCACCACTCCCGCCCAGCCTGCAATTAGAACGAGGCACAGCCTCCCGGAGCTGCCATGCTGGCCACCGCGGCACCCCACTTCCCGACCCTCAGAACCCCCGATCCGGTTTGCCAAGCCTGATGCTCAGTGTTGTCGCTGCTACTAAAAACTCACTTCTCTCCCCGATGAGAGCTGCAGGCTCCCCTCCGCTGGCTCTGCTACCCACAGCCGGCTGGAAAACTCAAACGAATGTGTCCCCAAGACCTTCCACCTCCCCAGGTCCCCTGTCCTACCAGAGGAGCCCAGACACCCGGAGACAGGGCCGCAGCTGGCTGGGCAGGGGCTGACCTGGAACCGAGCTGGGACACCGCACATGCTCTGACATTGTCATGGCATCTGCTGTCACTAACGTCAACTGCGACAGTAGAAATGCAACATTTGGCCATAACAACGTTACATTTTAACGATACAGTGCATATTGTAAACTGCTGTAAAGAAAAAATGGATAAGCTGGCAAAATAACAGCCACTTCTGTGCCACCGAGGTGCTGCCCCACGCAACAGGGAAGCAGCTTCCTGCAGCCCAGCCCGGGGGCCTGGCACTCCAAGAAGGCTGCCAGCTCTGGGGGTGGTGAACCGGTGATCTGGGGTACAGGATGGAAGAGAGGGAAAGA
>NW_006436888.1:6580128-6588983 GCF_000325575.1 Pteropus alecto | reverse complement strand
GAAAGAGATACAGAAGCCAAGCAGACACGAATTCACTGCACCGGGCAGTTCACTGATGGGGGGGCCTCCTTCCTGCCCTCCCAAGGGAAGGGCCCAAGGAAGCACATGGGGACCCACTGCCCAAACGTGGTCGGTCAGCTCCAGGCTGGCCCGAGAGAAATTACAAAGGAAGAATGTCTGTGGACCCTCAAGTGCTGTCCCTTCTGCTCCTGTCCCCACGTACTTTCCACCTGCACAGTCAAGTATGCCACACCTTTAGACCGTGCCCGACTCCGGTTCACTGAGCAAACCTGCCCTCAGAAGCACACCAGACACCTGGACACGCCCACTGGTCAGCTGAGCGGGAGCCTCGTCCTGTTCAGGGGATTTCTGCGTTTGAGGGTAGAGGCAATTTGCTGTCTGGCTTAAGCCAAAAGAATGAAGCTCTAATTTTTAATTTTCAGCCACAAACCAGCTCATTGAAGGAGACAGAGTAGGCGTGGCCATGGGAGATTTTTCTGGGATCCCAGACCAGGGCCTTCTGCCCACTCGGATGCCGGCTCTCCTGCTTCTGGGGCTTGGGCATCCTCCCTGCCGGACCCTTACTTGTCTCCTTCAGGCCATAGTCAGCCCTCCCTTCCTGAGAGAAGCACAGCACACTCTGGCTGTGGGGTCCCAGCGCCCACCTCAAGCATCGCCCCGTCAGCCTGTCACTTGTCCCTCACCTCACTAGACACACGGGGTGAGCTTCCTGTTTGTATTCTCAGCACCTAGCACAGGAGACAGCACACAGCAGACGTCAAGACAGGTCTGCTGAAGGAGAAAAGATGGGTGGGAGGTAGAAGGAAGACAGGCAGGGTCGCTGGCTAGCTCGCATGCAGAGTCGGAGCCCCAGGCTCACACCCTGCGATAGTCTAATCGCCTGGCTCAGTGGCAGGGGTGCCGTCTGTGTGGAAGGACGCACAGCACAGGAGAGGCAGCGGGTGGGAAAGTGTTTTAAAAACTGCAAGTGTAAGAATTTACGCTTACAGTTCAGGCTGTCTCTGAGTACGCCTCGCTTCTAAGTTAACAGGGATCAGGACTCTTCCTAAGTTCATTTGTAAGCTGCGTACGTGGAACAGAGCGTACCACACCCCGACGTAACCGTGAGGTCCCCAGCCCGTGCTCAGAGCGGACCTGAGACACCTCGAAACACCTGCGGGTGGAAGGCAGGGCCACACCTCACTTCACTTCTGCATCGTGGCACACAGCACGGTGGCGGGCCGGCGGGTGGGGGTACCCGGACGTGCAGTGAATGAATGAAGGGATGAATACAGCAGTGCAGCAGCAAGAACAAGTGGCCCCACTATGTGCCAGGCACTGTTCTAAAGCCTTTCGCTGCATCACTGAAAAACGACCCCTTCCCCAAAGGCTATCCGCGCCAAACCCCCAAAACCTACGAATGTGACTGTGCTTGGAAAAACGCGTCTTTGTGGATGTGATTAAGACTCCTGAGATGAGATCATCCGGGATCACCTGGATGCGCCCCAAATCCAGCGACAAGCGTCCTTCAGGAGATCTGAGAGACAGCAGACAGACACACAGAGACGGTGACGTGAAGACGGAGGCAGAGACTGGCGTGAGGCAGCCCTGAGCCTGGGGGTGCCAGGGGGTGCCAGGGCGGCCACGAGCAGCGGGCAGAGGCTGGGAAGGGTGCTCCCCCCCAGCCTCCACACCTGTGAGAAGCCACCCAGTTTGTGGTGATTTGTTACAGTAGCCACAGGAAACTAATTAACTCCTGGAGTCACCAATTTACTCAAACGACTGCAACAAGAAGGGGGAGTGGGGTTTGGGGGGATCCTCGAGGAGGGGAGAAGTAAGAACGAGGCCTGTGAGCGGCCTGACTCCCAAGTTCCTGTCCTTCCTCAGGAGGTACCGTGACCCCCTATATCGTGTCCCGAGAATATTTTCATATTCTGTTCATCTAGACTCTCCTTGGATAAACACATCACCCCAACTTTATAGTTAGCTGTAACTCGAAGTAAATGACATGACTAATAACAAACGAAAGCAATAAATCAAAGCAATGCTTTGTTTTCAAATGACGGGTCTTCCTTCACTGTGATACTGGGTGGGGCAGGCTCGCCCTTGAGATCACTGATTAACTTGTACCTGACACTCAGTGCTAACCTGACATCAGACTGGGGGGAGGCCTCTGACCCTACAGTAATTTAGAAGCAGCAACTCGAAAGGGAGGAAAAGGTTTGCTGAAATCAGATTCACTGACAGGACCAAGGCGAGACAAGGAGCAGGGAACGAGAGGAGGAACGGCGATGCCGTAAGACACGCCCCGCGACACGGCAAGGCCCTGCGCTTTGAGGCTGGGGCCTTCGGGCCACTGCGGCACACTACCCAGCACAGCCGCGCACGGCCGTGAGCGGTCAGTGATCATGTGACTCAGCAGAAAAAGGTAAATGGTGTTTGTTCTTTTTTAAGCCGCATACTGTTTCCACGTCTGCCTGACCCCTCAGTGAACTCCAGGTGGTTCCCCATCCCATGGGAATGAAGCCGCCCATGATGTCCCAAGCAGAGGGTGTCCCACCCTCTCTTCTCGGTTAACTCTGCCCTGATGCGGCAGGGGACGTGGCCACCTCTGTGTCAGCGCTGGGCACGAAACACAGAAGGAGCACACCGCGCGTGCCCAACATGGGCACGAATGAGTCACGGATGAATCTGAGAGTTTTGATTAAACGTCTGAAGCCTTCACTGGGCTCTCCCTTCTCTCTCTGCTGACTCTGCCTGAAGCTTCTGTGGCTGTTTCTCTTCCATAAACTGCTAGGACCATTTAACCACGGAAACGGCCATGACAGTATCGGCGCCCTGGAGGGCAGGTCCTCGCAATCCAGGGGATCAGGACAAAAATGTAAGAAATGCTGTGTCCTTAATTTTTTTTTTTTTTAAAGTTTAAACCGTTGACATGACAAGACACTTCAAGGACAAAAGAGCCACAAGCAGAATTAGAAACTGTGGTGGGCAGACCCTACAGTGGCCCAGACGACGGCGGCCTCCCAGTGCTGGCGCCCTCATGGAGTCCCGTCCCCTGGAGAGTGGGCGGGACCTGCCTTACTCTAACCAACAGAACACGGTGACGGTGTCGGTGACAGTGACACGGTGACGGAGGCTGATGTCGCTCGCGCTACAGCAGCTCGCTAAGTGCCTTCGCACCATTCCGGTCCCCGGTCCCCGGTCCCCTTCGCACCTTGCAGTCCTCCTCCATCACGGCTGCAGCAGAGTGACTCCGAGTCACACTACACGCCTTCGAGCCCTGGCCCTGCCACGACCACACGACCCCCTGGGCCTCAGTTTCCTCACAGACAAGATGGACCAGGTAAGAGCTTCCTCAGAGCGTTGTTACAAGGATGGAATAAGGTAACGGCCCCATCCCGCGGTAAGAGCTCGGTGAACGTTTGCTATTTACGTCTTTCTTACTTACCTGCTGTCGGCCTCGCTGGACGGTTGAGTCCGGGTGGGCAGCGACGGTCTGTCTGGCCCCCTGTTCCACGGCTTTGACTCTGACAGGGATGGAGGAGCATCTGTCAACGGATGACCTGTCTCATGAGATTCTCCTAGCAACTGCGTGGGGTAGGCAGCACAGGAATTCCTTATTCCGAGATAAGAAAATGGGTCGAGAGATGTTAAATTCTGGCCCAGGAAGTGAGGGGTAAAACAAGGACCACGCCACTCTCAATGTTCTTGACTTTTCTCCACCGCCTTAAATAACAACTTCTACCAAAGTCATTTTGACATATATTTAAGGATAAACCTAAGAGTTAGCCTCCAGTACGGTAATTAGGTGTCAAAGGCAACGACTCGCGTAGATGGACAGAATTAGTACACGGTCGAAGCTCGTGTTTCTGGAAGCATTTGGGAGAAGGTGCGATTCTCTGGAAATGAGAGGCGAGGAAGTGCTTGCTCTTTTTTTTAAATTCAGTGTGGAATGCTGCGGTCGACGAGTGGCTCTGAGGGAATGAAAGTTTTGAAGTAGTTTGGGGTTAAATGGCTTTCGAGGGGACAGGCCAGTCCTCAGCGGGCGCCGAAGCGGGGGGTTCTGGAGTGCCACCGGTCCCCCAGTGAGGGCTCCGTCTGGAATATAACTTTGGGCCTGTCCCACCTCTTCCGCTGCCTTAAGGCACTGCCCAGATCGGGGAGGTGGGCAGTGGGGACAGAGAGCCGGCTGGGTGGTGCCCAGAAAATCTAAATTCAACACAGCCCCCCGCCCCCCCAGCTGTTTCTCAGAAGGTTATCAAGAATGTTTGCCTGTCTCTCAGGCTGGAGGTGAGGGATTTGAGCTTGGGTTTGGGCGGATAACTCTGAGAACCACCCCCTGGAGGAGGAGCCGTATTGTCAGCGGCGGACCACACGGACCAGGATTTTAAGCTTGTTTCACCCCGTCGCTGGCGGTGGGCTTCAGAATAAACGGGGCTATAGTGACAGCAGTCATGTCCACTTTCCAGCCCATTTTAATTCATTCTGGTGTGAGATGATGTGACAGCCTCAGAACATGTTTGACGTCAGGATTAGGAAGATTTGGCTCAAGTCAGCTAACACCCCTCCCCACATAGGGACACCCCCACCCCCCACCATGAGGCTGAGGGGGGCCCCAAGACTGGACTGGTAGACGGGGGCTCCATGTGTGGGAGCCCTGCCCCCCACCATGCATTGGGGTCAGTTACCAGCTGCCCATGGGGGGAGTGGGGGGCAGGGTCACCCTTTTTCACATCCACCCAGAGCATTTCACTACATTTACATATCTGCAATATTAGTTAACAAGAACACACAAAAAAGAAAGCCACAATTTTTAGGAGGTGAAAGACTGGGATATTTGCAATGCAAAAATCAAACAAACAAAAACCTCCAGAAGCCTCACTAGATTGTACCGGTGGAGAGGAAGGTTCTCCTGAGTTAGTGAGAGTATTAAACACCTGTGAAAGCCAGGCTTTCTCACTGATGACACCCAGGAGCTGCCACACAGCCTGCTCCACAGTTTATGTACATTTTCTAATTTATTTTATACCCTATGAAGTGGGTCCAGTTTTACAGATGAGGACCCAAACCCGGGAATGTCAGTCACAGCTGCAGAGTCATGCAGCTCGTGACAGAGACAGGTCCTTGACTTGACGCCATGTGCTTAGTGGACGCTGAGGGCCCCAGTGGGGAACTGAGGTGCCTTTGAATGGAGGAAAAAAGATCCCTACTCGCTGATGGGCCCTGGCAGCTAGCAGCCTCTCTGCCTATTGCCTACAGCCAGGCCCAAATGGGAGGGGACAGCCCACCGACCTTTGACCTTGGTTCCGAAGGACTCCTCAATCACTAAAGGCGAGATTTAAAGGGGCCCCTGCCAGCCCTCCCTGACTGACCACACGCGAGTGGCCCGCATCACACACCCTGAAAGAAAAAGATGCCATTTCTATCGGTGCTGGAGCCAGTCCTCGCTTCTTCAAAGTGTGATGGGAACAGGTGTTCCTGCCCGCCCCGTCCTAACACGAGAGATGCTGCAACCCCTCGGTGGAGGCCACAGGTACAAACCCGGCAAGCACCGCTGGAGAGCTGGGGTGAGACTGCGCCCGCATCGCCCCCTGAGGAGGTGAGTCCGAGGCCTCCCTGCCCCACAGAGACCTGAGAACGTACCGCCAGGTGCCACCCCGAGGCTGCTTAACTCTCCGGGGTGGCTGGCAGGAGTGGGGCCGGTTTGCCTGGGGTCACCCGATATCTGAGAGGGTGAAGAGCAGGGAATGAACATGCGGCCTCCGGGGCAGGCTCTCTCAGTCTCTCTCCACTGTCCCTGCTCTCTGGCCCCTGGCGGGACTAAGCCATTCCCCTCTGCCAACTCCCCCTTCACAAAAACCCTCCGCCCAGGCCGACTCTACCTGGAGCAGACTGCTAAACAGGCTTCGCACATTCCAAATTTTGCTAATAATGCCATTCCCTTCAATGCACCCTCCCTTTCTCTCCAGCTGTGCCAGAATCCTGGCTGCTCGCCCAGGCTCGGAGCAAATCCCACTTCCCATGAAATGTCCTGCCTCTCCAGCACGGGGAGCCCCTGAGATCCAGGACACTTACTATACTGTTACATTCCCCAGTTGGCCATTAGACACTCAGCACTGCCCAGCAGTCCTACATTTCATGCACGCATGCATCCGCCCTTCCGTCCGTCCAGCCACCCATCTATCCACCCAACCAATATTTAGCAGGCACCTGCCATGTGCCAGGCGCTGTTCTGAAACTTCCCTTGTCCAATTCTCTCTCCCCATTCTCCAAGATGACGGTTTCCCACCTTCTGCTCCGCCACCCAGCCCCTGGGCAATCTCACCAGGTCTGGTGGCATCAGATACCATCTTAGGCACAGGGACCCCCTGCCCTGGCCTCTCTCCTACACTCCGAGTTCCAACACTCAACACCATCTCCACTGGGGAGTCTAACAGGCAATGCGCTAGCCCGATCGGAACTCCAGCTCCCCCATAAAACGCTGCGGCCTGCTCCTCCCAGCTCTCCCCATCTCGGTAAATGATTCACCCATCCGCGCAAGCCACAAACTTTGCAGGCATCTGCCTCTTTTTTTCTTTTTTTTTGCCCCCTGCCCCCGCCCATGTCATCCAGCAGCAAACTGTTGGTTCAACCTCCAAAACCTATTGTCTGTATCCAGTCCGGCCGCTGTGGTTTCTGGCTGGACCGAGGAACAGCCTCCAGAGGGTCTCCCTGCTGCCACGCTTAGCTCTGGACATCGTCTACGCGCCAACCCGAGTGATCATTCTCAAACCTAAGATCACGATAGATGCAGCTCGAAACCTTGCAAAGGCCACGGCACACTGTGCGGAGCTTTCCATGCTAAGTTCTCAGGGCCGACAAAACCCTACGTGCCCTGGCCCCTGCCTGACTCCCCGCTGCCCCCCACCCTCAGCGAACCTCTCATGTGCACCAAACACAGGTCTGCATTTGCTGGTCTTTCTGCCCCAAAATCCTCTCCTCACCTTAAGGAGGTAATCCCCACCCCCATCAAAATAACCGTCCCCCACCCCGCACGCTTCCCCCTCCTACCCCTTTACAGCACTTCTCACACGCTGACATTGTTTTCAGTATTATTTTGTTCATTTATCACCTATGTTCTCCACCAGAAGACCAGCTTCACAAAAGCACGGAGGTGCCTGTTTGGTTCACGGGTGTATTCTCGACGCTGAAACGATGCCGGCACAGTAAGGAGTCAATAAATATTTGTTGAATGAATGAGTGAATGAATGAGTCCTGTCTAGTTATTTTCTTATTAGATAAGATCTGATCACCCCTAACCCGAGGCTGAGCAGCCCATAACCAGAGGCAGCATCTTGTTCATTCTTTCATCTTCTTACCCCTCCTAGTCCAGAGGCCAGTTACAAGGGCAGGTTCAGGGCTGGGAAGGGCAATCGGGTTACACAATCAATGGCAAGTGCTGCCTGGCCCGCAGTGATGGGAAGGACCCGGAGGCAGGTCTAGGTTTAGCATTATTGATTTGCGACGTGTGCCAAGGCATGGGGTGAGGAGTAAAAGTACAGTCCAGGGACCCTCGAGCCTGGAGAGAAAGCTGATTGGCAGGGCAGGGCAGGCCAGTCCCGGCCAGTTTTCAGGTTTGGGAATCTCAGGAGATAGGTCACTAACCCATAGGGCAGCCAGGGTCCCAGCCGATGCTGCCCCATCAGCCCTCAGACCCGCACAGCCTCTCAAGCAGACTGCTGGCAAGTACAGGAGCCTCCCAGCCTGCTCAGCCCACCCGCCTCGGCCACGGCTGCACAGTGCTTGTGGCTCACGCAGGACGCGGAGGCTCAGAAGAACGGCCATTTTTCCCAGAGCTCTCAGACCTGGGGGCAGAAGCAGGACTGGCCCCACATCCCTTACAGCGAGCCATCCTGCCCCCTTGACATGACTCTGCTAAAGAGCCCCACAGGCACTTTTCCAGGAAGCCCAGCCACTCCTTGCTGCGGGAGACCAGCAGGGACGTACCAGGAGGGCATGGGCGCTGGGCTTTCTGGGCAGCCATGCTGTGGCCTTGCTCCCTCCACCCCACCAGGCACAGAAACAGTGGAAGCACCAGAGCATGTGCTCCATACCTGCTACCTGGCCACATCCATCTCACTTGAAGGAGGGGGTTCTTCGCCACTGCGGCCTGCTGATGCCGGCCATGAGCCTGGACTACGAGAAGCGCCCTCCCTCGGTCTCCACCCTGATCTGCAGCTCCCAGGCTGGACGCTGCTCCAGCCAGCGGAAGCGGGGAGAGCGGGTAGCGCTCTTTTCACCTCGGGCACAGAAAAACTGAAACTCCTTCCTGTGCCTCTTTAAAAGACAAGTCGGCGGACTTGCAATCTTCAAGCACCCTACTTTAGTGACCCAAGCACTGGTCACATCCCCTCTGATTTTTCTCAGCCACTTTGGGGAGCCAGTCAAAGCCCCCATTCTCAGGAGGTCTAGGTATTTGCTCCGGTCCCACGTGGGTGAGCAGCGGCAGTAAAACCGGAGCCCCATCCCCGCTCCTAGACCACGGAGCCCTCCTGCACGCAAGGACGGAGCGTGAGGAAGAAATATCCAGCCCTGCAAAACCCAGGAAAGGAAGCCTTTCTTTCCAGAGACTATAAAATCAAAGAGCATTTTGCTGCCTCTTGGAAATTCTTCCCTTTATGACTCGGAGGCCGCACGATCCAACAGTTTCCACTATTATTATTATTATTATTGTTGTTGTTGTGTTGTTGTTATTAAAGTCCTCGGTCTAGCTCCTGCCTCCTCCTTCACGAACCCCCGCGCGGACTAAGCACACAAGCGTTTACCTGCGCTCGCCCTGGGACGCGGCGAGCGGGTCGCGTGGGGCTCCAGCC
>NW_006436888.1:6579383-6579589 GCF_000325575.1 Pteropus alecto | reverse complement strand
GTCCTGGGCCCCACAGACATCGCGACCCTTCCGGGGGTTGCTCGCCGGGCGAGGGAGGCGTCCCGAGTCTGGACCCGCCGTCCCCGCGACATGGCAGGCCCGGGGAGCTGGAAGGTCCCACGCAGCCCTGGACTCCAAGAGCCAGGAAAGGACTTCTAGGGCGAGGAACCGGCGCCCCGCCCGTACTCACCGCGCCCCCAAGTTCC
>NW_006436888.1:6577130-6579269 GCF_000325575.1 Pteropus alecto | reverse complement strand
ATCCGTAAGGGTTCCCCGAGACACGAACGCGGACGCAGGCGGCGAGTTCCAGCGCCGTGGGGAGGCGCCCGGGCAGACCGCGAGGTGCGCGCCCCTGATTCCTCGCGTTTCCGCACGGCCCTGCGCGTGGGCGGGACGCCCTCGGGGTCCGCGGCATGGCCAGGAAGAAGCCCTCCGCTGTGGGGAAGGGGCTCCCCAGCCACCACCCCGCCCCTGGCCAGCATGGATCCCACCCAGTAAGACAAGGTCCTGACCTCAGGGCCCTTGCTGGGACAAGCTGCCCCACGGCCCGCCACGCCCAGGTCGAAAGGGTCGGGAGTCCCCCGGGCCTCCCTCGGCCCTGGAGGTTGTTGCAGGACAGAAATCGCTTCCCCAGAAGCAAACCCTCCTCACAGACTCACTCTCTCCCCAAATTGCTGGTCTCCGCGTGATGCAGTCTCGCGCAGAGACACAACTGAAGGGCGACAGTCTCCTTGGCCTCAGGCGGCAGCGGGTCCCTGAAGCGAGTGCGGGAGCCCCATAGACTCATGGTCCCGCACCGGGAGAAAATGGCCCTGTTGTGGGGAGGGGGGCAGGGAGGACCTGCTGGGTGCGTGGCGCGTTTGGGCACACTGGAGGGAGCAGGTGGAGGCCAGGCGTGAGCCGCCCCATTGAGGGCTGAGGATCGGAGGCTCACAGGGCTGAGTCTGCGTGGGGTCCGTGTCTCCCAGACTTTTCCAGGGATTCTAGGACAGAAAAGGAGAGAGCCCATGAGCCCGAGAGAAGGCTGGGGTGCTGGCGGATGGCTGCAGGTTGGCCTACCTTTCCCGGTACCAGCAGTGCAGGGCAGAGGACAAGTCCATGGGGTAGACGGGGTGAGGAAGTCCCCCACGCATCCTCAAAGACTCCGAGGGTTAAAGGGGGCAGATGGCTGTGGAGGCATCACACGGTGATGGAAGGGAAAGGGGGCTCTAACCCTGACACTGTGTGACCTTGGCGATAATAATACCAGCTAACTTACCCTGTGTGCCCAGTGTGCCAGAGGTCATCCCGCCCCCACCCCCCCAAAGTAATCTCATTCATTCTCAAACAGTCCTGAGAGACAGGGACTAGCACTGCGCCATTTACAGGCGAGGAAGCTGAGGACCAGGAAGGGAAAAACCAAAAGGAGAGTGGGTGGAACCAGGACCCAAATCCATGCCTTTCGGACCCCGAGCTTCGCTCCTTAAGCACCTGTCATCCTGCCTCGATTTAGCAAATAGCTTAGCCTCATGGAGCCTCGGTGTGTACAGATAGTGGTATAGACTCAATGAATGAATGAATGAATGAAAGAGCGAAATCCCACCCCTCCGGGCACGTGGAAGGACTGCACCCCGCAGGCATTGTCATGCATTCGGTGGCTCCTCCGAGGAACCCCCGGAGGCCCCAGGAGCGTTATTAGTCGTCTGCTGCATGTGCACGGACAGACCGCGGAACGCGTCCCCATGGGCGAGCCCCTGCCTTCACGGCCCATTCTTGTCTTCCTTTCAGAGCCACCAAAATGCCTTGACCTGGGCAGTTGACGAATGAATGAAGACACTTTGGAGGCACCAGTCCCTGGCAACCAGAGAAGTGAAGTAACCAGATTCCTACCCACTTTCCTATCCAGAGAGGCCAAAACATACCCAGGCCTCTGTTTTGTTTTGTTTTGTTTTGTGTTTTTTTGGCAAAGGCCTCTCTCTATATATACTGAAATCTCACTTATCCCCAGCGCCCCCAGGCACAAGGACACCAAATCCATCTGCATTCCCTCGAGGACCCATCTAGCACCTGGATATATACACACAGCCCTAACTTGCAAGCAAACGGGGGCTATGGAGAAAGGGGGCTACGCAGGTAGTATCAACGAACTTCAGCTTGCACCCCAGGATGTGCCACACACCCGTCCCCGGACGCAGCTGGGAAACAGAGCTCCCCAGAGGCCTTCGGGTCTTAAATTGAACCACAGAGGCCCAAGCAGTCCTGCTGCCCAGTCAGCCTGTGGATTAATCTTGTCCAAAAAATGTGAGTTCAAAAAGGATAACAAAGTCCTGGGATCAGATCGTGGCGAATATACTAAAACCCACTAAATTTACCCTTTTTAAGTGGTGAAAGTTATGGTCTGTAAGTTATATCTCAGCA
>NW_006436888.1:6573906-6577104 GCF_000325575.1 Pteropus alecto | reverse complement strand
AAAAAGGAGCCACCATTCTTCCTTACTGACTAAAGGTACGTGGCATGAACCCAGCAGGTCCCCGAAAGCCTAGTCTGGTTGTAGGTAAAAGAGGGTCAAGCATCCTTTTGGTGGTGGCCAGGTTTCCCCTAACTGTGGCCACCACAAGGGCAGCTTCTTATTAAGCCTGAAGACAGAACGACAGGGACACAGGGCCCCAGGCTGGAGCCTGCAAAAGAAGAAAGGGGTCCGTGGGGAGGGGCTTTCTTTATCGTAGCCCTGATATCAGAGGATTACTTGATGGGGTGATGGTGGATGGGCCAGTTGTATGTGTGTGTGTGTAGCATGTGGCGGTGCTCGGGGAAGCCCACCTAGCACTCACAAAGCACTTGTGTCACCAAGCACTATTTTCAAGGCCCCATCTGTGAATAAGGAAGCTGGGTTGGTGAAGAAATCACCCCCAGATTAAAAATAACATAAACGTAAGAAGTCAGAACGCTATACAAAGGGAAGGATTGCTTTGAACTGCCTACTCATCGCTGCTGTGCTGACTGGGCATTTTAGCTAAACATAGCTTTATGATTCTGTTTATTTTCCTGAAGTTGCTCTTTGGCTTATGCATCAAATCAACCGCTTTCCTAATTGAGGACACAGAGGGTCAACTTATTCCTAGGAGATGTTTATCTACCGATCAATCGATTGATCGATAGATGTTCAATATGTACACATAACATATATAATTTAGCTACCATTTATCAAGCCTCTATTATATACATCGTACTGTTCCATGTTCTACAGACTTGATCTCATTTAATCCTCCATGAACCTTCTGGTATTATGCCCATTTAGCAGGCGATAAATAGTCTTTAAGAGGCTTCAGTCGACGTCCACAGCTTTTAAGTGACAGACCTGGGATTTGGGCCTCTGCTGGAATCCCGAAGGTAGGGCCGTTAGCCTCAGAACACAGGGCCACTGTTTGACAAAGGTGCTGGCACCGGGGGAAACCCCTCCATCCTTATTGGAATGAAATTTCCCCAACCTTGAGTCCAGAGAAGTGAGACTTGCCTAGATCTGTTTGCTGCCTGCAGCTTTTGTAAATACATGTAACTAGGACCTCCCATTTCTCCAGCTCCAAGAGGAAAATAGGACCATTTTCCTTTTAATATCCAAACTGACGATGGCCCCAGCTCCCATCCTAAGGATCGTGGGCAGCAGCAGCTCAACCCCAAAGTTCCTGTCCTGGGTACCGCCCCCACTGCCCCTTCGGAGGACACCTGAGGCAGTCAGGTCGCTGGTCTGCTGTTTTCCCAGGTGCAGTTGGGCGGAGTGATGGAGGAAGATGCTCTCCTCTCTCAGACAGGGCCAACCCACGACCCTCGATGGCACAGCTGTTCCTCATAGGACGCCTGCCGACCCACATATTGGATCATTCAACAAACACATTAGGGGGTCTCTCTTGGCCAGGCGTGGGTCCCAGTGCTGTACTTTGTTTAAGCCTCATAATAACCTTAAGCTTTTATTACCCCATCTTACGGATGAAGAAACCGAGGCACGGGCAGGTTAGGTAACTTGTCCAAGGTCATGCTGCCAGTGAGGAGCAGAGCTGGGATGTGAGCCTGGGTGGTCTGTCTCCAGAGTCTGTCGTCAGCCCCCGTATACGCTACGGCGGCCCCCTGGGTACCAGGGCGCTCAGGTCACCTCCTTATCTAGGAGTTCCTAGTTCTTGGGGTTGGCTTCAGACGACGCGACCCTCAGACACCTTGTCCTTTAAAGCGTGTTCCTTCCTGTCGGCTGACCTCATTAGGGCCACCCCAGCCCATTCCAGATAGTTCAAAGGTCTGTGATGCCACCCTGTCCCCAAGGCTTATTGGCCCCATTGCAAGTTTCCAAATACCTTCTCAACAATCTTCACGGTGCGGGGCGGGGGACACAGCTCTACCTGGCCACGGCCCTTCCTCCATCTTGTCTTGTCCCCAGAACCTAGTGCCAAAGGGACCCTTGAGTGATTCTTCTCAGGGTCAAGAAGGACTACTTCAAGATTATGCCATGAGCCCATTGCCAGAAACAGAGGCAGCCCACAACTTTTCTCTCATTAAATAAAAAGTTATATTCTGCCTCACTGGAGGTACCCCACAAAAATATATGATAATGTGTATATTATATAAAATATATGATACATGTCATATTGTGCATTATATCTGCTTCATTTTACATATATAATCTATTGCTCCAGATTGATGGTTCTCAACCTCTTTTGGGTCCCATAATCCTTTGAGACTCTGATGAAAGCTATTAACCCTTTCCAAGAAACCTCCAACAACTCACATCACACAAAACTTTACTCACAATTTCGAAAGAGTTCCTTGACTGCCTCTTCGCTCACCCCAATCCCCAACAAATTTAAAAGGTTAAAAACAGCGGAGCCGACAGTGGAAAAGTCCTGTGTCTGCTGTCCCTTATGGTAACCACTGGCCACATGTAACCACTGGAATGTATTAATTAAATAAAATGTAAAAGTCAGTTCCTTCCTCGTTGCGGTAACACATGTAGCTAGTGGCTACCGTAGTGGACAACGCAGCTCCAAAGTCTATCCCGAATGAGGCCAGAGCAAACCTCACACGTTGCCTTGCTGTCACCGGCTTATGCTGAGGGGCCTTATGAGAAAGAACTCTAGGACACGGCTTCCCACACACTATGGAGGGGCCTTATGAGAAAGAACTCTAGGACACGGCTCCCCACACACTTACTCTAAGGCAGACTACGGACTGGTACAAGTCCTTGGCCTGTTAGGAACCAGGCCGCACAGCAGGACGTGAGCAGCGGGCCAGTGATCAAAGCTTCATCTGTGTCTGCAGCCGCTCCCCAGCGCTAGCATCACTGCCTCAGCTCCGCCTCAGATCCTCAGGCCTTAGATTCTCATAGGAGTGCCGGTCCTTGGTGCCAAAAAGGTTAGGGACCGCTGGGCTAAGCCACTGTTCAGTACATGAAGCATAACAGGTATGGATAGGGGAGTCTCCATGACAATCCACTTTTGGTGTCCTGGATCCCCAAATGCAACACAGTAAAGAGACTCTTTGGTTATCAAATTGTCCTTTAAATTAGTCGAAGACCGAAGGTCTTTCAATATCAAGCCAGCCAGTGCGCTTTGACTATAATGCCGCAGTCTGACTATGTGCACACAGGTGGTGTTTGAAAGGGAGGAGTGTGACTGAGTTTGGG
>NW_006436888.1:6567110-6572448 GCF_000325575.1 Pteropus alecto | reverse complement strand
CATCATCACCAACAGGCGGGGAGAACCAGGGTCTGTAACCATGAAGCCCAGTTCCATCCTGGGCCCCCAGGGAGACGTTGGAGGGAATGGTACTGAGGGGATCTTAGGCCCATTTCTAACAGCCAAAGAAACAACAATTCTCTCCTAATTCGGCAAATATTAACAGAAACACATTATTTCTGATAACCACAGATAACCACATTATTCCATGGATCGATTGGAAAGAACAAAAAGGAACAGTAACCCTGAGCCGGTAGGAAACATGGATTATTCTGCAGGACAGAGAGTCATCCGCTGAAGGGCGGGTCGAAGAGAATGCCACATCTGGGCCTCGACGTTGCAGAGCGGACAGTGCTGCGGAAGTGCCGAGGACACGTGGGGCCCTTGTGAAACGGGGTGGGTGTTGAAGAGACACGGTCACAGGTGGAATGGGCACCTACCCACGGCGTCTCCTCTAAAGGATGGCCAAGGTCAACAGAGAAAGCCAGAAAGAAAGGCACCCCGATCCCAGACACAGGAATAATCCCGACACGCAGACAACAGGGACTCTTACGAATGACACAAGCCGCCATCCTTAGCGGAATTCCTTGGTCTCTACCCGGCCATGCCAACGCTCATCTTCAATCTTTTGGGCAGATACTACCGAGCTATACATTTGTAGTCTTTGCCCCTTTCACTGTCGTGAGCCACGGACCGGCATCACCCATGTGTTTCTATAAGTAGGAAGAACGCTTAGCACAGCCCTCAGAAAACCGAGCGAGTGTCCATCAGATTCCCGCCGGAAGAGGTAAAGGGCACTCACAGGACTCATTGCTGGAGCCGCGTCTGTCCTACGTGCCTGGAAGGGTCGCCTTGGGAGAGCAGCCACTTTTGGCCTCCAGAGACCTGGAGAAGCAAAGAGGCAAAGCAGTTATGCAAACCGAATCTATTCCAGGGCCAGGTGAGCAGGGAGTGACCTACAGGTACTTGGCAGTCTGCTCAGGTATCCCTCCCAGCCTTCTCTCCCCCAGGTAAGGAACCTCTCCTTTGAATTAAGGCATTCCCCAGGAGATGCCAGACAGGGCTTGTCCCTTCCAGAGGCCTATGTACGCGGATATCCCCAACAAAGTTTGCAAACTTCTAAGGTAGGAGAGACAGGTCGGACACAATACAAACATGGCGTCAGGCCGCCAGGCTGAGCAGAAGTGCCATGTAGAGGCTCCTTGGTGACTTGGGATCCCTACGGGGAAGCCTGGGAGGTCGGTGGGGTGAAGGCAGTGAGTGAGCATCAAAGACAAGCTTGGCTCAGTTCACAGTTTTATCATGAGCCTGCCCTACCTTTCCCCTCCTGTTGTGAAGAAAACCCAAATTCGGACTTTTGGAAGAAAAACCACTTATGCCTGGTCCTCTGTTGCGAAATAAGCACATTTATGACACAGAAGGGAGCCCGGCGTCTCCGAGACCTTGAACGGACTATTTTCAGCATTCGAGCTATAGGGCAAAGTGACCTTCAGACCACAAGGGGCATTGCCTTGCACGTGGCAGGACCTTTCAGAGGATGCGAGACACCCGGGCCAATGCCACATCTTAGGGGACCTGGGGACTTACAAAATGAGGACATGTCAAAACAGGGTTAGAGAAAGGCACATTTGAGTTTTAAAAACAGAATGAGGACATGTCAAAACAGGGTTAGAGAAAGGCACGTTTGAGTTTTAAAAACAGAATTCTTTTAGCGTGTGTGCGCACACACGCGCACACACACACACACACACACACACACAAGAGAATTGGGCTACTTGCTAGAAATGATATTAACAAACCTGAAGGCCCATGTACACATTAACACAACACGGCCTAAACTGGAGAATTGAGAAATGACCACCTGCACATGAAGCTCAGGCCGAAAGCCTCACCCCCGGCAGATGGGCATCTTGAGAAAGCAAGTGACAGGCTCTGCAGTACGAGCCTGAAGACGAAGACTGGACAGGTCAAGGAGCCGGGCTTCTAAACTCAAGTGATCTAGCGCACTGGCAAATGTCCGAGTGTCCACACTGGACCAGGTTCCAGGAGGGAGGAGGGAAAGGCACAACTGGAACTGTCAATTTTATCACCGAGGAGCGACCTCTGTCCCTTGGCACTTTGCCACGCTATTGTCATACAGGGAAATGCTGTTGAGTTGAAAGGCAGGACCATACCTTATACTATTTGACCCGATTCTGATGTCACTGGGTGCCCAATAAATATTTGTGGAGTTGAACCAAATTATCAGGAAGGTGTTATCAAGAATTCTTTGGGAGATATAATAATTTTTCAGTGCCAGAAGGTCAAAAAGCTATGTGTTGCCTACTGGTCTCATTTGGGGTGGCCCTAGTCATATTTCTCAGCTACCTTTATCCAACCTAAACACCACCTACATCTTAACAAGGGGTCTAGCAGGTCTCCTGCTCTGTGGCAATGACCCCCGCAAGCGTGTGCTGTGTACATATTAACACAACACGGCCTAAACTGGAGAATTAAAAAATGACCACCTGGGTATGATAACATCTAACCTGTAAGCCAGATTTTACCTTAGAAAAGAGAGGCAATCTCATGATGTAGGCACACGGGCTGTCTTTGAGATAATCACAGTAATCTGCCTCCAAGTAGCTGAAGGTCGGGAGTAGGCAGCACATTAGGTTCTGGGGTATCCAGACTGGTCTTACCCGTAACACCGAATCGGTGAAAGGGGGAACTCGGTGGGCACAAAAGCGAGCTGAGACTCTGGCTAGAAAGCCCCAAACAAGGACAGAAAAACAGGTCATCAAGGGAGAGGCTGACGGGAAAAGCATAAGACCAAAGCCTGTGGCTGACCCACGTGGACTGCCGTCTGGGTTTGCTTCCGTTGTCCTGTTACGCTTCCCAAGCCAGGAGTGCGCACGAGGCCCAAGCCGAAACCCATGGGCAGCCCGGAGATCCTGCGAATGGACCAGAGCGCTCGGGTCGTGTAGCGTTGCTGGCGGGCTGTTTCGTCTGTCCTTCGCCACCCATCAGAGATGGTCAGCCTTCCTGGGAATATGGCTAAGTGTCGTAAGATGACAGATGTGCAAACGACTACCCCAGCCAGTTCTAAGAAGTGATAACAGCAAAAGCCACAGCACACCCCTCTGCAGCGTGTTCCACGAGAGCAATGTGACAGTCCCACGTGACATGTGGGATGCCCTAGGAGGTGACACAGATCCTGAAGGGCGGAGAGATTGCTAAGTAAAATTTCTGTGTTTATTAGTCAAAACAAAATCCTGATAAGCTCTTCTGGCTGAATGCATGGGATCATATAAAACTAAACGCCCCCTTCCAAAACCCACCTTGCCCTGCAGCGAGCGACCAGCTGGGTTTCCTTCCCGTGTCCTCAGAAGCCCTCTGCTGGAAGAAGCCTGAATTACAACACTAATATCCTGACAGGGAGCCACCAGGCTCAAGTGGCCCAATTTCCCAGAATTGAAAGGGAGGAACTATAAAAGAAGGTCCCCGCTCCCCGCCTTCCATGGGAATTGTAAACGGGAGGTGCTACGGACCTGCCCAAAGGCAGCATTCGGTTCCCAGAGCACCGCCCCCTGGTGTCCCGTAAGTTTTGTCCACAGTTCTCAGGACCCCAGGTCTGTGTCACCTCTTGGTCCCCAATTTCCTTACCTTGTCCTATTTCACTTGAGTCAGGGTGCTTGATGGGTCCAGCACTGATGGCTTCATCCTTGTCCCACGTGCCAGGTCGGTACATGGCCCTGGGACTCCCAGGTCTGCTCTGAGCTTCCCGGGTCCTTGGGCAAACTGGTTTCATCTTTGGACCTCACTGTCCTTCTCCCTGAGCGTGAGGCTTGAGCCCGATGATTCCTCAGTTTCTGTCCTTCGTGGGTCCAAAGTTCACGTGCAGATGAGGGGAGGCGGGCTCTGCTCCTTCCTCAGATCTGCAGAGGATGCGAACAGCTGAGAAGCTGCTGACCCTGCACTGGGTGAAAAGCAACAATGGTCAGCGGGGCAGTGCCATGGGTCGGGGTCTGGCCCTGGGGCCCTGGGGTATCTGTAGCATGCAGACACCTTTGCCCTCTGTCCCCTCCCCGACCCCCTGAGTTCCTGGGACTCCTTGTCTTCGGGATTCTGGGTGCTGCGGCCTTACCAGGTGAGCACCACCAGTGTCCGCGTCCAGCTGACAACCAGGCCCACCACTTGTTCTCCTGGCCCTCACCCTTTCCTTATGCATTTGTCCCCACAGGAGCTATGGGGCTGGCCAGCTGGCACTGCCCGGAGGGTAAAGGTGGTCCCCTGGAGAGCCGCCTATCCCCACGTCCTTGGAGAGAAGACGCAGCTGCAATGCTGTGTCTGTCCCAGGCTGAGCAAAAGGGCTCCTGGTGTCAGTTCTGGGGCAGCCACAGGCCTGGGCTGATGACATCAGCTCTGAGCAGGGTCCCTGCCATCTCTGCCCCATCTCCAACTTCCCTCCCCATCCCAGGGCGGGCTCTGAGGGAAGGGAGCCTCCGAGGTGGAGACACTCCCACGAGTGATGGCAAGAAGCAGCCGCCAGTGCCCAAGCTCTTCCGGCAGAAGTCCAGGGTCCCAGACAGTAGGAGGCACCGGTCTCTAAACTGTCACAACCGTGAACAGCCCCAGAAGAGCAGGCTCATGTGCACAGCGTGACATCACTTCCCATCTAGCCGGGAGACAAGGCTTTTGCCAGGAACAGGCCTCTGGGGACAAGTCCGACAGCATTTTGCCGACGCTGGCATAAAGGAAGACTTGCACCAAAGGCTGCTATTCTGGGCCGAAGGTGCTGTCTGGACCCCCTGGGACTGCCCTCTGTCTCCGGGCCCCTGGCTCCTGCCACCTAAGGCCCTCACATCATTCAGGAGGGTCAGCAGCTGCAGGACCCCCCCCCCATCCCCAAACACACACATTTGCTGGCTCCGCATCACTCTGCAGTGAGGTGGGACTCCCTCCCTTCCCGACTCCATGACACCGGGAAAAGGCGTCTTCCTACCCGCCTTAACAGGACACGGGAAAAGGGCGTCTCCTTCCCCGCCTTAACCCGTCTCCACAGGCCGTCCCAGCCGTCCTCGGGGGAGCATTCTAGAACAAGGTCCAAGGAGGTCCCTTTGCCCCACCCAGGGGGGCTCCTGAGATGGGAGCCCCGTCCTCACCCGCCAGCTGGAAAGGCCGCCTCGCTTTCCAAACCGGCGTCCGGGTGGCAGAGTCGGACGGCCGAAGCCAGGCCCCGGACGCGGCCCCCTTCCCGCCAGCTGGAAAGGCCGCCTCGCTTTCCAAACCAGCGTCCGGGTTGCAGAGTCGGACGGCCGAAGCCAGGCCTGGGACGCGGCCCCCTCCGTCCATCTCA
>NW_006436888.1:6557317-6567072 GCF_000325575.1 Pteropus alecto | reverse complement strand
AGGGCACCGAGGTGCCTGCGGAACGGCCACTGCAGAGCGCGGGCGCCGCTGGCCCAAGAGCCCCGTCCATCCTGCGTCCCACGGGGAAGGCCTCCCGCGGCCCCAGCAGGAAAAGGCGGCGTAAATTAAAGCAGAGCCTCGCTCCCTGCACCAGTCGGGGGCTGGGTCCGGTCTCAGCGCTGGCTGTGGCAGCCGCCGGGAGGGGCCACTGGACAGGCCCAAGCAGTGGTGCAGGGGTGCAGGGGTGCAGCCGTGCAGGGCCCCCCCGCCCCGTCGGACGCCGCCCCGCAGCAGCCGGCACGGCTGACTTGGCCCGCAGCAGCTCGGGCTCCCACTCCCTGCGCAAAGACACCCGGTGGCCCAGCAGCGAGGGCTGTGCCGGCCACGGCCGGGGCAGCTGACCGGGTGGGAGAGGAGAGAGCTGGAGAAGCCCTGAGTCAGCGTGGTGCATTGCGAGGAGTCCCTGGGCCAAGACACACACGCCCTGGACCGGCCCCTCCGGGCACAGCCCCCGCCTAACTCAGGGACCTGCTGCAGCCTCGTTTTGCCCCTCAGCAATGACTGGACTATAACTCTCCCTGCCCTGAGTCCTCTGGGGGATGAGAAAGTAGAGAATTCTTTTTGAAGACCCACCCGGGCCCACATCACCCCCTAAATGTTCCTGTGGAGTCACACTCAGCCCATGGGGATCTGACCCCCCGAGGGCTGGGCGGGGGAGAGTCTTGCCCTGATGCCCACCCTCCCGTAGCCCCACAACTAGTGAGTCCTACATGGGGCGCCTGGGCTTTGTGATGATCATCACCGGTTACTCCCTGACAAAACCTGGGAAACGCTGGCACCTCACGGGCCTGGACCAGCTCACCCCTCGCCAGCTCCCCAGCAGCTGGCTTCCCTGTTTTGCCCCAGAGATGAGGACATCCAGGGACCAGCAGGAGCTGAGGCCCTCCCCCATCTGTCTGTCCCTGAGGGTCTGGTGTCACCCTGGCTGCTTTGACCCCGACTGCCTTGATGTGGTCACTTGGGCCCGGACAGTGCCGCCTGAGGGGAGGAGGCCTCTCGCAAGGAAAGGCCTGCAGAGTCCCTCACTTAGCTCAGACTGGCAGCGTGTGTAGGTCATCTGCGAGCCCCAGCGCAGTCAGACCTCCCACAGGGGACCAGGCATTAGTGGGCACAGGATGCTAAGGGCATCCTACAGCAGCATTGGCTTTGTAGGCATTGACAAGAGGCCTATCTCTCGGCTGTTTCCAGATATAGAGGGATTAATTTCAGGTATAAAGGGTGCTCTTTTGTCATCCAGGCTGGGCAGGGAGGCACCGAATGGGAGAAGAGTTAGCCTGGGCATGCCTCCCGGGGGGAGAGGCCACCGACACCTCCATCCCATCGATGAGGAAAAACTCATCATTTGTCCAAATGCCACATCCTAGCAGCTTCTGGGGGCGGGGGTGGGGGGCAAGTTATGCCTGATACACAAATGCGGCTCCATCTTCAGCCCCACACAATGCTGACCTCAAAAGACCCCAGTGTGTGGGATCCCAGCAACTCGTCTGGTTGCACTGGGCTCGAATGTTTCACGTTTCAGGACGTTCGTCTAGAAATATAAGGTTGCTGCGTATCACTCAAGGGGTTCTGCAAACACACCGATCGTGAGCAGAGGCCAAAGACAGCTTTAAATATACAGAGAATGTTTAAGACGTGAGTAGAGCCAGCCAGAGGGCTATGAGGGACAGAATGGGGGTAGAAAGGCACTCTTGGTCTGGGGGAGGGGGGCCGCCCCCGCCTGCAGAGTGCTTTTCCAGTCTACGCAATCGTGCGATCTAAGACCTGCACCATGTCTGAGGCTGCGTTTCCCCAAAGACAGAGGGTTTGGTCTGGTCGGAGCACCTCTCGTGCCCCGGGGAGCTGCCTTGCTGGAGGGCAGGCAGGGTTTTCTGCGGATGAGCCTTCAAGCCTGGCTCCTGTCTACAGCAAGACCCTCAGCACAAGGCAGGAGCCCTCAGACGTCATGACACGTTGCCAGCCTCGGTCCGCTTGCTGTTTCCGAGGCTTGCCTGGGTAATTTACACCTGAGCGATCAGAGATGATTTATTGTGAGACCTAAAGTTTTTTTTGTAAAAAACAAAATCCCCAAAAACCTCAAACCACCTTTTCACCTTAGGAGGAATTTCAAGGAGCTCAGCCCCTCCGGCGCCTGGAACCACCTGGGCAGATGCCACCGTTGGTCCTGCAGGACATCGCCCCCAGGACGGACCCTGGTCCAGCACCTCATATCTGGCAATGCCACCCCAGCAGTGCCAGCCTTGGAGCTCCTCCCACCGGCACCTACTGAAGCAGCAACTGGCTTTGTGCCTGTCCTTTGACTGGATGGGGAGGAATCTGGCCCCCAGAGACCAGAGCTCAGGAGCCGAGAGCTGCTCGTGCATGTCCCCAGAAAGAGCCACTGCCAACGTGTGCTCTCTGCATATTCTGTGCAGTCTCCAGCTAGATGAGTCCCTTATGGAGCCCCCACAAGTGCCTGGCACCCCACACATCATCATCTGCCACCTCCTGCTAACACAGAAGGGAATTCATCCCTTCTTAAATGCTGCAGCCTCCTTCTCTATGGTCACAAGTCATTGTTTTGAGTTTCCCTCCAAAGCTCATCTCAGTAAACCCAAAAGACTAAAAGCTCCACCCCCGATTAATAAGGCAGTGAAGGCTGCATCTGTGTCCCCAGGGTTCCAGCCAGTCTGGCAAAATCACAGTAGAGATCCACCGAATTCTCCAGCCCGATTCCACACGGCTCAGAGAGCCAGTCAGCCAGACGCAAACGCACGCACCAAGGCAAAGACTCAGCTTGAACTCGTCCGTAAGTCTGTGGGGTCCCCGGTCCCAAGCTGGTGGGAGGGAAACCAACCCAAAGTAAGGTCCTGATGGTGCTTTGAATTTTGCCGGGGGCTGAGTGCTCCCCAGTCCGAGGTACCCAACGGGCTGACCCACGAGTGGGTGTCCCTCCTGCTCCCTCCTCCCGCGGCCAATGCTGCTGCTGCTGAGCTGCTGCTGCTGCTGGTCTGCAGTCACTTGAAGGAGAAAGATTTCGCAGTACGGCATTCTTAAAGCTGCAGTGTCCAAATTCTCCTTCAAATCCCCAGTGTCACGGACACCCGCTCACTTACCGGGGTCCTTTGCAGAGGGTGGGTGGGCCAGGAGATGGAGGACAGGAGGCTGGGAGAAGCCAGGCGGGTGGGAACCAGAGGCTCAGACTCCAGCCAGGGCGAAGAACAGAGGCTGCCTGCAACGTGGTAGCCTCTGCAGTTAACCAGGTTGCTGGGACTGCAGGAGGACCGCAATGGAGGAGAACTATTTTTTTTTTTAAATCATAAAACCCCCACCAAAATTTCCTCCACAAACTTATACTCTTGTAGCTCAACTAAAAACACAAGGTGCACACCAACATGAGAAAGAACCCCATCTGAAAATAACAAGAATCTGATGAGCATTTTAAAATTATTTTGGAAAAATTGTCTCCTGTGAGCAACTGACTCAGCTCTCCCCACACTGTGCGGCTGGAAAGCCAAGCGGGGAAGGACCTGGATGAAGTTCACGGAGCCCAGAGTTCCTGCAAAGTGCAGGGAGCCGGCTACACCTTCCTCATAGAAGAAGCTTTTTAAAACCCCAGGGAAAAGGGACCTTTCTGCTGGCTGCCTAAGGAGTGCATAAAATGAGCGGATCCAGCCTCCGGAAACCCAAACGCCCATCCCCGAAAGTTACCTTTCTCCTCTGCTCAGCGGCGGTCCTGCCCGGATGCCGGCAAGTTGCAGACTGCTGCTGGGGAGGGAGGATCCCAAATAAGAAGTGTCATCTGGGTCCCTGCACCGAAATGATGCCGGGACTCAGCGCTGCAGGCGGCGGGGATGGTCTGTCCCCCTCCCCCCCGTTTAATTTAAACCTCTGACACTGCAAGATGCCCGCTCCTACTGAGACACATCTCCAAAGAACCTCCTTCCTCCCCACACTTCCTCACAGCCAGGTCCACGGCTTCGCTCCACCCCCCACATCGGTTCACCTAAGATGCTTTTCTTGCAAAAAAAAAAAAAAAAAAAGAAAGAAAGAAAGAAAAAGAGACCTAGACTGCAGAATTCTTAATTCCTTCCTTTCTGGGACCACATTTGGGAGAAGGTGTGACTTGTTCAGAAGTTTGAGAATGACAGCCCGATGCCCAGGAAGGATCAGAGGCAACGAGTGACCGTCTGCTTCGCTTCAGACAAGTCCACACCACACTTTGGTGGAAGAGGTAGACTCGGGGTAAAGAGGATAGGAAAATTCCTCTCCGTCTGCCGGCAAGTTTTCGACAGTTTGGGAAATCTCTCTTTTTGCTTTCCTTCAAGAAAACCCCATTGAAAAAAATGTGCATGCACGTGAAATGTATGAGGTAGCCAGCCGCAAAGTGTAAATTTTCTCCTGACGTGTCTATGAGTCTCAAAGTTTTGGTTCTGCCTCTATATGAGTTAATATCACTTAAGACTGAGACAGGAATTTCACTGGGGAAATTCCAGGAGACAGAAGCACTTTAAATGCAGATACGGTTAAAATAGTGCATCCTAATATAATCACGAGAAATAATGCAGTTTAGATAAACCGAGAAATAGAAGGGGGTGAGGAGAGACGTAGGTATTTCCCAGATTTTGAATTTGATATGAACTCGGAGCCTGAGAAAGGACAAAAAAAAGGAGAGAGAGTGTGTTGGGTGGGGGTTGGGGGGGCCACGAAGACTCCTAAATGAATGGTTCAGAAGGACCCATTGCGTCGATTCCATGTACATCTCATTACTGAAGTGAGACTGGTATGTGACTTGTTTCTAAACAGACTGGGAGGAAGGGCTCTGCCGCCTGCGTCCTGTCTGGGACACGCGCGGCCACGCTGCTGCAGTGCACCACGGCCATCGTGGCCACCGCACCGCGCCGGCCGCCCTCACCCGCCTTCTTCACTCGGGCTCTGGCAGACAGGTGAGGCCAGGCTGCACGGCTGTGCCGGCAGGCAGAGCCAAGGCCAGCTCCTGTCCGGCTGCCGGCATTTCCCTCCTCCGTGCTGCATGACGCAGGGGGTGGCCACAGTGGGAGGGACCTCAGAGGGCGTGCGGCCCAATCCCTCCATTTCTCAGACGGGAAAACTGAGACCCAAGAAATGGCAGAGCCTCACCTGGCCAATAAGAAACACGACCAGGTTCAGCATTTGGGTCTTCAGATTCTTTGTCCTGTGATCTCACTGTACTTGTCATCACCCCGATTAGATGAGCCAGCTGCTTCTGCCACGACCTTGAGGATGACCTCTCTGCTCTGCTATTTAGTGTTTCCTCCATAGATGATATGCAGACTTAGGCCAAGGAATTTCAACTCTTTGAAAGCAGGAAAAATACCAAGCCGTGTTCTTGTCAGCAGAGGCGAGCGCATACACAAGGCTGAGGGACCAAAGCAAGGTCCTTGGTCCCCACTAACGTGCAGACCCAGACTCACACACTGGCAGCTTAAAACCACGTATCGCCTCACAATTCCGGAGGCCGAGAGCCTGAAATCAAGGTGTCGGCCGAGCTGCTTCCCTCTGGAGCCTCGGGGAGGACGCCACGCCTCCCTCCTGGCTTCCGGTGGCCGCGCAGTCCCAGAGTTTTCTGACCTGCAAGAGCATCATCCCTCCAACCTCCATCTTCCTCTTCGCCTGGCGTTCTCTGCGTGTCTTCTTCCCTTTTCTTTTCGTCTCTTCTCTCCTAAGGACATTTGTCATTGGCTTTAGGGCCCACCCTAATCCAGCGTGATCTCATCTCAAGATTCTTAGTGACATCTGCAAAGACCCTTTCTCCAAACAAGGTCGCATTCACAGGTTCCAGCTAGACACACCTTTTGGGGGGGGGGCGGGGGCAATCATTCAACTCACTGCATGTCCAATGAAAGTTTTCACGTGAACACCAACAGCAGTGGAATGTGACGGCCGCCCATCCCAGCCAAAGCTCCGCGGGCTGCGACACAGCCTCTGCGGGTAAGACGTTAACAGCTGCGTCGTCTTTCTCAGTGCTTGGCTTGTGTTGGCTTCTTAAATTCTTACAACGACCCTTTGAGGCAGGTGCTGAGTTATCGCCTCCGCTTTACAGTCAAGGAAACTGAGGCACGGAGAGGTTTAGGTCCCACAGCTACTGAGTGGCGGGATTGAGGCCGTCTGGCCCTGGGATTTGTGCGTGCCCTTCACCGTACCTCTGCTTCACGGTGCTGGGCCAGCAGATTCTCCTCCCTCTCAGCTTGACAGCATTGATTTTTCTATCCATCCCGCATCTCTGACTTGCTTCTCTCACGGAGATTTATTGGGCGTTTTTGACGTGTGCTCTGCGCTGACCTAACTTCGGTGTTGTTTCCTAAACACGCCGGCGGACATCAGTGGGGTTCATTGTGCAGATAAGCGCAAGGTCATCCCGAGAGCAAGGAGAGATCTCAGGGCACATCCAACTTTGTCTCCTGCGATGAACGACACACCTGCTGGCCCACGGCGGACGTGAAGCAAGCACCCATTTTGAAATTAATAAGGAAGAAGCAACTTAGGTATCACGATGGTCTTTTGCAACTGCTCCCGTTTGGGGTCCTTGCGTTTTACCTGCTCTTCCCAGGCTATTTTAACAAATCTGGTGATTCTTTCTCTTTTCTACGAAAACAAGTGCTAGCACGTTCGACTTCTTCTTAGTCCTAAAATCCTCGTAGCTTTGGCATGCAAATGACCCTGTCGACTTAGACCTTGTTTTTCATTGGTGGCCTTATGTGGGGTTAATATGCAATAATTGCACTGTCTCTTACGTTCAGTAGCAGCTGTGGAAAACTAGGTTAGACCGAGGGAAAGCGTTCTGTCTGGAAGTTATTCTCAAATATTACCCTCGAGTCGGGCTCAGGATCAGACAGAGCCCCTGAAGGAAGGGCCAGGAGATAAGCTCTAGATGGCCATCTGACTCAGTCCCTGACCTTTAGATAGCAAAACATCTGGGTCGGGACGGAGAACATTCAATACATTGTGGTGGCTTTTCTTTCCGGATGAGTAAATCCTCCTGTGATGAATTCCATGTGTTTGGCGTTTTCTTTACCGACACAAAACCACCATCACCGGGGAGGGGTCCAAGAGGGCAGGCTTTCGTCTTCAACGGAAGTTAAAGGCTTTTCCTGCCTTGAATCTCCTGCATCATTTACGGTGATAACTGCATCGTGCTGAGTTCATCCTGCTTTGAGCAATGCCATGTGAGGGCACAGGGATGACAAAGCCAAATGCATTTTATAATTAGTAAGAACCTTTCCACCCAAAACAGTCACATTGTTTCTTGTTCCTGCTTTTTCATCCTTGGCTACGGGATGGCAATCTCCTACCCTCTCAATCTGCCTCTCAGTATAGTGAAACAGAATCATAAATACTCAGATATCAGATCTGCCAGCTTACACACGTACCCTGTGGAGTCTCTCCCTTGTCCGTTAAAGAAATGTTGATTGGCGCCTACTATGTGCAGAGACCTGGAGAGATGCAAACTCCATCCACACTGGAACAGAGGTGAGCTTACTCTCCATAGATCGTTCCCGTGTCTCTGTAAAATGCTGGAGGTTCATTGACTTAAGCTGAGATCCCTCCCAATGGTGTCTGTCTGTGTTTAACAGATGAATGAAGATGCTAACTGCAAAGGGATGACAGAGGTACCTTCGGGTACCGGCTGCCAGGTGAAAAATATTTTCAGCGCAAGGAAACCTGCCTGGGGTCCTTGAAATGACCACCTTGGCTACGAAACCCGTGTCTCTGGGTCTGCGCCCAAATGTCCCCCTATCGGAATCCTTCCTTTCTTCAAAATGGCACCACCTCCTCTCTCTTTGGTTGGCTTTAGTTCTCACCTGAGCGGCTACGTTAGCCCCTGACACTGCTTATTTGTTGATTTGTTATCATTTGTCTCCCTGCGGTATAGCACGACTTCCCCCAGAGCAGAGAAGTTGGCTGCTTCGTTCACTGCTGCGTCCCTGGCACCGGCACAGTACCTGGCACACAGTAGGGCTCCATAAATATTTTAAAGTGAGTGAATGAATGAATGAACGAATGCATCTCCTTTTTTTTTCTTTCGGCGCTCAGCGGAATCCTTCCTCAATTGCAGGTAAACCTATGTCCTCCGCCGCTTAGGGACTTGTAATTTCCCCCCTAAATGATAGCCGACTTCCCACAGCCCACACGACAGCCCCGCGGATCTGTCTCTCAGTCGTGGAAGCCATACCTGCCGTTTCCAGACGGACAGGTAGGGGGAAGGGCCGGCTGAGCAGGCACCCTCTGCACTGTGCACCCTTCGAAGATGCCCCTCACCTTAGAATGCAAGCAAACACCTTCCCAAGGCCCAGAAGGCTGCGGGGTCCGGCCTTGCTCCCACCCCACAGCTTTCTCCTGGCCACTCGCCCCAGCAGTGGTGACCTCCTTGGGGTCTTTGAAGTGTCCCTTGCAGTTCCCTCTCCCTGGAAGGCCCTTGCCCCGCTCCCTCACCTTCAGGCGTCATCCTGGCCGCTCCTCTGAGAGCATCTTTTAACTGGTCCCTGGCGGCTCTTGTCTCCTTGTCCCTCCCCGCTTTCCATTCGTGCTGCCTGCCGTTCTCTGGTTCATCCATCCGCTTATGTTTCCGTCTCCTCTCAGGAGGATGACAGCGTTCATCGCTGAGCTCCCTGTGCCCGGAAGAGCACCTCACACCAACAGAACAACAACGGCGATATCTCCCGTGGGAAGGGACGAAGTCTGCTCCCCGACGCTCGGTTTACTGCTGTCTCTCCACAGCCGCTGTCTTCATACCTGTGTGAATGTGCTCAGGTCACCGTCACAAAGGACCACAGATTAGGCGGCATAAACAACAGAAACTTGTTTTCTCGCAGTTCCGGAGGCTGGAAGTCCAAGACCAAGGTGTCACCGGGGCTGGTTTCTCCCGAGGCCTCTCCCCTTGTCTCGTCTTCTCCCTGTGTCCTCAGTCGTCCCTCTGTATGTATCTGTGTCCTGTCTCCTGTTCTCATAAGGACACCAGTCATAGTGGATTAGGGCCCCCCTAGTGACCTCATTTTAACTCAATCGCGTCTTTAAAGGCCCTGTCTCCAAATATGGTCACATTCTGAGGTCCTGGGGGTTAGTGCTTCAGCATATGAATTTAGGGGGCCACCTGACAACACCCAGGCCGCCCCGGCCGTCATCAGCTGACTTGCACGCACTCTCTCAGTGGCCTCCGACTTCAGCCCCTCCCTGCAGCTCCCCTGGTGCTCATGTTTTACTCATGGAGTTTTCTCCTTGGATCTTTGTCTCTCCAGCTCGGTTGCCCCTTATGGCCCTCGCCCGGCTCCGCCCGGCGTGCCGAGGGCTCTTGTTCGCTGAGGGCCCGGCGTAGCATCAGCACTTCCCACGCTGACGCCCACGTAGCCCACCAGGCAGCTCGACTGCCTGAGTGTGGCTTAGGCGGGACTCCAAGCTCGAGGTTGCTCGAGGTCACAGAGCTGGTGGTGGGGGGACCTGATGTGACACCCAGACTTCCAGCCTCAGGACGCATGCGCTAACACCGTGGCTGCCCACAGAATCCCAGGGCATGTCGCCCAGGGGACAGGGACGGGCAGGCACACTGAGCAACAGACAGGGCGATCGGTAGGCTGACAACCAAAGAAGAAACTTTCTGAAGAGCAGGGTGAGGATGAAAAGCGTGGCAACCTGAGTGCAGTTCACCTAAGGGCGGAGAGCCTGGCCGGCCTCGATCGCCTACC
>NW_006436888.1:6544921-6557201 GCF_000325575.1 Pteropus alecto | reverse complement strand
TTAGGGCTAGTGGAGTTAGCAAATAAAAACACAGGGAGGGCTCCCAGTCAAATTTGAATTTCAGATAAACGACAAATTACTTTTTAGAATCGGTATGTCCCATGCAATATTTGATACATGCTTTTACTAAAAAATGACTTGTGGCTTATCTGAAATTCAAATTTACTGGGTGTCCTATATTTTTTCTGGCATCCCTGTGTTCATGACATGCTTGGTTTAAAAAGGCAAGAGAATATCGATATTTTCCAGAGGGATTTCCTTCTAAAATGGGCAAAATAAAAAGATTGGTGCTTAAGTAATCCTTTAAACAGATGTAACGGGTGAGAACTATGGAAATGACATAAGCTATAAATAGACTTAAACAGAATAGAAGTTTCTCTTTCACATAAAAAGAAAATTCCAAAGGCTGAAGGTCCCGGGATGCCATGGTGGCTCCACAGTATCATCAGGGGCCTGGGGAGGTCCCTCTCCCTTTCTCTTCTGTCATTCTTAGCATGTGAATTCGAATCCCATAGTAGCCTCACGAACTAAGAGAGTTGCTGGAGCCCCAGCTGTCACATCACCATTCCGGGCAAGAAGCTAGGAGCGAACGGAGGAAGAATATGAAAAGAGCACATGCCCACCATCTATCCTACTTTTCATAAATTCTGGCAATTTTTGCTTATGTCTCATTGACCAGAACTTAGTCACGTGGCCATATTTAGCTGCAAGAGAAGCTTGGAAATGTACTGTTATAACTATGCGCATCGCCGCATTGAATAAAATCAAGAGTCAGTTAACAGAAGGGGAAGTAAATAGACTCAATAGAACGCTGTGTTTTCCTTCCTGGTATATTAGAACGCCTGGCTTTTTCTACAGGAGGATGTTAAGGGCTCGCTTTTTACAATATAGGCAATTTTAATGTGCCTGCTATTTTGTTTTATAGATTTCACTTGTTACAGTTCTAAGCCACCAAGGGCACAATTTAATATAATAGAAGAGTAATAAAATAAAGCAGCAGATTGATTTTTTTTTATATCTAAGATCTAATTAAAAAGAACATTTTAAAGGAGAAGAGTAAACTCCTTGAAGAATAAATTCCTGGTCTCTGTGGATCTCCCCACTTCATCCTCAGATTGTAATTCGGTTCCTGCTCTGCCTACATCCTATGTGCCAGGGGCAGTGCAGGACCAGGGATAAAATGGTGGGCGAGGGGTGTCCGCCAAGGGGTGCTTGCTCATGGAGGTGACAAGTGTGTGTATGACATGGCCTGAGTTGGTGCCTGGGTGAGGAAGAGACTGCGTTACCAAGGATGGAAGGCACTGGAGAAATTCTTCAGATTCCTGACAAAACTCGGCCGACGCAGGAGGATTCTGGTTCACCGATGCTCCCTCCGTGGGGCCACAAAGACCTTCGCTAACTGGCAAAGCGCTCACCAGTGACTTGTGTTTGGAGACAATTGTCTGGGCCTCCTGGAGTGACTCAGTGGTTCCCACGGGTCCCCTGAGTTCTGCTGAGACTATTTCTCCTTTTAGATTTAGTATTAAACTCTTCAAAGATGAAAAGAAAACCCTTCCTTGCTTCGCCCTCAATCTTTTTGTCGTTAACTGAGATGTTAAAATGGGGCGTGGACTCTTTGTCAGGTGTGAGCGCGTCTTTAGACGCCACCATTCCCGATCCCAGAGGGAGGTGTGGACGACGGGACAAACAGGCCGAGAAAGGGTCAAGTGACCATTTCTCATCCACTAGCTCAATAACTACTTTGAGGAAGAAAAAAGACGCAGCACATTTGAGAAGAACGTGGTCCAGGGGTCAATGTCGCGTGAGTGTCGCCCCCCCCCGGAAGCGGCGGAGCTTGCTTCCCCTTACCTCCCTCCTGCAGAGAATTCGGCAGGCAGGCACAGTCCCTCACAGCCAGGGACACAATGGCCTGGGGTGCAAATCCCACCAGGGAAACCTAAAGGTCGGGAGGGGTCGCCTGGCTAAAGCGGCCCCTGGCAGTGACATTCATTCCCTGACAGCCAGTCCCAGGCGGGAGCTTCTGGGGACCAGATGCGGCTCTGGGAGAGTCTTAGATCCTCCCAGCAGACAGCCTGGAGGGGGAAGGACACCGGGACGAAGAGTCTCATCTCCAGGGGCTAAGGGCGGAATTAAAAATAACCAAGGACCGGCTAGAGAGGTGTTTTCACTAGAATGGAAAGAACAGCACCTGACCTCTTCCCCGCTGCAGGAGAGGCTGAAGTGTCTGTCCCTCCCGCGATAAGCTTTAAGGAAGCGGCGAGGCCAGCCCAAGACCTCCCAGTCCAGGTAAACCTCACCTGTGCCCTTCTTATGTCTTCCTCCTGCCCCACTGCAATCCTGGAGACAGCTAGCAAGGGAGGGATGCACCGGCAGAAAAACCACGAGGCTGGAGCAGGGAGCAGCTAGCTGTAATTTTGGGGTTTTGACAATTATGCCGGACTAGACTTTTGAAATCCTGGCTGGAGAGAGAGGGCAGGAAAGTCAGATTCCACCCGAGGGTGGCGTGAGCCCATTCCGGCAGGTCTGCACCAGCAGTGGGAGAAAATGAAGCTGTTTTCTTCTGCACCCAGCGAGTCCCACTTGTCCACCAGCTACACACACAAAAGCTTTAAAGACATGTCAGGGTTAATTTCTCGATGGCAGGGAGGCGCGATTGGCACATGCCTTAATTAGGGCTTCATTTACACTTCCTGTCTCACCTCTAAATACCTGTCTCTGTGCCGCTAGTTCTTAGGGCTGCACTCATTAGTGCTCCATTTGTAATTCAGATTTCTTCAAGTACCCGAGAGCCTCGCTCTAATGTTACCCAATGTCTTGGAACTCGATACAGATAGACTCATTTGGGGGCCTCATCTACGCGGCGCTTAATTCTAAAAGAGTTAGGGAGACATCATGGTCGCGTTACCCAATTGCACGGATCCTGGGAACCAAGTGTTTCAGAGACCTTGGCACACGTTTGTGTTCCATATGCCTTTTATTTTGGAACAGGGACTCATTTACTCAACGTTCTCCCATACTGCACTGGTACGCAAGGCAAAGGGTCTGACTTAAGCTAACACACAGCTAGTTGCCCTTCACGACAGCCGGACGAGTGTGGCTGAGGCATCGAAATGGATACGGGAGAAGTGGGGACAAGATCTGCACCTTTGACGAGGTCTTTGCTGCCTGGACGTTGGCTGCTGTCACAGCTCTGACAAGGCATCAGCCTTGGGGATAAGCCTCTGGATGTGCCCCCCGCCCCCCTGCAAAGGTAAAGGACGACTGGCTTGTCCTAACCCCAGGGTGCAGGGGAGACAGGCGGCCATTCTGGGTCGGATGATTCTACGCAAGCCGCACCCCTCCCAGCTCCTCACCCCCGGATGCTGACCCGATGTCACTTCCTTTTTCATTTTAGTGATTTTTTTTTTATTGTCATGAAGTATATATAATACAAAATTTACCATTTGAATCATTTTTACGTGTTCAATGCTGAGTCCCCATCACCGCATCCATCTCCAGAACTTTGCTCATCTTTCCACCAGAAACTCTGTCCCAGGGGACCCCAACCCCCATCTCCCCCTCCCCCTGCCCCGGCGCCCACCACTCTATTTCCTGTCTCTCTGAATGTGCCTCTCTTAGGTATCCCATATAAACGGAATCACAGAACATTTGGCCTTTAGCGTCTGGCTTCTTAGCACGATGTTTTCGAGGTTCACCCATGTGGTAGTATGTTTAGAATTTCCTTCCCTTTTGACGGCTGAGTACTATTTCATTGTGTGGATAGACCACATTTCGTTTATCTATTCATCTGTTGACTGATACTGGAGTTTGTTTTTCATCTTTTGACGATGGTGAATAATGCTGCTATGAAGGCTGGTATCCGAGCCCCAGCTTTCAGTTCTTTGGGGCATAAACCTAGAAGTGGAATTGCTGGGTCCCATAGGAATTCTGTTTAACTTTTCGAAGAATCTCGAAACTGTTTTCCCCAGCGGCTGCACCGTTTTATATTCCCGCAAGCAATGCATGAGGATTCTGATTTCTCCACATCTTTGCCAACACTCATTTTCTCTTTTTTTTTTTTTTTTTTTTTTTATTTTAGCCCTCCTAGTGGGTGTGAAGTGGTGTGTCATTGTGGTTTTGATTTGCTTTTTCCTAATGCCTAACGGATGTTGAGCATCTTTTCACGTGCTTATTGGCCATTCGTATAGCTTCTTTGGGAAAAAAATTGTCTATTCCAGTCCTTTGTCCATTTTTGAATTGCCTTGTTTGTTTTTGTTGTTGAGTTGTAGGAGTTCTTTATACATTATAGATATTAATCCTTTATCAAATGTATGGTTTTCAAATATTTTCTCCTGTTCCGTGGGTTGTCTTTCACTCTCTTGGTAGTGTCCTTTGATGCACAACCAAATATGACCTTTTGTCTATATAAATAAATAGCTGACCTGATGAAAATATGTCAAGTGACAACTATGCTATATTAATTAATTCGCTCATTTAACCAACATTTATGTATTATGGAGAGTCTTGTGCTGGGTGCTAGGGAAGGGTTTATGTTCTTAAGATATAGTAGCCACCAGACAGCTCGCCTTCAAAGTGTCTATAGTCTAGTTGACAAGACACTCAAATCAGAGAGGCTGAAAAACCATAACAATGGAGGTTTGCAGGTGCCGTATGATTATTTCAAAGGTGTGAATTCCAGTCGATGGGACCAGGATGCTCCAGCACCAAGGCAGGTGGGTCTGGGAAACACATACTTCGTTTGCCACCTGCCCCAAACCACACAATCAAATTCCTCACCGGCAATCAATATTTCCATTCTCATGGTGGATGCCGTGTGACATCTAAATTAGCAAGAACTCGAGAATGTTAACTTTAGGTGTTATAACAACCATAGCTCATCTAGTCCCTTACCAGGTCAAGGTTGTATTCTGGGGAGAGAGCTTCTTTGCAGTTTGGGGACAAATGTAAATACATCACCAGTCCTTCCTTTCGTGGAGGCTACGTCATCAAATCACAGAAAATGTTTTTACTGAGCACTTATTTTATGCCATAGGTGTTCTGTTTTCTCAATCTTAATCTTACAATAATAATAATTAATAATAACCGTTATTTACTGTTACATAGAATTGAATTTAATGAAATTAGATCTTACAGAACAGAAAAGCTAAAAGACAAGTATTTACATGGTCAAGAGTCTTCATTTTTTAAAGGTTTCACCTTAAATGCCTATGAAGAGATTTTCTAACACAGATAAGATGGGTTTATAGAAGCGGTAAATTCCTGGGCTACGGCAGCAGAGACCCTCATCACAGCAGCGTCCTGGGCCTTGGGCACATCAAAGCCAGTCAGAAATCGTGGTTCCTGAACTGAACGTGAGTCCATGGGGGAAACCTGATTTCTGAATGGTTAATATGAATTTCTCATTACCTGTTGCTTTTTAGAAACGTTTCTGTTATTTAAGGCAAGGTATTTCATTTGCCAGCTCACCCTACTTGAAGCTGGGCTCCCCCACGAGGCTGTAAGTTCCCTGAGGGTAGCCATGTCTCCTGGCCTCAGACTTGCTTTGAGAGTGAGGGGACCTGCTCACTTAGGCCACAAGCCTAGGCCGTGTCCTCGATTCTTCCCCCTCCCTCGTCACCTACATCCAACCCATCAGCAAACCCCGTCGATTCCCATCCCAAGCCTCTCCCTACAGAATGCAGGCGCCTCCTGTATATTAACCGTGTGTTTCTCCTGCTTGACGCCTGGAGTCTGGCTGACCCTGCAGAAAATGCCCCTCCCAGGGCCAGTCAATTCCTAGAGACAATAAGTGATTGGTTCTGGGGTGCACATACAAGCCACCCTATCCAGAACCCACATACCAGCCAACCACCCCCTCTATGGGGCTCTCACACTCAGGGCCACTGTCCCCTGCCCCAATCACCCAGGGCAAAGACCAGACAGTTAGGGGCAGCCCCTGGGCCCCAGAGCTGAAGCCGTTCCAAGCAGCCAATCCTGAGCCCGCGCACCCTGCCTCGCCTGTCCCTTCCCACGAAAACCGCAGCAAAGACCCTCGGCGTTTCCACGGCTCCTGCTGCCCTCCGACCAACCCTGCGGCTTCCTGTGTGGCCGTGTGGGTGGCGTGGCCACACCTGGACCATGATGACATTTACATTGCCAAACACCCTGGAGTTGAGCCCCTTGCCTGTCTGGACCCTTCGAAAAGCCCCCACCCACTCGGCGTGCCTCTCCTCTCGGCCCTTGGCCCGGGAGCCCCGGCAGTTTTCACAATGACAACTGATTGCGTCTCTCTCTCTCACTTACAATTCCCCAGAGCCTTTCACGACACATCCCTCGCCACGTCCTCCAAGGCCCCGTGTGTCCAGCAGCTGCTACGACCTGTTCTTGGGCCACCTCTTGCTCGGTCCTCCAGCCACACGGGCATCCTTTCGACTCCTCAGAGACACCACACTATTTCCTGCCTCGGGGCCTTTGCACGTGCTGTTCCCTCTGCCCGGACACTCTTCCTCCAGCTTTGCATGGCTGGCCTCCCTCCCCCGCTCCAGTCTCAGGCAAATGCCACCCCTTGGAGAGGCCTTCCTTAATTATACGGCCGACATCCTATTACTTTACCCTGTTTTACTGTCTTCACCACACTTGTCACTCTGTAACCTTTTTTTATCTGTTTACAGGCCATCTCCCCAGACACGCCCCCACTTGGAGTGGAACGGAAGCTCCTTGAAAACAAGAGCCCGTTCACAGCCGCGTCGCCTGAGTCTGTAGAGTCTGGCATACAGCACTGGGCGAATGAACGAGGGGTCCCTTACCTGTGCTTCCAAGGCTAGAGAGGGGAGGAGTGGAAGGGGCTGGTGAGTGCAGAGTTGTCCCCTGCTGTGGCCCTGCAGCCACTTAAGAGCTGCTGGCTCACCAGAGGCTCCCAAACTCCTGGCCCCAGGCCTGCAGCGTCAGGGCTGGGAGAGGCAGACAGGGACCGCTTCCTGGACAAGCCAAGGGGAAGCCAGCTTCTGTCTCGTGAGGTCCTGCTGACCATCACATTTCTCCTGCAAGGGTGCCCTGTCCTTCCCCAGACCCCAGGCTCATCTGTCGCCTGCTCTAGAAGCTGGGCTGTCCCCAGGCTGCGTCTCCGCTTGGCCCGAAGTGTGCGATGCAGCTTTTGCTGGTGCAGAGATGGCTGGGGTGGCTGCCAGCACTTTCATCTTTCCATTTCATCTGCCAGCCAAGAGCTTTCCCCTGCTTTTGCCTCTTAAGGCTTAAGGCAAGAAACGTTGACCTTGAGTACAGGTGCCTCTTGCTTCATTACCCAGGGTCCCCTGTCCTGGTTCACATTCAGGCCAGCAGCTGCCCAGACTTCTCTCTTCTTTTCCTGCGACCCCCGCCCTCAGGCAGCCTCGAAACAAAACCTAGGATCTTCCCCTCTGAGATCTGGCTCAGGCAGCACCTGCACTGCTACCTCTCCCCTTGTCCCCAAGGGCACCGATGCACCTCTTCGGACCGTGGTGAAGTGGCCGCTTCGAGAAAACATTCCCAGAGTCACTCAGGGCCATGTGAGAGGGAACGGGACTGCAGCACCTGGACGTGGTGGCCCCGGCTCCTCCCCCTGCACCACGTTCATCTGACAAACATATTTGAGGGTCTATTATTCGCCAGACATTGGTCAGCTGGGGTCTGTCTCCGGGGACCGGGTGAGGACTTCGGTCACTTCAGCGTGGCGGAGCTGTCCAACCAGATGTTTTCAGAGCTCCTGATGTGACAGTTCAACAAGGCATCCTGAGACAACTGGATATTTACACGTAAGAGAATGAAGTTGAACCCACTACCTCTCAAGAATGAACTAAAACTGGATCAAAAGTCTAAACGTAAGAGCTAAAACTATTGAACTCTCGGAAGAAAACGCAAGCATACATTTTCATGACGTTGGGTTAGGCAAAGCCTTCTTAGCTGGGACACCAAAAACACAAGCAACGAAAGAAAAAATAGATAAGTTGGACATCAACAGAATCAAAAACTATTATGCTTCAAAGGACACCATCAAGAAAGCGAAAAGACAGCCCACAGAACGGGAGAAAATTTTTGCCAACCATATATCTGGGAAGGGACTTGCATCTAAAATACATAAGGAATTCTAACAAGTCAATAATAAAAAGATGAGCCAACTGAAAAATGGGAAAAGAATCTGACTAGATTTTTCCAAAGAAGATTTACGAATGGCCAATAAGCACACGAGAAGATGCTCAATGTCATGAGGCATCGGGGAAACACAAATAAAAACCACAGTTAGATCCCACTCCACACTCGCGAGGATGGCTAGAATCAAAAAGTCTGACGATAACAAGCGTTGGTAAGGACGTGGAGAGACAGGAACCCTTGTATGTTGGTGGGAATGTCAAATGTTCAGCCGCTGTGGGAAACGGCCCTCAAAAAGTTAAATACAGAGTCACCGCATGACCCGGCTATTCCACTCCTTGGAATGAAAACCTGTCCACGCATGTTCATAGCAGCATCGTTCGTGATCATCCCGGAGTGGAACTAACCCAAATATCCATGAACTAATGAATGTGGTGTATCCATACACGCAAATATTATTTAGCTATAAAGAAGAATGAAGCACTAATACATGCTACAACATGGATGGCCTCCGAGGGCAGCATGTAGATACGTAGATATGTGTCTACATAACACGTATGTACACAAAAGGCCATATAATGTATGATTCTATGTATATGAAAAATCCGGAATAGGCAAATCCCTAAGACAGAAAGCAGATTGGCGGTCTGGGCTGAGAGGGTTGGGGGAACGTAGGGGGGGCGGGGTGACTGCTAACGAGCACAGGGTTGACTGTCGAGGTGATGAAAAGTCGTTCTGCATTGACTGCAGAGGCGGCCGCACAACTCCGTGACTACTAAAAACCAGTAAATTGTATACTTTAAATGGGTGAATTGTACAGTATACGAATTATATCGCTGTAAAGCTGTTATTTAAAAAATCACGTGATAAAGATGCTGGACAATCCAGAAAGTCTGAGAATCTGCAAACTTACAGGTTTTGGTGGGCAGAATAAGGACTCTCTGAAGACGGCCAGGCCCTACTGTCCAGAACCTGCAAGCATGTCACCTTACGTGACAAAAGGGACTTTTGCAGATGTGACTAAAGGTGTGGACTCTGAGATGGGGAGGTTATCCTGGATTAGAGGAGTGTGCCCAATCTCATTGCACGAGTGCGTGAAAGCAGGGCCCTTTCCCAGCTGGGACAGAGAGACGAAGCTGAAAAAGAAGGAGAGACTCAAAGCATTTGACCTTCTGTTGAAGATGGAGGTCGGGGGCCACAAGCCAGGGCATGCGGTGGCCTCTGGAAGCTGGGAATGGCCCTCTGCTGACAGCCAGCAAGGCAGCAGAGATCTTAGTCCGAAATCGCCAGGAACCGAATTCTGCCAACACCCAACTGAGCAAGAAAAGGGGTCCCCCAGAAAGGAACGCAGCCCTGCGATTCCTCAGTTTTAGCCCAGTAAGGCCTGTGGGGGACTTCTGACCTACAGGATAATATAATTGTGTTATTTAAGCCAGGGGTCCCCAACCCCTGGGCTGAGGACTGATACCAGTCCGCGGCCTGTTAGGAACCAAGCCACACAGCAGGTGAGCGGCAAGCGAGCGAAGCTTCATCTGTATTCGCAGCCGCTCCCTGGCGCCAGCATCACCGCCTCAGCTCCACCTCAGATCATCATGCGTTAGGTTCTCATAGGGGCACCGGTCCCCGATGCCCCAAAGGTCGAAGGCTGCTGGTTTAAGCCACACTTGTTACAGCAGCAACAGAAAACCAATGCAATAGCTACTTTATGTAGACTTTATGAAGCTAGTCTTTAAAAAAATAGAGTGCTGAGCTTTCTCATGGCTGGAGAGGGAACGATCTGCTCATGGCTGAAAATCCACGACACCTGTTCTCCCCCTCTCCACTCCCTGCGAAAAGCAGACTGAAGAAGCAGAGCTGACATAGTGAGTGGTGCCTGAAAATAGAAACTGCAACGTGATTTTATTTCTAACTCCACAGACATGTCTTGTGAGTCATTCATCACTGTGGGTCTCACTTTCCATGTCTGTGAAGCAGGCTGAGTTACCCCTGACTTCTGCCTACCCTGCAGTTTGGGAAGACAGAAAAATGGGCTCAGAGAGAGAGCTCCTGGGTTGTCTCGACAGACACAGTTCAGGTCACAGGACCCCTGGGGGAGCACCACTCCTGTCTCTGGCTTCCTCCAGAGGGTTTGGGGCACACCGGGTCCCCAGGGACAAGGCCTGTGGTGTCTGCTGTTGGCTCGGAAATGAGAAAAGCTTCAGGTCAGCAACTGTGCTGAAGCCAAACGCCAGGCCCAAATGGACAAGGTCCTAGAGCTTTGTTTTTCAGGGGGCGAGACTCTCACACCTGGATGAGACCCGATTGTCTGTGGGATGGAAAGGAAACGAAGCAGTGGCCCAGGTAAGACGAGAAGGTAGCGTCGGGAGGAGACCGAGGTGAACGTGAAGGTGAGAGAGGACAGAAAAATGGGAATGCCTCAGTGACGTTGGGGAAGAAACACCGTCGGCGGCAGCAGTTGTGACACCCTAGGCTCATTTCGCGTCCCTCCTCACACCCCAGCCCACCAACACCTAAGTGAGCACAGACATTTTCTTGGTAAGCTGGTTACAACTGACCGGCTTTGGGATATTTTTAAAGATTGCCTTCAAGGTACCTGAAGATCACCCTTGCGATGGCCGCCTAGAGATCTGGGAAGCGTCCCCTCTGCTCATCTCAGCCTCTGGGCGCCCGCTTTCTCCCATCTGTACCTCCCTTGGCCACGGTTTACATGGTTGTGTGGGTACACGGTGCACCCGGGGTTACAGAACCTGGGACGGGCTCCCAGACAGGAGTCCTGGCATCACTCCGTCCGGTTGAGCTGGCCCCGGCCCAGACCGTCCTGCCCACTTGCAGTTGTGGGGGCAGGCCAGTGGGTACCTGGCTCCTTGACCCTCTGCACAGGTCCCACCCAGGATGGCTCCAACCCTTCCTGAGTTGCGGTAGCCCACTATAGGCCCCCAGATGGCTCTGGCCTTGGCGACAGTGAGGCCCAGCCCCCTCAGCTCTCCAGCCTTCCTAGAACCTTCTTGCCCAACATCCTGTGTGGTAATCACGCCTGTTACCACCACTTGGTCTTGCTGGCCACTGCCAAGTTCCCTCTGCTCGTTCCCGACCCTCTACTCTGCTGGAACCTTCAAGAAACAAAAAGCTGCTCCAAGCTTTTTCTCTCTGGTTCAGAGTCCCCTCTCTTGGGTGGCCCAGTGGTCTTCAGCAGAGATGGCCACGCATTCTCCCGTATCTGGGGTGGGAGGAAGGCGGGTCTAGAGAAGGGACAGAGTACGGATGGGTGATGTACACCCAGTAAGTAGTCCTGGGTGGTCTGGCTGGCCAGAGTAGCACTGTCTCTACCTTGATTAACCTGAGGTCACTTAGAGTCTGCTGAGAAGCAGGAAGAAGCTGCTGTCTCTCTAGCAGCTGGGGCCCCACTGGGGGCACTGACGGCACTGTAAGGCTGGGATAAAAGTGGGCATGACGTTGCCAGGGTGAGGGTCAGATACTGCATGATAAGGATGAGTGGGGTAGGGGACTGACGCCCCATCCACCGAGTGCTGAGAGAGGCAGCTGACCGGGTTATGTCACTTATATGCCTCACTGTCACCCCACAGACAGGACCGATTCCCACTTATTAGCTTGCTAATAAAGCCACACAGGTGCCAGCTACCATTCACCGAGTATTTGTCACAGGCCACATAACCCCTGAGGCGGGTACTCGCATTGTCCCCACGGCACAGATGAAGAAACCGAGTCTCAGGTTACTGTCTTCAAGGTCACACAGGTGGAAGCAGAGACTGGAAGCCACGTGGTGGCGGCATGGCCATCGCGTGCTCTCCGACCCCTAAATCACTGCCTCGGGACATTGAAAATGCGATGCACCAAGACGCTCTTTCTGCGGCCGGAGAAGAGCAAGGCCTGGCGAGGGCAGGTGGCCTGTTCCAGGGCCCCCGGCTCGTGCCGGATCCTGGCGAGGAGCCAGCAGCCAGGCTCCCAGACGTCGCCCACAGCACAGCCACTTCCCTCGGACACTCGTGTCTCGGAAGGCAGCCCCTGCGATGCACGACAGAACCCAGGGCAGGACAGCAGGGCCGCGGGTGGGAGGGGGGACGAGCCACTCGCTCGCCCATTTCCCTCCGAAGTCCCGCGGAGCCACAGGACCCAAGGCATCTTTCGGGAGGCTCCGCCTCCTCCAGCACCCCGGACC
>NW_006436888.1:6532746-6544432 GCF_000325575.1 Pteropus alecto | reverse complement strand
ATCTCCTAGGGCATGTTGTTGGGAAGAGTCACCTTCGCCACCACTTGCCCGCCTGCCGCTGCTCCGAACCGGGCGGGGCCGGAGCTTGCCGGAATTTCCCCTCCCACTCTCCTTCGGCAAAATGAACTAGCTGTTCCTGTCCACTTTGGCGGATTCCTGGGCGTGGGTTCTGTTCGGTGGCAGTTCGGCAGGAGGCGGCCGGGCCCCTGCGAGGCTAGTCTAGAGGGCCCAGCGGCGTCTCTTCCCAGCCTTTGGAATCCATTTCAACGAGAGCAGGGACTCGGTGCTTTTTTCCTGTCATCTGCTTGATCTTTGCCATTAACCCTCAGGTTTCAATCAGCGTCCCCAGTAAACCGATCCAGTCAATGGTTTTCCAGAAGTAAAGCTCCCCGGAGCTCTGAAAACCAGCTCGCTCAAACCTGACAGTTTTGCCAGAAATGAGAACTTCTGGAAAAGTCATAAGCCAGAATTCCTGCCCCGTCGCCCCCTCCTCCCCAGGCCCAAAGAGAGAAAACTGGTGTGGAGTGGACATATTTTTAGTTATGTTCTGCGTTTTCTGCAGCGATAAATGGCTGATAGAATTTTTGACCTTATGAGGCTGATTTTTTGCTAAGTTTTGGGAGCGCTTGAGATAAAAATGCTCAGCGTTTGGCATGGACAGAGCTCATTTTGCAGACAGCGTGTGTGTGTGTGTGTGTGTGTGTGTGTGTGTAACTGTTTCTTTGAGGTACCTGACTGCTCAACAAATAACCACTCTAGGCAAACATTTAAGTCATTTGTATCCAAAGACTGGAGTTTACTACTTTCCTTTTACAGTCAGATGGTTTTAGGTCATTTAAAAGGGAAACAGTTAAATCCGTGGGCAAAGAGGAAAACCAAGAGCCACTCTGGACATCTGTGGCCCCGCCACCGCTCACTTTATCGATGGAATTTGAACAAGACAGATGTCATTGCTTGTTGCCACACTTCACCTGGACTCTGTCAGCAGGCCCTCACTGGAGCGGAGCAGGAAGTCTGGTTTTGCTTTTTGCTGCCCAGAGTTGGGAGCCAGGTGGCTGTTGGTCTGGGAGAGCTCTCACCACCATCACCTCCCAGAGTATTTTCACGGCCATGATCTGGATTTTCTCCGCCAGGAGTTAAAAGGAGGTGGACGATCCCCATTACACAGCTGGAGAGAAAGGTCCTGAGCAGTTAAGCAAAAGGCCTAGGGCTTCAGAGTTAGACGCTTACTCTCCTCTGTCCTTTGGGCTAGATTATAAACCCTTCAAGGGCTGGGGTGGAGACTTTTTAACCATCTCGGCATCATATCTCTTCGATTTTCCATCTCTTTGATGTTTTATCACTGTGGCGGGAAGGTCGACGAGCTAGCTGGTCCTTGGCAGTTTTTCTGTTGTGGGGTGGTTAATTGGTTTTGCAGCAGTTCCAAGAAGCTAGCAAGAAAAGTCCCTTTACTCATGATGCTGTTGGTTTCATAATGATTGAAGCTAACATTTCTTGGGTGCTTACCGTATGGCAAGCTTTGTTCCGAGTGCTTAGTATGGATTATCTCATTTTGTGCTTCTTATCAATTTATTTCCCCACTCTGTGGTTGAGGTGCAGAGAGGTCAAATAATTCATTTAAGGTCACACAGCTACCGTGTGGCAGAGCAAGGCTTTGAACCCCAAATTCTCACACCTAATCAGTTCTCCAGAAACTGCCCACCCATCTCGGCCCTCCAGGTTTTAATAAAGCAACTCAGGCTTCAACAATGTTTTCATGACGTCAAAAGGAAGGACAGTGAATCACCATTAGGTAAAGTGGACTGAGGCCATTTATAGCAGTTAGCGTCAGGGCAAGTTGACCTCAGGGAGCAGCACTGCCGACCGGCCTGGGTGGCTTCTGCTTAAACCACTGTGGTCCCAGTCTGTTGGAGGAGCAGAATCCGCGGCCAGGCTGATGCAGCGTTATGCATCTTGCCCTTTGGGGTTGCGATCACACGTTTTAAGGTAAGTGCTGGAGCTGGTCCACCTGTACTCAGATCCCACCATGCATCTTGCCCTTTGGGGTTGCGATCACACGTTTTACAGGTAGGAGTAAGGTAAGTGCTGGAGCCGGTCCACCTGTACTCAGATCCCATCACCTTCAGTAAGTAATTTTACCTCTCTTCGCCTTCGTTTCCTCTCTACTTCTTCTGATAATGGGGACGGTATTGTCCCTGCCTTAGAGATTGCGGTAGGGTGCATGTCAGGCTCTTAGCCTTGCATTTGACATGTAATTAGAAATAGCTCTTTTATTAATACTCTTGTTGCAAGGGGTGAGCTGCTGCTAATGGGTGCTGTGTCGCAGTGCTTGAAATCACCATTAGAGATTTGTTTCTTTGTGCCATCATCCCAATGCAGAGAGCTCAGACACAGGTGACAGTGGTCCTATGCAAATGGGACTTATTTGTTCATTCGGCAGATATTTATAGTGCATCCTCTGTGTGCCAGGCCCTATTTTGGGTTCCGCAGTGAACAAAAACACAAAACCCCTCATTGGCACTTACATTCTTGAGGAGAGCGGTGACAGACAATAAACAAAATAAATATCACATACGGTATATTAGAAAGTCATACATATTAAGGAGAGAAATAAAGCAGTGGATGAGATGCGGGTAAGAGGGTTACAATCTTACCTCGTCGGCTGAGAAAGCCTCGCTGAGAAGGTGACATTTCAGCCAAGAACTGAAGTTAGTGAGAGGGCGAAGCACGTGGACGTCTGCGGGGAAAAGCAGGTCAGGCAGAGAGAACAGCACGTGCAAAGGCCCTGAGGCAGGAGGACGGGTGTCCGGAACCTGTGGAGGGCAGAGAAGCGGGAGCAGGGATCAAAGAGGGAACGCGCGGGAGGCCAGCACGTGTCGGCCCTGCAGGGCACCGGACAGAAAAATGACACGGTCTGACCGGTGCTATAAAAAGATCACCGTGACTGCCGTGTTCGGGCAAAGAAACGCGGGAGGCCAGTTAGGTGGCTCCATCAGTCATCCAGACGGGGGCGATGCTGGCCAGGACCAGAGTGGAGCGGCGGGAGGTGGCGACATGTGGCTACACGCACGCAGATTTTGAAGATGGAAACTGTGGGATTTGCTGACAGATCAGATGACCCCAAGATTTCTGGCCTGAGCGCCTAGGAGGATAGTGTTCTTTCACTGGGAATGGAGAAATCTGCACGTGGAGCACGTTTGGAGAGAAGTCAGTTCAATTCTGAACATGGAAAGCTGTGGACAGCCAGCTCATGGTGTCGGAGTGGGAGCTGATTGTACGAGTGAGGAGTTTAAGTTCTTACTGGAAATATAGACTTGGCCTGAAGGCGGTTGTGTGCTGGGAAATATTTAACAACTGACTCAGCTGGGGATGTGGGGCTGGGGGAGCCTGGTCTGTAGCATTCGCTGGGTAAATACTCCAGTGCTGGCCAGTTTCAAACACGCCGTTACAGAATATCTTCGCCTTATAGACACAATAGATGTCAATAATGTCAAGAGCATAGATACTAGTAAAATGTCGTAAAATAACTAGGACGTCATGAGTGTTGAGTATTTATTACCTTGGGTTTTTATATAATTTGTTTGGTTATAAATTTGTATAATTCAGTTATTAATGGTTGTGTTTAATGACCGGCTTGAAAAATTCTTGAAAAATTAGCAATTGAATCTGGTGTGCAAGGTACGAGGTGGCTCCAGGACACCATTGGGCTCATTGGGACCCAAGATCGGTACCTAAAGAGGTGAAGGGAATAAGGATTCTCTGGGATTGTGGAGGAAAATGGGACCCAGAGCCGATCTTGCTGCTTTTGTCCCCAGTCTAGTCCTGAGCAGAGGGAAGGCAGATGGCAGGTCATTGATGAGGGTTTGTCTTGCACTGCACAGGTGTGTGTGGCCCGGATGGGCTCCAACGTGAAGGGAAGAGTACAGGAAAAACACTTGAGTCAGCGATTCTAGACGAGACCGGCACGTCCCCTTGGACTTGAGCTGAACGTGATCTTTAGTTTGAACGCTCATTTCATTCCTACACGTTCTTTTAAAAATTCCAGACTCAGGGGCTGTGATTTGAAGAACACCTCCCTCCTTCCTGCCTGACAGAAGGTCGGAATCCAAGGTGTCACGTTGAGAAAGGGAGCAGGGCAGCCGCTGCCACTGACCTTTACCTCCGGCCGCTCTCCTGCCCCGGGGCTGCTGGGAACAGAGGCTCAGAGCTGCTTCCTCCTGGGGTTTACCAGAAACCGCCCTGCCGCCGAGCGCCAGCCAAGCTGGGTCCGTGCCGGTCGGGGGCAGGCACGGCTGCGTGAGTGCCCTCATAGCTGCCTCTAGTCCTTGGGCAGAAACAAAGACTGGAACCCCAATTGTGATCCAGACCCTCTGGCTGGCCAGTGTTCACAGCTTTGGGGATGTTAGCAGAGCTGTACTTTAAAAGGTGAGTCCCCCAGGATGCCTCGTAGGAACCCCTCTGTCTGGAGTTGGGGGCAGTGAAGGGTGCCTGGACCAGGGACATGCGCCCATCAGTCCCGATGCTGTGATGAGCCTGTCCGAAGGACGTCTGTCACACCTCCCTAGAGGATGCCCTGTGGCACCACACTTCATCGTGTAGTATGTTTTTGGCAAGTGTCTTGTATAATAATTGTTAAATGAAATCGCATCCTCCACGCACTTGAGCTATAGCCTAACCTCTAAATGACACTCAGTTCTCAGCTCATTGCTTCCAATTTTAGTCCTGGATTTCCCGGCCTTGCTGCATTGCCGTAAAGCTCTAAGCACTTAACTGCCCTTCCAGAAAGATGGCAGGCAGCTCTCTGATAATAGATGAGCATCTCCTGTCCTTGGACAGCACAGGACTTAGGGGCAGTAAAGTATGATATTGATCCTTTAGCTCAGTCTCTTCATTTCACAGATGAGGAAACTAAGGCTAAGTGGCTTGTTCAAGGTTACGTGGTTGTTCAGCGGCCGGGCCTGGAGAAGAATCACCACGTATTCCAGTTCACAATCTAGGACAGCTCGTCTTGTCCCAGAGCTTCGCGAACTTGTCGCTAAGGGTTTTCTTATTAATTAATTAATTAATTAAAAATAGAAGGAAGTCGTAGCAGGACCAGCGGCTAGAAGGCCACGTCCACGCTTTTTGGCTAACCTTCGGTCTGTAATTTTAGAAGATTTATTCTGCAGCCCATTCCTCTCAGAGCAGGCAAGGAGGCGGGAGGAAATGCTTCAGAGAAGCATTCAGAAGCAGAGCCTCGCAGCACGAGAGAGGCTTCCACCGCAGGGGTGTGGGGGAGCCATCTGGTTTCCCGGTTTTCAGATGAGGAAAAGTGGACGCAAAACGGACTGGGTGACTCAATTAGGTCATACAGCTAGGAGGTGGCCTTGAGCCCAGGTCCTCTGACCCAGATGCCACATTCCGTTTGCACAGTGACCGAGGCTCAGGTTTTGTGACTCGACACTTGGCCTCGCCTGCAGCTTTCTCATCCGTAAAGTGGGCACCATCACAGACCCTCCTTCAGGAGACGGTTTTGAGGAAAGACGGAGACAGCGCGTGTAAATCTGCACACGCAGACCCCGTGGTGAGCGGCAGGCTCTCGGTAGTTTGGGCAGGGGGATGAGCAAATCTAAACCATTCCAGGCTGTTTCGAAATTCCCACATTTGGACCTGCAGAACGGAGAGTTCACGGCCTTGGCGAAGGGAGCAGGAGGCAGGTGTATGTGTTTTGATTCTGACGCCCCCTCCGATGAGAGCCGCAGCTCTAGCCTTAGTCCTCAGCGTTCCGGAGTCAGCACCTCAGCTGTCAGCACCTCGGGCCCCTCCCCGGATTTTCTGCATCGGAATCTGTGCTTTTAAAAGCTCTTCGGGAGATTCAGATGCACATTAAAGTTTGAGAAACATCGTTAAGATTAAAAATATGCTAGTAACACACACACATACCGGATCAGGAACTACAGAGCAAGCAACCGTGTCGCAATAACTGATCTCTCTGATCTGTGCTTGTTGAAAGGCGTGCTGGGGACACAAGCAAGAGATAAGGGAGGCTGACCGGGGACTGGGAACAGGGCTGGTCCGGGGAGCCTGCAGCCGGGCCTCTGAGTCAGAACAGGATTAAACGGAGGGCTGGGGGGTTGGTTCGGGCCAGGCAGCCGGGCGGGCGTGCGTCACAGCTTTCTGCAGTCCTCCGGGGTGGGGTGGCCCCCGGGGCTTTCTCACCTGCCCATCCGGGCACTCCGAGCTCCCGGAGCGCCTCTCCTCGTACCAGGCGCCTGGAGCCCGAGCTGGACAACCCGACCAGGATCTCTGCTCCGCCGCGTGCCAGCTGGCGCCTCCTCCCCCCACCCAGGCTGCTCTCTGGGCTTCAGATTTCTAACTGCCGCTGCCTGCACTGACCTTGCAGCTTTTCCTTCCCTCCAGACCCAGGCGGTTGAGAAAGAAACGCTTGAAGGGCCAGGGACAAGAACTGGAAAGCGGGAGGAGAAAGTAGGATGGGCGTGCGGTCACCGAGGAGTGTACATGAAGGACACGTGGGAGAGAAAGGCTGAGGGGCCACCCACGGGGCCCCTCGGTTCCAGTTAAGGCTCCATAAGGGTAATGTCCGGTGTCCCGTAGGTCCTGGTGCAAACGCCGCTGTCGGGTCCTCTTCTGGGTTTGGCTACTAACTGGTGCCACCTCGGGGTGGATCTCGAGAGAGGGGAGGACAAGGCAAAGGGAAATGTGAAGGACGGACAGGGCCTGATGCCAGAGCCAGGAGGCAGATCTGGCCCCTCTGTATGGGGGATGACGCAGGGCCGTGGGAATGTCAGCCGGCCAGGTCTGCGGGGCCTTTGTAAGTCCCCGCTGTTTCTTTAAACCTCAGTTCTGTCTGTGGAACCAGATTATAGCCGCATTGTTGAGGGTTTTGTTAATCCTTTAGCTGCCACATAACAGGTGCTGCTCAGTGATCTCAGCTCCGTCTTCATTGCTGCCCCAGGCTGGGCCCCATTCCCCCGTTTCTTTCTCAGAGCCACATTGCCGGCCAAGGTTCCTGTCCTCACTTCCTCCGCCTCTCCCCCAAGCACTGGCCTTGCTGGGAAATTGGAGAACTGGGGAGAGCTGAGGAGTAAGAATCAAGCACATAAAGCTTTACAACCTCGGTCAGAACAGAAGGCCAGAGAAAGCCAATCCGCTGGTGCGTTTGTGCAGGTCCGAAGCCTCTCGCCTTTTAGACACGTCAGCTGCTTCAGATCAGGCTGAAAACCAGCCAAGATGTTGGGCCCACCTTGGGGAGGCCGCAGCACGCAAGGGCTATGTGGTCAGCTCAGGAGCCAGGGAGCCTGGTGCCTGCCCGGCACCCCCAGTTTCTCCCCCTGGGACCTTCACCTCCCTGAGCCTCAGCTGTTCTGTCTGCAGTAGGGCGACTGTACGAGTACCCCCTCCACGCGTTCTCTTCAGGGTTCTGGTCCACCTTCGGTGAGAGCTAACACGTCTACCAAGACATCTACCAAGTTCATTGTTCACGGCTCTGATTAACAGCCTGTTATGATAGCTGCCACTTATGTAGTGTTTAGTAGGTGGTAGGCACTGTCCAAAGCACATTATAAATATCAACTCATCTTATCCTTATAATGGCCCTGTGCCGTAGGTAGCACCATTACCCCCATTTCAGATGAGGAAACCGAGGTACAGAGGGGTGTTATAATTGTCCAAGCTACGGGGCTGAGCTGGGATTCGAACTCGGTCAGTCGGTGCCAGAGTCTGTGTTTTTAATCACTGTGCTATAGCAATGGCGAGCTGTCACTTTGTGCTTGGGGCCCAGCGGACGTGGGAGAAGCAAAGAGAGACGTCAGGGGAGGTGATCGTGCTTTCTCACAGGGCCAGCGTCATCTAAGGGCCGGCTGCCATTCCTGAGCTGCCCCGATGGCCCAGGCGGCCTGTGCTCAGGCGTGACACTGGCCTGGGCTGTACAGCGGACAGCTCCAACCCCATGGCAAGCCCTGTGGGCCTCCCTCGTGGCTTGTGCCACCTTCCCGCGCTCCTGCAGCAAAATGGGCCACCTCTTGCAAGTGGACTACCGCCTCGCCGGGCATAGTCCTTGTTTGCAAAGCAGGCTCCCTGCTCCCCCGCCCCGCCCCCACCCCCCAGCTTCTTGGCACAGAAGCAAGCTGCCAAGGAGGGGCGGCGGGGGGGAGCTGTGGGACTGTCACGTCTTCCTGAGAAACAGTGTGGTTGTTTCTTTGCCAGGCAGGAAGTGTTTGATAGCCTAGAAGTATCACAGCCACCTGAGCCGTGTCTGATCCTTCCTTGTTCCTTGTCTGTCTTTCCCAGGCACCCCAGACACCCGGGCTTCTGGAAGATGCTCGCCGTGGCAACGTGTGTGGCCCTTCTGGGCTGCCTGCAGGCCCAGAAGCTCCAGGGCCATGTCTCCGTAATCCTGCTGGGAGCAACTGGGGACCTGGCCAGAAAATACTTATGGCAAGGCCTGTTCCAGCTGTACCTGGATGAGGCGGGGCAGGGCCACAGTTTCAGCTTCCACGGGGCCGCTCTGACGGCCACCAAGCAGGGCCAAGAGGTCATGGCCAAGGTCCTGGAGTCCCTCTCCTGCCCCGAGGACGTGGCGCCCAGCCGCTGTGCCGAACTGAAGGACCAGTTCCGGCGGCTGAGCCAGTACCGCCAGCTGAAGACCAGCGAGGACTACGTGGCCCTGAGCGAGGGCGTCGAGGCGCTGGTGCAGCAGGAGGGCCGCCGGGAGGCCGGCCGGCTCTTCTACTTCTCTGTGCCGCCCTTCGCCTACGCGGACATCGCCCGCAACATCAATAGCAGCTGCCGCCCCGGCCCGGGCGCCTGGCTGCGGGTCGTCCTCGAGAAACCCTTCGGCCACGACCACCTCTCAGCCCAGCAGCTGGCCACGGAGCTGGGGAGTTTTTTCCAGGAGGAGGAGATGTACCGCGTGGACCATTACCTGGGCAAGCAGGTGAGCTTCAGCTTGGAGCCTGCCAGGATGGGCGTGAGCTGGGCGCAGGTAGACGGGTAGACTCCCTGGCCGGGGCCACACCGCTCACTGTGGAGTCGGGCCTGAGGGCACATGAAATCCGAGCTCCTGTGGCCGTTTCGAGGGTGGGCACGAGGCGCGAGGGAGGGGCATGAGCCCCGAGGCATAGCGACAGGACCACGTGGCCCTCGCCCACCTGCCCAGCCGCGTGGGCTCCCGTGTGTCCCGTCCTCCTCGTTTCCCAGCCTGGGTCTCTCCGCCTTGTCCTGCATCCTCCGGAGGTGGCCGCAAAGGCCCTGGGGTCTGGACCCGGCTTCCGTTGGGGTAGCTGTGGGAATCAGAACGAACCGCTCCATTCCACATCCCTCTGCCTTTTCTTCGGCATCTTTGTCTTCCCGAGTTCTGGTTTGAGCCCGGAGGCTGGTAACGAGATCTTAAAACTGAGCCGGGGCGCAGGTTACGTCCGCGCTGCTCACCCAGGCCCTGTGGCAGAGCAGGGGGCTGACCTCGGAGGAGTCTGCTGGCCGGCCACTTCACTCTGGACTCGGACTCGGGACCCCTGTAGGACACCTCTTCCCAGAAGGGCCAGCAGAGAGCGCCACCTGTGTTCTCTGGTGCTGACCAGGCTGGGAGCCCAGGGTCCAGGTGGAGTCACTGCGCAGTCACCTGCGTCAGAGCCATCGCTCTCCCCCGTTTGGAGCAGTGCTCCCCAAGAGTGGTCCTTAGACCAGAGCCTGTCCTGGTGAGGTTTTCACTTGTTCATGGGGAAAATGAAAAAAAAAAAAAAAATTGAATGTTTTCCATTTGAAGTTTTTGCTTGTTCATGGGGAAAATGAAAAAAAAAAAAAAAAAGAAAAAATTGAATGTTTTCCATTTGAAGTTTTTCTTGCTTCATTTTTGGTGTTGTAATATCTTTCTTTTATTAAAAGTCGACGGTAATAGAAGATAGATCAGCTTAGATATTTTCCTTCTTGGCAAAAGAAAAAGCTGGTAACCCCATGGGGTCCCTTAAAAGCTCTGAGTCCTTCCTGGGCTGCGAAGCCTTGACGCCCCAGGGAGTGCCTTGTCTGGGCGTCCTCTCTGAATGGGGCCCTGCTCGGGAGTGGGGACTCCCCGTGAGGCCTGAGGGCCTGAGGAGAGCCCGCAGAACCGCCCGTCTCCTCCCCGCCAGGCCGTGGCTCAGATCCTGCCTTTCCGAGACCAGAACCGCAAGGCCCTGGATGGCCTCTGGAACCGGCACCACGTGGAGCGCGTGGAGATCGTCATGAAAGAGACGGTGGATGCAGAAGGTGTGTGAGCGGGCGCCCCGCCCTGCCTCGCCCGGGCGCCCCACCTCACCCTCCCCCTGCCCTGAACCTGGTGAGGCCTCCAGCAGGAGGGGCTGTGGGTCAGCCCAGCCCCCAAGGCTTCCCAGGGAGGGTTCGGCTGGTGTGTGGCCGCCCCCTCCCAGGACATGCTCAATCCCAGTGCCTGCGGGCAAACCTGACGGCTCTTGAATGGTCAGGGAGCTTAGGGAGCCCGCGGTCTAGTTCAGTAAACTCTGCTCAGACGTCAAAACAGCCCGCACAGCGGTAACTGCTGGACCCGAGCCTGCGTGTCTCGCGAGTGTGACGGAGACTGTGAGGCTGCATGGGGTCCCTCAGACTTCCATGCTTGCACAGGGGCATCCTCTGCCCAGACAGCTTCTCCTCGCCGTCTCCTCCCTTCAATCACCCCGCCCTTGGTCTTCAGCTCAATGTCGCTCGCCTGGGAGGGCCTCCGCCCAGCCTCTTGACAAGGCCTCCGCCCTTTGACCAGGGTGCCAGGGGTTCCTGTCTCGTACCTGTCCAGTCTGCCCCCCACGGACGGTGGCGTCCAGACCGTCCCTGCTCTGACCCCCGGCACACGCCTCAGAAGTGCTGAGTACACGCCGGAGGAACGGTGTTGACTTGGGAGTCAGGAGACCTGTGTCTTAGGCCCGTCCCTGCCTTCACCTGGGTCACCTTGGCATGTCACTTACATATCTGAGATGAGCACGTTGCGTAGTTGACAACAGCTAAGGCCCCTTTGAGCTCTGGCATTCTGTGATTTCATCAGGTTTTTTTTGCGGGGGGGTCGTCTGTTGTGGCACGAACGATTCTGAGACCCACGGAGCCAATTGAGATGAATTATGAGCCTTTATTAGCCGGCCGGCGACTGACTCTCTACCACGCAGGGCTAGAGGAGATCAGCCCCGAGCTTCCAGAGGAGGCAGCTTAGAAAGCCTCCAACTACATCCTTGAATAAGCAGATTACAAGAAGCAGAAGTTAGCCGTTAACGTTTTGTCCAAAGATAAATGTATCTGGGGAAGTCTCAGATCAAACAGGGCCTAGTAGACAGTTTTATTATCTTTACCTTGGAATGTTGCACTGCTCCTGGGCCGGACGCCTGGAGATATCACCTCCCTGTAACTGAGTTACTGCTCTCCCTGGGGGCTGGCGCCTGGGGATCCCACCTCCCTGAAACTGGAGAATTTCCACTTTTGCACGTCGACTGCATATGTTCAAAGCATCAGTTCTTACTCAAATTAATAAAAGCTATTCTTATTATGTCCTAGTCCCTCCAGTACCCGAACGGGGTGGGTGCTGACAGACGGGGTTTCCTGACGTGCCCAAGGTCACACGGTGGGTCGCGGGGCAGGCGGTCTGGCTCCGGCACCAGCCTCTGCTCTGGACATGCAGCTCACCCTGCGACTGCTTCTGCAGGACGGGAAG
>NW_006436888.1:6532283-6532689 GCF_000325575.1 Pteropus alecto | reverse complement strand
CAGGCCCCTCAGGCCTGGGACCGGGAGACTTCCCTCCCTCCCTTTGCCTCCTCCTCTTTTTCTTCCTCTTCCCCTCGGTTACTCTTCCCCTTTCTCTCCCTTCATCTTTGGTTGTGTATTTGGCGCTAGAAGCTCTGTGTGGATGCCCAGAGGTGTGAGACCCAGCCTCTGTCCCCTGATACCCCGCAGCTCTACTGGGGGAAAGGATGTGTGGGGGCACACTCCGAAGTGAATGGTGCCCTAGGAGGCAGGCGGGGAGGCAGGCGGGCTGGGGGTGCTGCTGTCCTTGAGTGGAGCTGGGTCCTCCAGTCTGGAACCCGGTCAGAAGAGTCCCGTCCCCACACTGGGTTGGGCCTTCGAGGGTCTCGGGACCCTCCCCGGCCCTCCCGCCTTTCCCCTCCTGGCC
>NW_006436888.1:6526032-6531988 GCF_000325575.1 Pteropus alecto | reverse complement strand
GTGCACCCTGGATTGGGAAGAGCCGCGACATCTGTGGGTACCCACTGGCACCGTCGCCTCGTTTCTTGCGGCCCTCTGCACCCCGTTTCCTTCTGGCATCTGGTGTCGTTGTGGGTTTCTTCGCGGCACCCCCTGCAGCCTGGGGCTAGGCAAAGTGCAGCAAAGGGCCTTTTAGATTTTGGAGAACGGCGAACAGCAGGCAGGACGGAGAGGCAGGGGCCTGGGCCAGTCTTCGTCCTGGGGCAGGGGCTGCGGGTGGGGTGGGGGTGTCTCCAGTTTGAACAGCAGCCCCAAAGCAGAAGTCCCAGGGGAGGGTGCTGTGGGACCAAAGCACAGGCCTGACTGTCTGTGGGGTGCGGGTTCTGAGGGGTCTCGCTGCTGCCCAGCCCCTGAGCTCACTGCTGCTTCACTCAGGTGCTCACTGTGCCTTCAGCCCAAAGGCAAAGAGAGATGCAGGGCAGGGCAGGCGGCCGGGGACCCGCTGGCCCCAAGGGGCTTGCAGCCAGTAAGGATGCAGTCGGGGGGCTGGCTCAGCCTACTGTCCCTGTCAGGGGTGACCAGCAGGACTGCAGCTGTCCTGGGGGTCGGGTCTCCCTGGCCAGCCTGCTTACCTGCCCATTGCGTATTCAGGCCCAGAGCAGGGCGTACAAGGGTGACTTCCTGCTCATCCCCACAGCAAGTGGGGCCTTGGGCATGAATGTGCACCCCTCCTCCAACCAGAAGGACAAGGCTTCGTCACTTCCCAAGGAAGTGGCCCGAGCAGTGGTCCCTCCTGTCCCCTCCGTGTCCCGCTTTGGAGCCCGTCCCTCGGGGGGGCTGCTGTCGACTCCAGTGCAGGCTGGAGAGAGAGGACAGGAGCCGTGGACCCCACAGCCAGCCCACCGTGGCCAGCGAGCCCCGTGCGCAGCACCTCAGGGCCCTGCTTGCCTTCTCCCCGGTCGGGGTGGGAAGCAGGCAGGAGGAAGGACTGGCCTCCTGCTGGAGGTCGCTGTGCCCGCTGCAGTGGCACCGAGGTGGCCAGGAAGGTCCTGAGGCAGGATGCAGAGCCCAGCATTCCGACTGTTAAGCCCAGGGGCCACAGCCGGCCTTCCTCCCGCCACCTAGCCACTTCCTCAGGCCGGCAGGTGCTGCCCCCAGCTGCCTCCTCCTCCCCCCTGTGGTCCTGGCTGTCCCCTCTGATTCTTTCACAGGGAGGCACTAGTGCGACCTGGTCCCTGGCAGCAGCCAAGCCCGCCGCCCCGAGTGCTGGAAGGGGCAGGGGCTGCAAGCAGGGCATAGGAAATGGAGCTTTCCCGGTCCCAGCTGCTGCAGGCCCTGAGCAGGGGACTCGGGAGCTGCAAGGTCGTTTGCATGTCCCCCACCTGCACTCACGCCATCCCAGTGGGTGGAGGCCGCTTCCCCAGCCCCCTCCGTCCACGGCTGCGTGAGAGCTTGTTTGCTGCGTTTCTGCCGCAGCCTCTGGCCCAGAGGAGTTTGCTGCAGAGTCGAGGCTGCTGCAGAGACAGGAGGGAGAGAGAGGGACGGGGGAGGAGGAGAGGAGGAGGCAGTCCTCCCTCCGCCCGGCCCCAGCTCCCCCTCAGTCTCATCTGGGTGCCCCCCGAGGCGTCCCCATCCAGTGAGCCCCTGAGAGTCACAGGAACCGGGGTGCCCAGGCTGGGGTCTCCTGAAACAGCACCATGGGCAGTACAAAGAGTGACCTTGGCTGGGCCACTTAGCTCCTGGGAGATGACCCCTGCTGGCCCCCTGTCATCGTGGCCGCTGGGAAAAGCTCTGCCGGAAAGAGGGCTGGGTGACTGACAGACTGAAGTTCGGCTTGGAGGGCCCCTGTGCCGACACGGGGGTGGGGGGAAGGGGTGTGATGCAGGCTCACTTCTGAGGGCTGGAGGGACCGATCAGTGCCTCTCACCAAGGGGCGGAGGCCACAGGGTCCTCCCAGGTGCACACCAGCTGTCCTGCCTTTGGCAGGTGTGCCAGCAGGGGCTGGGAGCTCGCCTGGCAGGGTGGCCCCTCCGCGCCCGCAGGGCAGGGCTGTGGCAGGGTAAGCTCAGGGCTCAGGGCAGCTGCCAGGCTCCCTGACCAGAGTCCGCCAGGCGGCAGCTCTGCTCTGTCCCTTTTATTTTCAGTGGTCCCAGAAAGTATCGGAAGGCATCGCAGCCGGCTTATTTATTTATTTTTTTTAAATCTGTGTTTTCACTGGGAAAATTCGATCTCCCACAGTGTGGAGGCAAAGGGGAGGGGGCGTTTGGTCCCGGTTCTGAAGGCTGTGGTTTCCAGTACCGTCTCTATCACATAGTGACAATAACCCCGGTCACTACCTCAGGGTTGTTTTGAGAATTAAATCAGATAATGTACATGGAAACCCTTCACACGTGGAAACGCTGTTCCCTTCCAAGATGCCCAGGACAGGAAGCGGCCGTGGGCTCTGTCGTCCTGGGCTCCACATGACTTACCTGTGACCCGTGCTGGATTATACAGAAGCCCACAGTTGGTCTGTGATAGTCTTTGTGACCATTTCTCCCCAAACATCACCTGTCTCTTTCTCTCTCACTTACAGATGTAAATTTTCACGTATTGACAATCCGCATAATACGTACCTTGAGGCAGCTCTAGATTTCTGTTCAGTTTTGTTTATACCACCAAATACGAATTGTTCTATCATTAGGCATTTCGGTTTTTTGCTATTTTAAATAGGACTTTGTGAGCTTTTTAAAAAATCGCGATATAATTCACAGGCCATAAAGTTTACCCCTTTATAGTGGACAATTCAGAAGTTTCTAATAGAGTCACACATTTGCGCAACCCCTATCTACTTCTAGAACATTGAGGAGTATTAAAACGTGTTTTTCCTTTGAGCATACTTCCAAAGCGGAATTACTAGGCCGGAGGGCAAAGGCCACTCGATAGCTGTTGTTTTGTCCCGTTGGATTTCTTTTGCCTCCGGGGCACATTCCCCACGAAGTTTCGAGGGGCGGCACGACTGAGTGGGTCTCCCCTGATTGTGATCTCTGACGAGCTCGGGACCGAGACAGGCCGCAAGCCGAGTCAGTGCAGGAGAGCCTTTCTCCCAGTCGTTCATCCTGGCTGTGCTTTTTTTCTACAATAACTGGTCATAACTAGGAAAAAGGAAACCAAAGGGCTCGTCGGGCGTCATCAGGAGGGCTAGCCCCACCCCGACCTCCTCTCCTCGAGCTCGGCTGCACGGCCTCCTGCCGGGAGGTGCCTGGCTCGGTTCTGGTCGCTGCAGAGGTAGCTGGGGAAGGATCAAAGTCCACAAATCTGTGGGCTGAGCTAAACCCGGCACACCCCCTGAAGCTTGAAATTAAGGAATAAAAGAAGCTCTCTTTCACACAGCGGGCAGTGAACCTAAGAAATACATTCTCCCCACAGACCGAGTGAGGATAAAAATAGGAAAAGAGCCACTTCGGGATTTGCTAAACTAATGAATAGTAAAGCAGATAACAGGGCTTTTAAGGACTCTGTTTTGTTCTCACCATCAAAACTTTACCTGTTCTCAAAACTCGAGCTATTCTATTTATGCTCTGATATCTACTGTGATTCATTGACTCTAAGACCCACCTTCCTCATAGGTAAACAGCTCTGAAGTTGGGTTTCCCATTGATGGGGTGACATAGCTGAGCTGGCAGGCTGTTTCTTCCTCGGGGTTATAAAACAGCGATGCTTTCACCACGGATGGCGTTTTGCTTTGATGAAACCCAGGAAAGCTCCAGCCTCCATGGCCTCTCCGAGCCCCATCTTATTCCTCCCGCTGCCTTTTCGATACAGTCCCTGGCTGTCACATCACCACTTCACGTGCAGAAGATTTAGAACCGAAACCGCCATCGCATTGTCCTCATGAAATACCAACTCCTTTTTCTAACTTCTTTATTTCTAAATGAGCTGCCCACGCCCCTGTAACAATAAAAATACTAGCCAGTGTTTATCAGGGCTTCCTGTGTGCCAGGCACTGTTCCAAGCCCCGTATGTGTGTGAACTCATTAATCCTTACAGTGGCCCTACAGGGAGGTCCTGTGACAATTCCTTTGGGGTCACAGGGCTAAGAGATGGCAGGCAGAGCAGGTACCCAGGCAGCCTGGCTCCAGAGACCACACCCCAGATCACGACTCTGAACTGCCTCTCACCCGCCCAGCCCACCGCCACACAGTTTTCACCCACCCACTGCATACTGTCTCTGCATTTCACTGTTGCTTCGATCTGGCCCTCGTTACTTCCTTTGACTAGAGCAAATGCTGCCTGGTGGGGTCTATGACCCAGCCCCTCCCGGAGGGCGCATCTCTCAGATCCGAGGCAGCGCAATCTTCCCTCGGCCCCTCTTTCGTGTCTCCAAATTCCCTGCTCTAACACAAAAAAAAGGGGGGTGGGTTATTGAGACACGATCACCAATCACACAATTCACCCATTTAAAGAATACAATTCCATGAGTTTTAGTATATTCATAGAGTTGTGTATCCATCACCACAATTGATTTTAAAATATTTGCATCATCCCCAAAAGGGGCCCTGTGCCCCCTAGTGGCATCCTCTGATTCCACCGTCTCCCAAGCCCCGGGCAGCCATTCATCTACTTCCTGTCTCTATGGATTTGCCTCTTCCGGACGTTTTATATAAATGGAATCATATGACTGGTGGCCTTTTGTGTTCGGCTTATTTCATTTAGCCTGATGTTCTCAAGGTTCATCCAGTTATAGTGTCAGGGCTGTCCCTTTTCATGGCTGAGTAATATTCCATTCCATAGATAGACCTCATTTTATCCATCGGTTGATGCACATTTGGTTTGTTGCTCTTTTTTGGCCACTGTGAATCATGTGGCTCTGAGTGTTCGGCACGGGTTTTTGTGGGGACACGTTTTCATTTCTCTCTGGTGCACGTGGGAGTGGAACCGCTGTTAACTCCGCTTCACTGATTGGGGTCAAGAACTTTTAATAGCCTCTCAGACTCCTCCGTCTAATTTCCAAGGCTCTTTCCATCTGTTCTCGATGTCTGCCCTTCAGAATCCAGGCCTCCTGTCTGCTCCCTCCTGTTCACCTTCCAGAACCCGAGCAGCCAAGCTCTGTCCGCTTTAGGGTTTCGCTCTGGGAATGCTCTCTCCCTTGCTTTGTGTAGGGCGGACTCTTCCGGTCTGAGGGGCCTTCCCAATACTCTTTGTGACAATCTCAGTCTATCATTTCTTGGTTGAGTTACTTTTTTCTCCTTCCCATCTACCCTCCCTGGAAGCAGAGGGCAAGGACCTGTCTGTGTCCTCATTGCTGGCACATTGAGTGGCATGTGGGTGGCGGTTGTCAGTCCTGTTTAATGGCAGGATACAGAAACAGGGACTCGAAAGTCTGTGGCTGTCAGGCCCCAGAGCCCCGGCCCTCACCGGGGTGCTGCTGCCTCCGCAGCGCCACCCCTGCTGGCTGGAGCCCAGGCAGGGCCACAGCCGGGCAGATATCTGTGAGCGCCGTCTGTCTGTCCTCTGCTGGGACCGGGGCCTTCCCCACGCCATTCCCGGAGACCCCCTGGAGGGCGGGTGGCTCAGAGCCGCCCTCCCTCGTGCTGTTGTGGCGGTTTGCTCCTCGTCAATCATTTCTGTCGGCCGTCTGCACCGGGGAATGAAGGATGCAGACAGGTTGCGCGGGGTGGGGTCTCCGTGCACCCCGGGGAACCTGGACGTGGTGCCCGCCCTTCACGCCCACTCCCCTCCCCCTCCTCCCGCTCAGGTCGCACCAGCTTCTACGAGGAGTACGGCGTCATCCGCGACGTGCTGCAGAACCACCTGACGGAGGTGCTCACCCTGGTGGCCATGGAGCTGCCCTACAACGCGAGCAGCGCGGAGGCCGTGCTGCAGCACAAGCTCCAGGCCTTCCGGGCGCTGCGGGGCCTCCGGCGCGCCAGCGCCGTGCTGGGCCAGTACCGGGCTTACGGCGCGCAGGTGCGCAGAGAGCTGCGCGCCGGACAGC